>NC_066581.1:54525010-54845323 GCF_024323335.1 Lathyrus oleraceus | reverse complement strand
CTTATTCAATATTTAATTTTGTTTTATTGCGTATGTATGCAGTTGGTATGTGGATGTACCAAGAGGGCATGGTTGATGCTTGGATGTATGCAACAATATGAAGAAGCTGGCACAAGACGATGAGCCCTTGCTATAAAGAAAATGTGTTTCACAACAAGCCAAAACTCCTTTTTCTCTCCATTTTATTGAATATGTAACATGATGTATGTATTAGTGACAATGAATGTGTAATATTAGAAAATCATATATAATACAAAAATATAATTTATAAATAAATATCTTCAATAAAAATATCTATTGTTAGTCTAATATTACATGTGAAAAAAGAATATAAACTTACACTATCAATAAAAAAAATTATATTCCACCAAATCACATCTTTAATTTTTAATTTTAAAACAATGACATAATATGAGTGAATATTACTATGTATGATATTGTAAAATTACTTTAATTAACATTGCACTTTAACCTTTTATTACATAGTGAATTAATTATATATTTCATTCTTTAAAGCTCCGTTCAACTTAATTTTATTTAAAATATAATAAGGACCATTACAACAAAACCATCCAAAATCAAGACAAGCAACGTAAGTTAACCACCAAGTATTCAAATCATATCTAAATTCTTTTTTTCTTTGCTTTCAACCATCTTCAAACATTTTTTTTTACTTTATCAAACATTTTATTATTTCTTTTCACCTGCATAACCAATCTAAATGGTACCGCATGACAACTATGTATAAAATAATGTATTAACCAATTATGCTCCTAAAGTTATAATCAATATGTTAAATATAATTCATCTCAAATTAGTTTAATTTGTATTTATATTTGAATTTATTTTGTATTTTACTTGAGGTTTTATTTGAATTTGAGTTGAATTTGGGTGAACGTATATAAGGGCAAAATAAGATGATTTTGCAACAGAACTTTACATTTTGAGAGTTTTTGAAATTTAGTTACAAATTGCATTCTCTCTTTTTTCTCTCTATTCTTCTTCATTTTCTTTAATTCTTGTGCATCAATGGAGGTTCATAGTTGAACTTCAACAATTAGTATCTAGAACCTGGTTCAATTCATAGGAAAATACGAGTGTAGTGAGGTGTGTGATTGATTTCGTTTCCGAAATCCGTGTTGAATTGAAGTTCGAAATCGAAGAGGATCACATGTCTTGATTATCAGGATTTGAGAAACACGAATGTTTGTGAGAACTGAGTTATTTCACAAAAATGAAGATGAACGACGAAAATGATAGTTTGGACACAAAGCTTCCAGTATTCGACGGAAAGAATTGGAATCGGTGGTCGATTCAGATGCGTGTGTTGTTTGGAGCTCAAGATGTTCTTAATCTCGTCAATGACGGTTACACGCCGATTGCAGAAAATGCAACAAAAGCGCAGAGACGAGGAAGAAGTATCAAAAGGCGTTGTTATATATCCATCAATGTGTCGGTACGAATGTGTTTGAGAAAATTGTTGATTCGACGACGATGAAGGCGACGTAGGATACACTAGTGTGGTGCTACGGTGGTGACACGTCAGTGAAGAAGGTCAAGTTGGAGTCCCTACGTAAGCAATATGAGAATCTCAGCATGAAGAACAATGAGAAGGTGCTTGGTTACATCTCTAGAGTAATTGTGCTCACGAATGAGATGAAGTCTTATGGAGGAGCGTTCTCCGAACAAGTAATCATTGAAAAGGTGATGAGATCACTTACTCCTCAGTTTGATTACATAGTTATAGCTATAGAACACTCTAAAGACACCAGCACCATGAGAATTGAAGAGCAGCATAGTAGTTTAGAGGAACAAGAGTTGCCTCTGACTGAAAGAAACTCTGAAAGGGAGTCATAACAGGCTTTGAAAGCTTCTTCTGCCAAGAAGAACCATAAGCAAGCATGGCTATAGAACAAGAAAAAGTATGGTGGTGGTTTTCAGAAGTCAGAACTCTCCAACTCTGAAGAGAAGAAACATAAGAATGTTCAGAAGGGAAAGGAGAAGTTTGACACGCGAAAGGTTTAGTGCTACAGTTGCAACAAGTTTGACCATTTTGCTGCTGATTGTTGGTCAAACAAGGTTAGCAAGGGTGAAGAAGTCAACATATCCAGAGGAGATTCTGATGATGAACCTATGTTATTAATGGCATCTGAGAATGTAGGTAGATCAATGTTAGATTGGTGGTATATGGACATTGGCGGCTCAAATCACCTAACTGGAAACAAGCAATGGTTGGTTGATTTTGACTATAGTAAAAGGACCAAGATCAGATGTGATGATGATGAGTATTTGAATTCTAGAGGAATGGGAAATGTCAGAGTAAAATTGAACAGTGGCAAAACTGTATTGATTAAAGATGTATGGTATGTTCCTAGCATGAATAACAATCTGATGAGTGTAGGTCAGCTTATTGAAAAAGGATTTTCAGTAACCATGAAGGACAATCTATTGCAGTTGTATGACTGTAATCAGAAGCTGATTATACAGTCTGAACTAGGAAGAAACAAAACATTCAAAGTGAATGTTGCAACAACAGACACTCAATGCCTTAGTGCAAGAAGTGTTGAAGAGGGAAGTGATTTTGTGACACAAGAGATTGGGACATCTGAACTACAAAAGGTTAGGACATCTGAGTTCAAAGAATTTGGTACATGGAATTCCTAAGATTGTGGCACCAAAGAAATCATGTGATGTATGCATGAAAGGCGAGCAACCAAGATTGCCATTCTCATCAAAAATTCCTCCAAGAGCAACTCATGCTTTAGGTGTGGTTCATTATGATGTATGTGGGCCTTTTGAGGTACATTCACTTAGAGAGAACAATTACTTTGTGTCATTTGTGGATGAGTTCACAAGAATGGCATAGGTAGAACTCATAAAGTTCAAACATGAGGTGTTTGTTGAGTTCAAGAAGTTCAAAGTGAAGGATGAAAATCAAAGTGAACAAAGATTAAAGATCCTCAAAATTGATGGTAGAGGTGAGTTCAACTCAACAGAGTTCAAGAAGTTATGCGAGGAACATGGTATTGAGCATGAGGTAATTGCTTCATACACCCCACATTATAATAGTCTTTATAAAAGAAGAAATAGAACTCTACTTGACACGACAATGAGCATGCTGAAGGAGAAGAATCTACCTAAGAAATTATGGGGTGAAGTGTTCGAACAAAATTAGTTGATACCATATCCCTTGCATTTTGATGATAAAAATATATTTAAATAACAATTGGGTATTCTAACATCTATTTAAGTATGCATGATTGTAAACCCAAGAACAGATGAAGTGATGCTTGAGGATTCGTAATATAGAGTTTATAGTTTGGCTCTGAAGATCACTTATGAAGATTCTGGCTATGATGGAAGATCCAAACTCTAAACCTTCAGAAGCTAAGAAGAAAATGCTGAAGAGGTCAGCCTCTGAAGAGTGCAATCTAAAGAAAGTCAACCTCTGAAGGTTGTCTTATGTCTTCAATTGAGAAAACTCTGACAGGCTTAGATACCCTTTTATTCACGTGAAGAATTCAAGAAAATATTTACATGGATGTCTGAGCTTCAATGGATAATTCTTCTTGAAGAAAGAAGTTTCTTGACATGTTCAATCATCTCAAAGCTTATCCAATTTTCTTATGCAAAAGTCCTTCAATGACTCTTTTTTGTCCCTCTATAAAAGGAGTAGAAAACTTGAAGAATTGTACTGACTCTACACAACACCATTTGACATTCATAGAGAAGCTACTCTGCCAAAAAGATTGCATATAATAGACTTATAACCTCTTAACATGTATATTTTAGAAGTTCTTAAGTCCTAGAGTATTTCCAAGTTGTATTCTGTCTACACCTATGATTGTATATCAAGTTTAGTTTTTATCCAATCTCTTAACAATCTATTATAGAGTCAATAGTATATTGCCTGTGTGCTTGAGCATAGAAGTCTCTTACTTGAGGGTTTGAGAATTGGAAGTCTCTTGCTTGTGTGCTTGAGCATAGAAGTATCTTACTTGAGAGTTTGAGCATTGAAAGTCTCTTGCTTGGGTGTTTGAGCATAAAAGTCTCGTACTTGAGGGTTTGAGTAATGGAAGTCTCTTGCTTGTGTGCTTGATCATAGAAGTCTCTTACTTAAGGTTTTGAGAATTAAAAGTCTCTTGCTTTGTGCTTGAGCATTTGTAATCAGATTTGGTTATAGTGAAAATCCCTTGGAAGCACAAGGGCACTGGACTACTATCAAGTTGTAAGAGGAACCATAATAACTGCTTATGTCTATGCTTTACTTTAACTACTTCTGAACTATATTTTGTTGTTATTATTTGTATATCTCTAAGTCAAATTCTATTTCAGAATCTGATAAGCATATCCAAGAATTCTGACTCTGAAGTGATTATAATTCAAACTTTGAACTAAGTGTTTAGAATCTGATTAAGTTCAATTAGAAGAATAAAAACTCAGATAAGAAAAATCCAACACATTTCGACCCTCCCTTCTTGTGTTTTTCTCACCTTCAATTGGAATTAGAGCAAGGTATGTGCTAAACACTTAACAGTGGTGCATAAAAGATCCTGAGAAAAACAAATTTTATATAATGGTTGATTTTGATGTATCTCACTCTGGTGAGGGTACTCCTAATCCATCTGGTAATGTTAATCATGACTACAGTATCTCAGAGACAAAAATTATACAGTTAGACCTCCAACTTTCAGTGGAGACTCTATTGAGTTTGAATAGTGGAACAGCAAGATGTATACTCATATCATAGGTCTTGATGATGAGTTATGGGATATGTTGGAAGATGACATTGATGTTCAAGAACCTCAGTTAATCATAAAACAACGCAGCATTAATTTTAGAGATACAAGAAAAAAAATCCTTGACTGTTCAAGAACCTCAGTTAATCATAAAACAGCATGGCATTACCAATAAAATGTATAGTCTCTTAATTGCTTCATGTAATCTAAGATTTTAAAATGGAAACTTGTTTTTCTTGCTGACATGTTGAAAAAACATGTTGAGAGGCTAAGGTGCTTTGCTTAATTGATGATTTTTTTTATTATCTTTATGCCTTTTGTATTTAAGAAAAAGATGGATTTTGGGATCTTAATTACAAGAAAAAGTCACAAATTTCAGTATTATTAATTGCTAGAAATGTTTGTATTATTCTCTATGAGTGGTGTGGAAACATTTAATGTCAGGGATATATTTAAAATAAACATTAAAATCTCGGTCTTAATGAATTTCATTTTTATCCTGTAAAAAGAGAATACCAGTTTATTTCAACTTCTGTGTCGTACGGATTGATTTGAAGTGGAGTCGTCATTCTTTCTATTTATGCACTTGCTTGTTTACTTAATTTTCCTTCCTATCAGGCACTAGATGCGAAGGTAATTATTTTCAAGAAAAAGAGAAGGAAGAATTACCGAAGAACTAAAGGACATCGTCAGGTGCGTTGAAAAACAACTGTTTAATATGGCATTGTTTTACAACAAATTATTGATATTAATTCTTCTTGATGCATGGTTATCATTTTCAGGAATTGACCAAGCTAAGGATAACTAATATCGAAGGAGTTGAGAAACCTCAGCCCGAGTTGGTTGAAAAGCCTTCAAAATCTGCTAAGAAAGAACAGGAAAAGGTTGCAGTTAGTGCTTAAGAACAATGTACCGGCTGGTGGTGGTAATTGCCGGTCTTTATGCCTCAGAGTTTTTGACAGTTGGATAGAGTATGAAATGTTTGTATTACTTAGAAGCTCCATTTTTATCTGCAAGTTCTCTGTAGATGGAAGTAGTCAGCTACTCAGTAGTCAGGTTTTGTAGGAATGTCTTCAACAAAAAATAATTCCTTTCTTTGTAATGCTGGATTTACTGCTTTAGCATTTGAGCATAAATCCATTTATTCTTAAATAAATAGGTTTTCAAGGTCCTTGAGATTTAGAGTTTTATTCTTGGTTGCAAACATGAATCAATATCATGCACTGTACCAATTTCTGACAGAAATGGAGGTAATCAAATTACATTATTAAGGTGAACAAAATTCGGAAGGACACTTATGGATGTACTTCATACACCACACTCTCTTTCGTAAGTGTGTCACATCTTTATTTTTTTTAAAAGATAGTTCAGAAATATATTTCTGAAATAAATTCACAATCATAACAATGCTCATGGAAGAAGCTTTACCATCAACCTCTAATACCATAGTTGAAAGTGAGTGTGCCAGAGAAGTGGGGTGTGGAAAGCATTGAAGTTGTGGGTGTCTGAAAGTATTCTTTCAGATTTATTTCAGAAATATAAATGAGAATGTTACTCATTTACGAAAGGGTGTGATGTATATGAGATACGTTCGAAAATACACTTTTAAATTTTAAAAATAATTGTGATTTTATACAAACACTACGCCAAAAACTGGAATAGACAGCGCACCTTAGAGGGCGCTTTACTACAAAAGCGCTCTTTAAAGTGAAGCGAAAAATAAGGAGCAATAGACAACGCACTTTAGAGAGCGCTTTTGTAACAAAGCGCCCTCTAAGGTGAAGCGAAAAAATAAGGAGGAGATAGAGGGACAACAATACATGGCGCTTTTTAGAAAACGCCCTCTAAGGTTACCCTTAGAGGGCGCTTTTAATAAAGCGCTGTTATAAGTCCATGTGCATTTCCAGCTTATAAAGCGCTTCTGGAAAGCCTTAGAGAGCGCTTTCATAAGCGCCCTCTTAGGCCCCCTTTAGAGGGCGCTTTTGTAACAAAGCGCCCTCTAAAGTGAAGCCAAAAAAAAAATGGAGGGACAACAATAGAGGGCGCTTTTGTGAAAGCGCCCTCTAAGGTTACCCTTAGAGGGCGCTTTTGAAAAAGCGCTCTCTAAGTCCATGTACATTTCCAGTTTAGAAGGCGCTTTGGAAAGCCTTAGAGAGCGCTTTCAGAAGCGCCCTCTTAGGCCCCCTTTAGAGGGCGCTTTTTTTAAAAAAGCGCCCTCTAAGGTCCCCTTTAGTAAACATTAAAAATATAACATATACTGCATGTCTCTTTATTTTCCCTCTCTATAAGCTATTTCGTTTTCTCTCAACTGCGATTACTCTCTACTGCGATTACTCCCTCACCGTTCATCGTTCGTTCTCCCTCCCTCACCGTCATCGTCGCCGTTCGTTCTCCCTCCCTCACCGTTCACGTTCACTGCGTTATCCTCTTCCACCGTCACTGTTCACTTTCTTCTCCATCGTTACCGTCACCTTTAAGGTATTTCTCTTCTCCATCGTTACCGTTCACTTTCTTCATGTGTTTGATTATGCCATTTTCTAAACTTAGTTTTTCATTTTGTGCATTATGTTGATTAATGTTGTTTAGGGCAAACTGAGTTTTTTATTTCTGATTGAAAACTGATATATTTGAAGTGTGTTTGAGCTTGTTTTTGGAAGTTTGATGATTATGGATACAAGTTTGTTCATGTTCCAAACACCATAAGTTTGCATTGGTCTTTTGCATGCAGTAGGTGTGTGTGAGTTTGTATTCAATAATGATAAAAAAAAAGAGTTTAGATTGTTGTAACATGAGAGAAATGGAAGGTATATGAATGTGTTCACGTATTGAATCATTGTCTTACTTGGGTCTTATTGAATCATTTCTATATTACAGATAAAATGGCTAACCAAGACGATACCAATGCCGCGAATGAATCACGTAATAATGTTGAAAAAGAAATCAAACGAGGATTGACTGTTATGAAGTCAATCATTCGTGCAAGAGACAAGGGTGTAAAATTTGAAGTACATTGGAGTGCTGAAGACCAACTAATTGAGCCTAACGGTTCAATGTTGGCAAGTTACATTGGTTTCCTTGTTCGCCAACATATTCCGATTACATGTGATAATTGGAGAAGTCCGGACTTGAAGGTTGGCAAGGAAAAAATATGGTCGGAGATAAAGGTACTTACCATATATTGTTATATGTTTTTTTGTTGACTATTTGTTAACCATATATTGTTATAATATTACTTTATAATAACACACTCCATTTGTATGTTTTTTAGAGATCCTTTCACATCGATGAAAGCCGGCAAAAAATTGTATTCAATTGGCCGGAAAAAGACTCTGAGGATTTCGATCCTTTTTGTGCAACAAATTTCTCAAGGATGAGGAAGGAAAATTTGTTGAAGGAGAACGGCCAATGAAGTATGCCGAGATTATTTCAGCCGATGAATGGAATAACTTTGTCGCCAAACGAAGAAACGAAAAATTCCATGTAATGTCTATTAATTATGCTATTATACAATTGTTAAGTTACTAAGTTCTAATATGCCTTAAACTTTTTTATCCAGGAAGTAAGCGACATAAATAGGAAAAGGGCATCAAAACCCGCGTATCCGTACAAAAAAGGGCGTATGGGTTATGCACGGTTACAACAAAGAATTGTGAGTATATTCAAATACTATGAGCTTATACATTGTCACAATATGTTATAATTGATGATCTTATAATCTAATTCAATGTGTAGCTAGCCGAGGAGAAAAGTGACGCAACATCTCTTCCGGATCACGTATTATGGAAGGCTGCTCGGGTTGGGAAGGATGGGGCTGTCGTTGAAGCGGTCCAAAATGTTTATGACGAATGTGTAAGTATATGTAACATTATTTCTTTAATTATATCGAAAATTTTGTTAGACATATAATTCATTTTTAATCTCCTCTAATAATATTTCAGGAGACTTTATCCCAAACCGTACCTTCAACCGAGGTCCAGGATTGCAGGAGCGTACTTAGTCGAGTACTAAATGTTCCTGAGTATTCCGGTCGTGTGAGGGGTAAGGGTTTTGGTGTGACTCCGTCGTCATTTTATAAAAAAACAAAAACAAAAAATCCTACCAACAAAGAGGTGATGGAGACCTTGGCGGAGTTAAGGGCACAAGTACTCCAACTGCAAAACGAGAATGCAAGGTATAGAGAGGAAAGGTGCGCTTCCGAGGCAAAAGATACTAGTGACCGAGCTAGTATCAATCATCAACCGAAATTTCCCGAGGTAATTATATATGTTATTATGAAATTAAAATAGCACTTTTTTACTTGACACATATACAAGGTAACAATAACATTTATTATTGGTTTAGGGCATTTCACCTTGTCAGCTGTATCTATCGTCACCAACTTATCGCATGGTTGGCAAGGGAAAAGTGCACAATACTTCGGGTGAATTACTTCACCATAATCCCCTCCCGGTGGGATTTATGAAAGTTTCGGTTGACCTCGTATTCGATACGGACGCCCGTCTACCATTACCTGACGTTGTTTCAGAGACAACGTTGATGCGAGATGCAGTCGGATCCTTTGTTGGTTGGCCGTCAAAGCTAATTTTCCCTGATGCCGAGGTATATATGTTCTAAATGATTATGAATATTTAGTATTCACATTTCAATTCAGCTACAATTATGATATTTAATCAATTATATGGTAATGTTAGACTCCTACAAGACCCACACATAAAGTTGGTAAAGGGATTTCAAGACGCATCGAGTCGGTTGCATCTCAAAAAGAGGTACAAATATATATACCCATTGAATTATATACGCAACGATTCTGTTGCATCACAAAAAGTCATGATTTATTTTATATGAATTTTTAGGTTCCCGGTCGAGAGTTGAAAAGCGTTGCTAAGGATATTCCAACGACGTCCGGGACAAAATCTCAAATTATGATGCGTCTTGAGAAAATGGTGGAGGAGTCCGATATTATGCAAGGGTCCGTTCGTAGTATAGATTTTGATGAAGGTGTTTTCGGAGCTGCTCAGTTCGAAATAATTGCAAAGGAGGACTTCCAACAACTTTTTGAACACACCGAATTGGGCATCGCTGTCATTCATACATACATATGGTACTCCGATCAATCTATAATTTACTTAGTTGAACAATTTATTTACACATTTCAATGAGTAGTCTAATGTTTATTATGTTTCTATTTAAGGTATATGTATGTAACATTGATGCGGGGAACTGAATTGTGTAACCGTTTCAATTTTATTGCTGCTTCCTGTGTCAATGCAACGTTAATAACGAATAATCCAACATCCGTAAAGAATGATCTAGTCAATAGATTCATGGCGGCCGGCGATAATACTACACCCAGTTTGTATTTTTTACCGTTTAATTCTGGCAACGGGTTAGATTTTCTTTCTAATAATTTCATTCTAATCTATGTATATCTTTTACGTAGAAAATTTTCATTCATCTAAATTTTTGTTTTATTTTACAGTGGTCACTGGGTGTTGGTTGCTATGGATCTTTCGAGACTAATAGTGTATTATCTCGAGTCTTTATTGGGTGATTGGAGTAAATATCCGAATATGAAGAAGACGGTTGACGCGTAAGTGAAATTCCCCTAAATATTCGTGTGTATTTGTATATTTAATTATGTCTGTCAGATTGATCTCAATATACGTTTTTATTTTGTTAGGGCAATAACAAAATTTAGATTGAAAAAGAAATACCGCAATAGGAAGGACATTACCTGGATCAGAGTTCAGGTATATATTAAGTATCTTATTTTTGCTTATAATAGTGTTTGTTTTTTTGCTTATAATAGTGTTTGTAAGAAATTAACTATATATATTGTTTGTTTTTCTGTGTAGTGTCCTCAGCAAAATAATTCGGTCGATTGCGGATTTTTTGTATTGAGATTTATGAGAGACATCATTGCGTTGAATCGTATAGACATCCCAAAAATGGTATGGAATAATAACTTAGGGTTTATTTTAATATTATCGAATATTTCATCTAATTTGTTACTAAATCATGAATATGTTTTATTCTCTTAATTGTAGTACTTTGAGGAATACAAATCTTACTCAAGAGCTCATTTGGATGAAATCAAGGATGAATTGTGTCAATTCATTGTTGATCAAAGAATCATATAGCTAGGTTGTATATTGTTGTACATATATGTATGGAATGTTGTTGTTGTATGCTGTTGTTGTATATATGTTGTATATTGTTATTGTAATTTTACTAAATCATGAATATGTTGTTGTATATTGTTGATCAAAGAATCATATATTAATGTTGTATATATGGAGGATTCATGTTGTATATAAATGGATTCATGTTGTATATATCAATGGATTAATGGTGTATAACATTGGATTAAAGGATGAAATCAATATGAATTTTACACTTTTGCAGCATGCGAATAGGTTACCAATTAAATATCCACTGTTTCTCAAACAATTTTTTTTAAAATAACTAACACTTTAGAGGGCGCTTTGTCCAGAAAGCGCCCTCTAAACACTTTACATTGACAACTTTAGAGGGCGCTTTTTCCTGAAAGCGCCCTCTAAACACTTTACATTGACAACTTTAGAGGGCGCTTTTTCCTGAAAGCGCCCTCTAAACACTTTACATTGACAACTTTAGAGGGCGCTTTTTCCTGAAAGCGCCCTCTAAACACTTTACATTGACAACTTTAGAGGGCGCTTTTTCCTGAAAGCGCCCTCTAAACACTTTACATTGACAACTTTAGAGGGCGCTTTTTCCAGAAAGCGCCCTCTAAGGTGTCCCTTTATGGACCACTCCAGAGGGCGCTTTTTTCTTAAAGCGCACTATAATGTGGCCACTTTAGACAACGCTTTCTCCAGGAAAACAAAGCGCTGTCTTTACCTATGCCAACGCCAGATTAGAGGGCGCTTAAAAGCGCTGTTATAGGCCAAAATAAGCGCCCTCTTTTCCCTTATTTGACGTAGTGAAAGGTGTGTGAAAACCACTTAAAAATGAGAGAACCTTTCAATTACTCACTAAACTTAGTATAAGTTGGACTCAATTTTTTCCTTCTTCTGATACCCCAATTCAATCCCTATAAACATGATCAAAATTTCAATAACCATAAAATAATTAATAGTACTATGTGTATTAGGTTTAATTTATGCAAGTCAATATTTAATTGATATATATTCAGTCATAACTAATCAAGCATGGTGGGCGGGGTGTAGAAAACGGGTATTCAAAACTAACTTAGGATAGGGTGTGTTTTAAGGTTCGAAAAGATATTCCTTAAAATGATATTTCAAGAATTATTATTCTCAAAATATCACTTCTACTTATGTATTTAGTAGAAGTTTAAATTTTTTAAGAATAATAGTAAAACTTATTTTATTTAAAATTTAAATAATGATATGTTAAGAATATATTATCAATCAATTAGTATTGATTGATATTCAATTAATCATAACTGTAATTGATATTATTTCCTATTGTATATTCCCTATTTGCATATAAATATACACCATGTGTGATCATGTTAGACACACAGAGATACAATTACAATATGGTATCTAGAGCTGGTTGACCTACTGTCTTCCACAAAATAAAAAAAATAAATAAAAAAATTCTTTTTTTTTTCCGGCCACCCACAGTGCCGCCGCCGTCTCCGCCGCTCCTGTCGACTTTCCGGCGAGATTCCTATACGCCGGAATCGTCTCCTACAGATCGGCCAGATTCATTTCCTTCCGCCGCCGCACGCGTCCACACACGTCTCTCCTTCATCGCACGTGAATCTCACGCACCAGACAATCAGCCGCGCATCCGCTGCCCCCAGCCGTCGCCGTTTTTCCAGATCTGCTCTCGGTTTTTCGTTCCGAGCCATCAAATATCATGGGAGATACCGATTTCATCATGTTCACTAAAATTCCACTTATTCCGTGTGAGAACCAATACAAAGCAGCCCATCAACAATCATCATCTGCCGCTGTTGCTCAGTCGGGTAATCCTGTAGTTTTTGTCTCTACATCTTCACTTGGTCCTTGAGTCCTTGACTCTGGTGCATCTGATCATATGACTGGTAATAAATCTCTTTTATCTCATTTGTCTTATTCTGATTCTTTGCCTTCTATCACTGTGGCGGATGGTTCTAAAGCCAAAGTTCAAGGCCTTGGTCAGGCACATCCACTTCCAAACTTGTCTTTAGAGTCTGTCCTTTACATTCCTGGTTGTCCCTTTAATCTAATATCTGTTCACAAGCTTATTCGTACTCTTCATTGTTCAGTTCTTTTTAATGCTAATTCTGTTCATATTCAGGATCGACGTACAGGACGGACGATTGGAGCAGGGAGTGAAGCTGGAGGATTATATCATCTTTCTCCACCGGTGGCCTATGCTTCTATTGCTTCTCAAGAACTCACACATCAACGTTTGGGTCACCCTAGTCAAAATAAAATGCGTCTTTTAGTTCCTAGTCTTTCTAAGCTTTCTTCTTTTGAGTGCCAGTCCTGTCAATTAGGCAAACATACTCGTAGTACTTATTGTCAACGAGTAAATAAAAGTGTTGCATCACCTTTTGCTTTAGTTCACTCTGATATTTGGGGTCCTAGTCGTGTGAAGTCTACTTTAGGATACTATTACTTTGTCACGTTCATCGACGATTACTCACGATGCACTTGGTTATTTCTAATGAAAAATCGTTCAGATGTTTTCCGTATATTCCAAGAGTTTTATGCTGAAATTAAAAACCAGTTTAATACTACCATTAAAATTTTACGCACAGATAATGCTCGTGAATATATGTCATCCCAGTTTCAATCTTTTTTAACATTACAGGGAATTATTCACCAATCATCATGTGCTCATACACCACAACAGAACGGTGTTGCTGAACGGAAGAATCGTCATTTAGTTGAAACTGCACGAACTCTTCTTCTTCACCACAATGTACCCTCTCGTTTTTGGGGTGATGCTCTCCTCACCGCATGTCACCTTATCAACCGAATGCCTTCCTCGGTCCTTCAAGATCAGATTCCATACTCTATCTTGAATCCGGAACACGATCTCTACCCCATTCCCCTTCGTGTGTTTGGTTGCACATGCTTTGTTCATGATCTTAATCCAGGTAAAGACAAACTTTCCGCTAAATCTCTCAAATGTATTTTTCTAGGCTACTCACGTATACAAAATGGATATCGTTGTTTTTGTCCTCAACTTCAACGGTACATTGTCTCTTCCGATGTAACATTTTTTGAAGGTTCTCCTTTTTTCTCCGCCTTTTCGTCCTCCCAGGAGATTTGTAATTTAGATGATCAAGATATCCCTTCTGTCATCCCCACACCCATTAAACCTCCTTTGCAGGTATATCAGCGACGCACAACGCGTCCATCGTCAGTTAGAGATGATATTGATCCACCAGCACCATCTCCTACTCCAATTGTTCCTCCAGCTACGTCACCTGAACTTGACCTTCCAATAGCATTACGAAAAGGTATTCGATCTCATGATCCAAATCCTAAATATGTCTGTGCTTTAAATTATGACCGTCTATCTACTTCCTATGTTTCTTTTGTGTCTGCTTTGGATTCTGTGTCTATTCCTAAGTCTACAGGTGAAGCTATGACCGATCCCAATTGGCGTTAGGCGATGGTGGAAGAAATGACTGCATTGCATTCAAATAACACTTGGGACATTGTTCCTTTACCTCCAGACAAAACTACAGTAGGCTGTCGATGGGTTTATACAGTGAAAATTGGACCAGATGGTCAGATTGATCGTTTTAAAGCTCGTTTGGTAGCCAAGGGATACACACAAATATTTGGCCTTGATTATGGTGACACCTTTTCTCCAGTGGCCAAGATTAGTTCAGTCCGTCTCTTCCTTGCATTGGCTGCTATTAATCATTGGTCGCTTCATCAGTTGGATATTAAAAATGCATTCTTACACGGAGAATTGGAGGAGGAAGTGTATATGGATCAACCTCCAGGTTTTACTATTCCTGGTAATTCAAGATTTGTTTGTCGGCTCAATCGATCTCTTTATGGGCTAAAACAATCTCCACGTGCTTGGTTTGGTCGCTTCAGCTCTGCCTTGATACAGTTTGGTATGACTAGATGTGAAGCAGATCATTCTGTTTTCTTCCTTCACTCTTCCAACGGACAACACATCTTTCTTGTGGTTTATGTTGATGACATTGTTATCACTGGAGACGATACAGACGGTATTCAGCGACTCAAAACTCATCTTTTCAAAAACTTTCAGACAAAAGATTTAGGTCCACTCAGATACTTCTTAGGTATTGAGGTTGCACAGTCCTCATCAGGCATTGCAATTAACCAACGTAAGTATGCATTAGACATCCTAACTGAAACTGGTATGCTTGACTGTCGTCCGATTGATACTCCTATGGATCCCAATGTCAAGCTTCTTCCGGGTCAGGGGGAGTTGTTGAAAGACCCGGGAAGATATCGACGTCTAGTGGGTAGACTCAATTATCTTACCGTCACCAGACCGGATATTACTTTTGCAGTGAGTATTGTGAGTCAATTCCTTAATGCTCCTTGTGATACTCATTGGAATACCGTTATTCGGATTCTCAGATATATAAAGAATGCACCAGGAAAAGGCCTATTATATGAAGATAAGGGTGATGCTAAAATCACTTGTTACTCAGATGCAGATTGGGCAGGATCACCGTCGGATAGGAGATCCACTTCTGGATATTGTGTTCTTATTGGAGGAAATATGATCTCATGGAGAAGCAAGAAACAAAACACAGTTGCATTATCTAGTGCTGAAGCTGAATATCGGGCTATGGGAGCAGCCTCAAAAGAACTTGCTTGGCTTAAGAATTTGCTCTCAGAACTTAGGTTCGGTGACCTTCAGAACACAAAACTCATATGCGACAATCAAGCGGCACTCCGCATTGCGTCCAATCCGGTTTTCCATGAACGGACCAAGAACATAGAAATAGATTGTCACTATGTAAGAGACAAGGTACTGTCGGGAGAAATAACCACGGAATTTGTCAAATCTGAAGATCAATTGGCTGATATGTTTACCAAGTCTCTCAAGGGTTCTCGAGTGAATTATATTTGTAACAAGCTCGGATCATACAATATATACGATCCGGCTTGAGGGGGAGTGTTAAGAATATATTATCAATCAATTAGTATTGATTGATATTCAATTAGTCATAACTGTAATTGATATTATTTCCTATTGTATATTCCCTATTTGCATATAAATATACACCATGTGTGATCATGTTAGACACACAAAGATACAATTACAATATGATAAATATAAATGATAGTGAGAAATTATAGTTGATTGAATTTATCATCATCTTTTAAGCTTTGTAATGAAAGTAAAAGAACAATGTATAAATAAGATTCGAGAGAATAAAAAATATATTGGAATAATTATTTAAATCTTGAATCAAAAGATGAGAATCATGCATTCCATAGAGAATATTTTTTTAATCTTAAAACAAACACACTCTAAGGTCCAAATGTCTTTAAAAAAAAATCTTCCTCAAAAATATTATTGGGCTTATTAATTAAACTCTGGTCAGAGACTCATCCATGCTTTGGGGTTTCTTAATACACACTATATGTTTTTTAACCACCACACAAAAATACATAATTATCCGCAGATTTCGAAGATGCATTTTTAAATGCACCTAAGGTTCAATTAATGTTAAAATATTTCGAAGATGTATCTCCGAAATATTTTGGAGGTTAAATCGCGTCAGACCCTTCTCCTTCCTCATATCTCATTTTGCTCAAAACTATATTCGACTCTCTCAAAATATTTCTCATTACCGACTCAAAAATCAATCAACGAAATTCAAGGGAACTTCAATCAACATTAGAAACATCATTGAATCCTGAAGGAAGGTTGAAATTTGTAAGTTTTTTGAATTTTTGATAAGTTTTTGATTTTTTGTGTAGAGTAAAAATTATTGATTTAGAAATGAGTAGAAATTGCATGAGTCATAGTTTAGAAATAGTGTATTACACGTTCGTTGGCTGAAAAGAATGATCAAAGCATTTTTTTGGGATTGCATGGGTATATTGGCGCCATTGACGCAACTGTTAAGTTGCAGAAAATTTCGGAGATGCATCTTCAGAATTTTTCAATGTTTTAGTTTTCCAGATTTTGGAGATGCATCTCCAGAATTTTCTCAACATTTTAGTTTTGATTTTCTTGTTTATAGTGTTGTTTGTCTGCACTAATTGTCTGCTTTACTTTAACTTACAAGCATAATGACTGATAGACACGATAAACTAAGGCACGAGAAGGTTGTACAACACACATCAATATGGCGGGAGAAAAGTTAACAGGTTTCAGAGGTTCCTGGTCCCTCTGGCTATGCAAAGCCATCTACTTCTAGGGCTTGTGTTTTTCCTCATGCTACTTCATCTTCTTCTTCCCGTAGGAGACGAGATTCACCTACTGACGCATCACTTCATCCATCCTCCTACAAGCTCTAGGTCCCCCCTATTCAGGCGCCTGAGGTACCGGATTCACTAGTGTCATCTCCTACT
This sequence comes from Lathyrus oleraceus, assembly GCF_024323335.1. Taxonomy (NCBI): domain Eukaryota; kingdom Viridiplantae; phylum Streptophyta; class Magnoliopsida; order Fabales; family Fabaceae; genus Lathyrus; species Lathyrus oleraceus. The sequence goes on along the minus strand of NC_066581.1, from coordinate 54,828,057 downwards.
GTAGATGCTTTTGAGTATGTATCACTTCCTACTGCTGATGTTGTTGATCTAGTGCCACCTCTGGAGGGTGAGACTATTGCAGATGCTGAGTCAGAGACATTTGGAGGAGGCCCTATAGATTTTTCATTATTACCTTTGTACCTAGACCATACTGCTAGATATATCTGAGACAGAGAGGTAACATTAGTTAGATTCATTATGTTAATTTTAATTGACAAATATCTGATATTAATTTTTTTTTTCAGGAGCGTGGCCCGTAAAAGTTTATTAACCACGAGCGGAAGATTATTGGCTTGCCTCGGCCGAATGAGGATTAGTTTCAGGAAGTTTTGTCCTTATCTGGCCTGAAGGACTTGTGCATGACCGATTATACTATGGTCAACCACGAGATGCTTAATGCATTCGTGGAGAAATGGAATTTGGAGACCTCATCATTAAATTTCCCGCTTGGTGAGATGTCTATCACACTCAACGATGTCTCGTGTTTGTTACATCTTTCGATCAGGGGGAGACTTCTAAATCATGGGAGGATTACCAAAGACGAGGCACTCAAGATGATGGTAGACTATCTGAGGGGTGACCCAGGGGAGGCGAATGAGGAGTTGGATAGGACCAGGGGACTCATGCTAGATTTGAATACCTGAAAAAGGTATATACACATGAGCTACATATAGCACACCAAGCTATGTGTGATGACGAGCAGGTGGCACTTAAGAGCATACTTTTATATTTGGTTGTGTAGCGGTAAATTCATTATCATCAAGCTATGGATAAGCTTAACGTCAATAAAACCAGAGTCACCACTGCGCTTTTATTGTTTCCAAAGAAAAAAGGGAAAAGTACAAACAAAACCCAAAGATAAGAAGTTTTCAAATCAAAACTAATAAAATGTCAGGGATTATAGGTAAGGGGGTTGGTTACACAGAGGGAAGGTGTTAGCATCCAAAGTGTCCTAGGTATTCCTAGGGAGCCCTTTTTTATGTGTGCATGTGTTTTTGGTATAAAAGATGTTTGATAAAATAAAGTGTGAGGATGAGAAAAGAATTCATTGATTATATTTTTGTGTTTGACAAGACCTTCGGCCTTGTGCCTACGTACCAACATAAAAATGAGGGATCAAAACCTCGTAGTTCGGGGTAAAAATTTCAAATAAGTTGGTGAATTGCTTTTAACAAAATTTTAATAAGAAAACGCATAAAGGGCCAAAAGTTTGAACGGAGTTGTTAATTCTTTTTATCTTTTGAAATTTTAAGTCAATATCATTAAGTTTATTTACAAATTTTTCTTAAGAAAGAGTTTGAAAATTCAATGGCATAAGACCAAAGTTTCTCATTATTGAAACAAAGTCTAAGTTTGAAATCACAAGCAAAGAAGTTCTTGAAAAGGGTGAAAGATTTTGAAATTAAAGAAGTGGGAGGAGATGAAGAGGCTATCCTAAGCAAAAATTTAAAAGTTAAGAGTTAAAAAGATCTGACCAATGGAATACAATCCAACAAACAAGAATGTCATATAGAAACCCATTTTCCTTTGGACTTTAATCAAGAAATAATCAATAAGCAATGAGCAATATCCAGACATCATGAAGATCAAGGCATCAAATAAAGATAGCCACATCCAAGCAAGCACTTCAATAGCTAACAACCTTCAGTGTCTTCCCATGTTTTAGATGAAATATTCCTTGAGTAACTTAGAACAAAACATCAGACACAATATCAAAATAACAATTAAGCACAGAGACATAGTAGCAGATGAACCCAAAAAATTCTCAAGTCTTGTATCAGATGAAGGCACAGTTCAAAGTATCTCAGTCTCAAGATGTTGGCATTGGCCAAGTCCTTTTAGCACAGGGAATATTACCTAACCCTAAGTCCAAAAGTTCAGATCAAGTTCAATAGTCCACCAGATGTTTTTTAGGGTTTTGTGTTGTTATTAGGTATTTTAAGGTCCTAAGACTACAAACAAAATCAAAACACACAAACAATATATACAATCACAATATATGACTCAAATGAGCAAAGTGAAAAGGACATAAACATAAACAAGTTATATGAAATGTAAATGTCAATAAATGATAAAGGACTGAAATTTAAATTGCATAATAGTAAATGACTTGAAAGTAAAACAATATTAACAAGAGTTAATCAAATGTTAGTCAAAAGTTAGTGGTGTTATGGGTGATTTTTAATTGATTAAGTCATTCTTTGGAGAACACTCAACCATTCATTCACAAGTATGAATCCTTAAACCAAGACATCTTCCATGAGAAGGGCTCCAACTTGGATAATTCAACAAGTATGCCACTAGCTCCCATGAAAGGAAAAAAGGTCAAGTCTCCACACAATGCCATGAAGAAAAGTCAAAAGGGATGGGCCTATCTCAGTCATACTTGTATTGATTCATCTGACACAGGGTCATTGGTGAATCAATTAGCCTTTAGACATTAGAGATTTCATCGGTCAAATGAGGGAATGGAAAAGAATATGGATTAAGATGAAGAGGGATGGGAAGATAGAAACACAAATTGACCATGGGAGGAATTTCATCAAATCAAAACCATCCATTCATTTTGGGAGATGAAATGTACATTTCATCAACCCCCTAAATCCAATGGTTTTGATCCAACAAAAGTCAAATCAACCTTGGCCAAGGCCCAAACAGAAAGTCAAACATCACAAGACCATAAAAATGGCTCAACAATATTTTTAAGCATTTAATCAATTAAAAATTAGTTTAAAAATGAATTAAAATGCATTTTAATTTGGTCAAAACCTAAAATCCCTTCAAAACACCAAATAAAGGGCCAAAGGATTTATCCTAGGTCAAAGGACCTTAGACAAAAAATTCCACAATTTTTAAAAAGTCAGAAGTATTTTTAAACAATTAAAAATACGCACACAAAAATTTAATTCATGAAAAATACCAAAATTAATCCAAAAAATAATTTTAATTCAGAATATGGAAAAGAAAAATATTTAAAGATCTTTGGTGAAAGTCCCATATTTTTTGGATTAAAAATGAAATTAATATGAATTAAACAAAATAAAGAGATTAGATGAAAAATCAGAAAATAAAAAGAAATTCAAAAAAACAAGGGCCATCAGATCTGCCTCATTAATTGAGGTGACAAATCTAATGGCCATGCGCTAGAGTGCATCAAACACCTGAGTCAAACACGTAGTAACATGAGTCAAACAAAATAAGGGCCATGATTAAAATGTGGATGTGAGATCAGATGGTTCAGGTCATGTCAACACACCACCGGAGCCCTAGCTCCAATCATCTTCTCCGGTGGACCTCAGATGTGCGTGCTTGCATGGGCGTGTGACAGGCCCATGAAATGATTTCAAAAGGTCCAAAGATGATCATGAGTGATGCTAAAAGTGTAACATGAAGCCATGCATTTGAAATTGAGAAGTGGTCATGAGATTCATCCAAATGGAGCCATGAAGAGTAACCATGCACAAGTCATTAAAACCTTGTCCAAATGGAGTAATTTTGGAATTTTTGGAAAGGTGGGATCAAGGGGAACAACTTTCATGTTGAACACTTTTCCATTTGAAGCTTGGATCATGATGAATTTCGAGAGGGAATTTTGGGAAATCAAACATAATTAAAAGATTTCTAAGTCCCAAGTCAAATGTTCACTTCTTCCACCTTGAATAATGTTTTCTATGAACTTAAAATGGAAAGAGTTCCTTCATCAAAGTTGTAGATATTTAAATCCTCTTAAATTTGGTCATAAATTTTACCTCATTTGGATTTTGCATGAACGAGTTATGCATTTTAGAAGTTGAGGAAAATTGCTTGTTCAATGATCCAAAATGATCTATAATATTTCCTCTTGGCACATGCCTTTTCAAGTTGAATTTGACGTTTATCAAATATTCAAAGTTGTATAGGGCATCTTGAAATTGATCATGAAACTTGTATGGTCTTCATCTAATAAAAAATGAGCAAGTTATGATCCTTGGAAGTTGACCTCCTAACTAGGGCATATACAAAGTGACCTATAATTTTTCACCATAAAAAATGACTTTCCAAGAAAAACTAGATCTTAACCTCAACATAAAGGTTGTTTGTAATGTCATAAGGAATAAATTTTATCTTGGAATCATTTTCATATGACAAACATTATAGGAGATAGGATCTAGGGAACCCCAATTTTGACCAGTTGACTTTCTCTAGTCAACCACCTTGAACCATCTTGCAAACTTGAAGTTTTCTTGATCTCTGGGAGTCATGGAGGATAATATATGCATACTATTATATAATATGAATTATCCCTTGAAATATTTGATCAGTTGCTGAAGAAACTTGCTGAGGAAGTCACACAAGATACCCAGATGAATTAGGGCTTCCAAGGCAAACAAGCTTCAAACTCTTGATGACTTCTTGGTAAAAATTATAAATTAAGATTATGGGGACACATATATGATGTCTATAAACAATGTGAACCATCTCTTGATTAATCCCTTTGCACTGAGGGTGTCAAACCCTAATTGTGAACTTGATGAGGCATTGGTGGATGCACAGACTACCTACAAAAGAAACAAATCTATACATAGACATATTTTTGGTATTTTGGTTAGAAAATAATGGAAAAAAATTATGATACAATAAAATGTGCTTGGTGATCTCTCCCAATGTAAACCCAATGAATAAGGAGCAAGGAGGATGCCAAAGTGTGATCCCAAATCCAATGCATATGATGAGATAACATGAGGGATCTTAGGGTCAAAATTGGGGTCTTACAGGTTGGAACTATGATTTTGATGGACAAGAGTGCCACTTATACAAATGTCGTCTACCTACAGTACTTCCAAGATTTCGAGCGGATCCATTAGTACAACTGAGGGCCGCTTATTTGGTCTACCTGTACTGGAAGTTGAGAGATGGATGTATGTGGAAGACGAAGTAGGTCACAGGCCGCGTCACACTACTGACGTTAATAATTATTGGTCTTTTAATGTTTCTTTGTCATTTTTATTTCATCTTTGCAAAGCCATTACTAATAATTCATGTGTTACAAACTTTTCATTTCAGGCTTGGATCCTCCAGCACTTCCCACACATCTTTGGTTGGGCGAGTGTTGAGACTTACACCGAGGATATGTCGCGTGCTACTGCTTTTTCCCCGCTCAGAAGGAACCAGACGATTGAGCCTTTTAGAGTGTATCATGACTATTTAGTTGTCGAGGACATGCACTTCACCAACTATGTCAATCACCATGAGACACGACCATTTGACAAGATAGTGATATACTATAAATGGTTGGCATGTGGGTCGTGTCTCACTGCTCCTCATTTTCCCAAGCGCGTCATGCGGAAGTTTGGCTACACCCAGACCATTCTCAGACACCCTATTGTCTTTGCTCTTCCTACTTTAACATGTAGATAGATAGATGACATGTTTGATAATTACGAGAGTCATTTGATATCGGAGGAGGCACAGAGTATTGAAATTCTGGTATGCAGATCCTATATGTCATACACGACGACACGACACCAGGGTCATCACATAGTCACACCATAAATAATATCAGGATTTAAGTAAGTAGTATTTAAATAAATAACATAAATAGTTGTTAACCTAGTTCGGTGCAATGTACCCTACATCTGGGAGCACCAAAGTCAGGAAGGAAATCCACTATAACAGAATTAGTTCGAAGTTCTAAACAACCTCAGGTTTTACAAACTTCTCACCTAATCTCTACCAGTGGAAGATTCTATCTAAGACTCTCCTAGATATGAGACCCCTATTATTTCCCTTCGATCACACAATAGTGACAAATACTTCTATCAAAAAACAGAATCCTCTCATGCTTAAAAGATCATGAGAGATTCACAACTACAACTCAACAAGTCAAGTCATATTCAAGTATCAAAGAGATACTCGAAAGGCTCACAAAAACCAAAGAAAAATAAACCCTAACACAAATATTGTTCAAAGCTCTTTCATTTCCTTCTTAGGTTTAGAAATGATCTATAAGTATCATTAGAAAGACATGGGCTTCGGGATTGATTGACAACAGATCCAAGGACTATGTACAATCTTCTGCATATTTGATTCCAATCATATCAGATATTTCCTAAAATGTTTTGACATCTTTACTTCGAAACCAAGGCAAAGGAAAATAATTTTTTACTTTTTAGAACACAAGTTTCTTGACCCATATATCTCGTGAAAGAAATCTTCATAGGATCTTAAGATATCTCACAAAATAGAAACAAATCTTTTAAGAAACTGAAACATGGCACACTCCGATGTTGAACCAACATGTTAGGATATCTTGTCCAACATCTTGCTTTAATACATGTTTTTCCAAAATGCAGCCAATCACTACACACCAGACCTAACAATCTCCCCCTTTAGATTTTTTTGGCTAAAACAACTTTTTCATAGACCGACTAGAAAGAAGGGGTAAAGATCTCAACAATAAAAACAACACAAGCATAAAAAAAACATGATCTTTTACAAACCAAAAACAACAGAGGCAGGCGCAGTAGAAAAGGTCTTAACCTCACATCTAAGAGAAATAAACTCTCACACGAAGAAATTGCTTAAGAGAAAAATAGATTATCTTAGTCAGGATGTCAAGACATTTTATCTGACTTTATTAAGACAGACAACCCACAGAAAACTAGCCTATCACCATAGGCACGAAAAGAAAATTCTCCCCCAGAGTAGCAGAACATGGGCAAGAGCTACCCCATCTCCATAAGTACTCCCCCTCAAGGGGCAAGAGTAATGGCATAGCTATCACATAATATATCACAAAATTACTCCCCCTTTTTAGCCAAAACATTGACAAACACAATCAAACTTTAGATGTAGCAGAGTAATCAAAAGTTAAGTTACAGACCAAGAGCATTTTAAAGTGCATAAATATTCAGGGCATAACCCACAAAAAGAAACAACTAGAAGCACAAAAAAAAACAGAAGAACTAGAATACTTCAGTCCTCATCACTGTTAGTTGTCTTTTCACCATCACTTGCATCAATATCTTCTTTAGTAACATCTTCTTCACCTATATCATCACCTTTCAAATTTCCTTCTTCTTTGGACAAGGCCTTTATCAGGATCTCAAGCCTGCTTTTCCTCTCAATACAACCTTTGATAGTTTCATCCAAGGTTTTGTATGTATCTTTTAGGTCAGCAAGGATGCATGTTCTAGTAGTATACTTGGAAACATATTTATGGCCAGATGTCATGACAATATCTAGAACATGTTTCCTAGTGAAAAGCCTATAATGTAATGACAGAGGGGGATCTCTTTTGCAGACACTATCGTAAATGAGTAAAATACTTGGGTGTTGACTCAATATGACACCACAAGTTAATGAGGGAAAGGCTATATGCATCTTCATTATGAAGAAGGCAACACCCTTCATTGTTTTCTCAAAGACATAGGATCCAAAGTCAAAATTTGTTTTGGTCCCTACAATATAAATGGACTTACCCAATCATGTAGCAATGTTGGAAGTATGTTTAGTTGGAACCCAATTAATAACTCCAATTATGTGATGTATTGCATGCTTTACACTCAAGTAACTTGATGACAACTTCCCTTTCCTTGGCCATTCCTTCACTTGTTTTTCCGTAATTTCTCTTCAAATGACATTGTCAGAAACTTCCACTTCAGCTTGTTCTTCTTCATTTATGCCCAAAAACCTATTTATGATTTCAGGAGAGAAATACACACACCTTCCTCTTACATACACTTTTCTAAACTCTTTACTTCTCTTGTTATTACATTCCTTAGAGATATTCATAATGAATTCTTTAACAAGCATTTCATAACACTTGCCAAAACCAATCACACTTTTCATTAATCCGACTTCTTGAATTAGACTTATCACTTCTTTGCATTCAAAAGCATATTTTCCAAGTTCACTTTCCAACGACAATCTTCTTTGGTAAACAAATTTCCATTTTTCTACATTATCCACAAAGTGAAAGGAGATGTTTTCAATTGGAACTTCAGGAACATTTGTTGGAATCTTCTTCCCAAAAGCTTGCTTTCTTGTAGCAGAAACAATGTCTTGAACATTGTGTTTGACATCATAGCCAGATTCCCTAAATCCAGATGGGACTTCGTTCCTCTTTAAGGATTTCTTCTTGGAGATATGAGTGACAACCTTGCTCCATCCTTTTGTAGGCCCAACATTAGTTATTCTCCTGAGAGATTTCGAGGGTGTGCTGGAGGATTCAGTTGCTTTACCTTTTATGTTCTTTAACCTTTTATCTATTACTGGATCCAGTCTTTTACCAATGGGCTAACCATAAGATTACAAATCATCTATATTCACTATGTATATAGATTGATCCTTCTTATCTATAGTGTTTTCTTCTTTGTTAGCTAAATCACCAGACATGCCATCATGACCCTCTTTGTCTTTTGATTTTTCAGGAGACTGAGTAGACCTATTGACATCAAATTTATCCAGAGGGGTTTCAGTAGTGTTATCAAGTTGGGCCAAGGATGTGGAAACATCCTGCATAACACTAGTCTTAGGTTCAATACCCAAAACTTGAGAGATCAGCACATGAATATTCTTATCTACACCGTCTCTATCAGCAACAATCATGCTAGATTACTCAAAGTAGTAACAAATCTAGATTTGTTAGTGTTTTTAGATGTTTCAACATTTCCCGTAACTTTTGGAACGATAAAGCTTTTTGCAGAAGCGTCAACATTGGGTTCAACATTAAAAGGATCAAGGTACAAGCTAGTCATTGAGAGAGATTTCTTGACAACAGTATAAGGTTCAATAACTTTTACATCACTAGCAGCCATAAATGGAGAAGAAGTACTTACTTTAGAAGGTTTTCCCTTTCTCAAAGCAATTTATCTAGGCTTCCTTATAGGGTTTTCATGGCCAGGAACCATAGATAGAGGAACGACATCAGTAATAACTTCAACAAGATTCATATCAGTACCATCACTCCTAGGGTTTGATTGTTCTTTGGTGTGCTTGCTGGGAGTTGAGACAGAAGGTTGGGACATTTTGAAATTATGATTTTGAGATATGAACTTCAAAGAGTAGATAGATAGATGAGGGTGATCGAGAACAAAGTTCAAAGAGAGAGTAGAGATAATAATGAGGGTAGCATGAATGATATTGATGAAGTAGGTAGGATGGCATGTTGGGAAAATAAGGAAGGTTTGTAATGATTTTCCTTGTTTTTTATGCATTATTAAATGGAGTGAAGGTAGAATTTTATTTACATGTCTCCATATTAGTAATTTCTATAATTCTTCAAGCGTATACCCAATTCACCCCTTAACTTCTCAAACTTATTTGCATCCAAGACTTTAATGAAAATATCTGTCAGTTGCTTCTCAGTGGCCACATGTTCAAGAGTAACAATTTTGTTTTCAACAAGATCCCTGATAAAATGATGACAAATATCAATATGCTTTGTCCTGATATATTGATTGCACTCAGATTGTCATAATATAATGTCATGACATCTTGCTGGACATTATATTCCCCTAACATTTGTTTCATCAAAATTAATTGAGAGCAACAGGTTCCTGTTGCAATATATTCAACCTCAACCATAGGCAATGTCACACAATTTTGTTTCTTGCTAAACCAAGATATTAGATTATTTCCTAAGAAGAAACATCCTCTAGAAGTGTTCTTTCTATCATTAGCATTGTCTGCCCAATCTGCATCACAATATCCTATAAGCATGGAATTTGCATTATGAGAATATAACATTCCATAGTCACTAGTCCCTTTGATGTATTTTAGGATCCTTTTCACTTTAGTAATATGACTCATTTTGGGTTCAGACTGATATCTTACACACACCCCTACAACAAATGTAATGCCATGTCTGCTAGCTGTAAGATACAGTAAACTACCAATCATACTCCTGTACAAACTTTGATCCACGTCTACACCTTTTTCATCTTTAGTAACTTCAAGTGGGTTGGTGCAAATGTCCTTTTGTGACTTGAATTTTCCATTCCAAACTTATTTACTATACTCTTAGCATACTTGCTCTGAGAAATAAAGATAGTATCATCGATTTGTTTGACTTGAAGACCAAGAAAGTAAGTTAGTTCACCAACAGGACTCATCTCAAATTCAGATTGCATATGCCTGACAAAATGTTGGGTCATCTGGTTTGACATCCCTTCAAACATAATGACATCAACATATATTTGAGCTATCATGATTTTACCATGATCTTTTTTGATGAATAAGGTCTTGTATTTTATCATCTTCACTAACTAAAATACCAAAAATATGTTTTTGCATTTGTCTAACTCTTTTGTAGGTAAGACACATGATCACCTTTGATCCATCAAGCTCATATCTAGGGTTTAAGACCCTCATGGCTAAGAGCTCAATCAAGAATTGGTCTAGAATGGCTTTAGACATCATATATGAGTCCTTATGGTCTTTACATGTTATTTTGGTCAAGAAAGCATCAAGATTTTGGAATTGGTTTGCCTTGGAAACCCTAGTTCATCTGGGTATCTTGTGTAACTTATTCACTATGATTCTTCAACATTTGATCAAATACTTCAAGGGATACTTCAAATTTCATCATCTTATGCATATATGATCTCCCATGAGTCCCAAAAGTCAATATAATTGCAAGCTAGCAAGTTGGTTGATGGTGGTTGACCAGAGGATTTCTTCTAATCAAAACCGGGGTCCCCTAGACCCTATCTCCTACAAATTTTATCATATGAAAATTATTCCAAGAGAAATGTTACTCTAAATGACATTCCAAACAACTTTCATGTTGAGTTATAGAGATATTTTTGCTTGGAAAGTCATTTGTTATGTTGAAAGATTATAGGTCATTTTGTCTAAACCCTAATTTGGAGGTCAACTTCCCAAGGCCATAACTTGATCAATTTTTATGAGATGAAAGATTTCCAAGTTGAAAAATCAAATTCAAGGTGTTTACTTCAACTTTGATGTTTGTAGGAAGATATAATTCAACATTTATGAGCATGTGATATAAGGATACATTATAGGTCATTTTGGACCAATACCATTGAACAGGTGATTTTCCTCAACTTCAAAAATGCATAACTCCTTCATATCAAATCCAAATGAGGTCAAATTTGTGATCATTTTGAATTAAGTTGAAATATCTACAACTTTTATAAAGGAACGTTTCTCATTTGAAGCTCACATAAGAAGTTAGCCAAGGTGGAGTAAGTGAACATATGACTTGACACTTAGAATTTTTTTTCATATGTTAAAATTTCCAAACTTCCACCTCAAAATTATCCATGATACAAGCTTCAAATGGAAAAGTGTTCAATATAATAGTTGTTCCTCTTGATCTAACATTTCCAAAAAGTCCAATTTCATCCATTTTGGACAAGATCTGAATAGTCTGCGCATGGCTTGAACATGGCATCATCATTTGGCAAAATCAAAACTTCAAACAGCTGTGTACAATTGCCTTGCATTCCAAGTTGATTTCAGACTCATTCACACTTGATTATGGACCTAAAAGGGTGACTTTATGGGCATGTACACGCCCATGCAAGCATGCATCATCCATTGCCAAATTTGGAAATTCAATTTGAAGGTGCAAATAAAATGTGATTCAGCTATAAATAGAAGCCTCTAGGTTCAGAATTAAGGACCCCTCCGCGCCAACTTTGCTCCAAGACCCCAAACCCTTCTATTTGAAAGGATAATCCTGAGAATTTTCTTTAAAAATTGAGTTTGAATCTCACTGTTTTAAGATTCAAAACTCTAGGGATCCAAAGCCTTTGGTTGATTCTAATCTACTTCTGCAAGCTTCCTGAGTAAGATCAAGCACGAATCAAAGCAAAAACAAGTGAGTTCTGACCTGCATTGAAGGTATTTTCCAGAAATTTTCATCTCTTCAATTCTCACTCAATTCTCCATAATTCTCTTGGTTCCTTGGTTGTATGAAGTCCTACCAATGTAGGTAAGAATATTGAGTAGCTTTGAGGTCAAATCGAAGCAACTCAAATCATGTATCTTAAATTTCAACTCCATATATCTCTCAATATACTTGGAGTTAGGATGAATTGAGGTCAGATTCGTGATCAGTTCCATTTTTACTTTAAAATCACATCCTTCTTTTTTATTTTAGTGATGGTTATGACTGGACCAGTCCGGTGAGGCTCACCTGAGAAGGTGACCGGAGATTTGCTCCGGTGGTGAGTTGGCAAGGTCCAGAGCCACATGATCTATTCAAATTGGTTTAAGTCAGAGCGTTGGTTTTGATTACTTATTTTGTGGCACGCTGACTCAAGTCCACCATGGAACACGCGCTTGTGGCCACTTGATCTGCCACCTTAATTAATGAGGGAGATCAAGTGGTCCACGTTTTTTCTGATTATTTGAATTTCATTTTAATTGTGTTATTTTCATTAATTCATATTAATTTTAATATTGATCCAAAATAATATGAGAGTCTCACCATTTTTTTAAAAATAAAATCCTCTTTCATTTTCTGAATTAAAATCATTTTTTGGATCATTATTAATATTTTTTTTGATTTAATTGATTTTATGAATATTTTTAATTGTTTAAAAATAGTTTTAAGTTTCCAAAAATTATGAAATTTTTTCTCCAAGGTCCTTTGACCTTGTTTGGCCTATGATAAATCTCATAGCCATTTCTTTGATGTTTTGATGAGGTTTTAGGAAATTGACCAACCATTATTTAATTTAATGCATATTTTAATTATTCTTAATTGTTTAAATGCCAAATAAATTGTGTAGAGCCATTTTAATTGACTTATTGAGTTTGAATTGTGTTGTTAGGCCTTGGTCAAGGTTGATTTGACTTTGTTATGTCAAGATCATTGGATTTATGGGATTGATGAAATGTACATTTCATCTCCCAAAATGAATGAATGATCTTAATTTGGTAAAAGTCCTCCTTTGACCAATTTGTGTTGATTCCATTCCCCCTCCCTCTTCATCTCATTCTCATTCTTTATTCATTCATGTCATGGACCTATGATATCTCTATATCCTAAGGCTAGTTGATTGCAAAATCAACATGAGTATGGATGAGATTAGGTCCACCACTTTGCATATTCTTTTTGTGTGTGGTATGTTTCATGAGCATAGTCCATTATACTATGTCTCTAACATGCATTAATACTAAAATTCTATTGTCCGGCCTCAAATAGTTGTGACTTCTACATAAGTCCAATTACGATTGCTTAACATAGCGTTAAATTTGTGACACAAAAAGGAATAGCATTCTAGTAAGTGAGATTGTAAGTCTCCCCTCTTTCATGGTATTGTATGGAAACTTGACCTTTTTTCCTTCCTTTGGAAGATGTCTTGGCTCAAGGATCCATGCTTGTGATAAGTGGGTTGAGTGTTGATCGAAAAAATATCAAGTGTACTATTTTTCCAGTTATAGTAATAAAGGGGAAATTCCCCGAATGTCGATCTCAAGGACTGCACGTCAATATCGAGTTGAAATTACCATTCAATTAAATAAAAAGTATGATTTGAGTTTTTAGATTCAAAATTATAAAAATACAGGCAAAGGTAAATAAGGATGAAAATAAGAGTTTGCAAGGTAAAAGGAACAATGCCACGAAAGGTGTATGATTTATCCATGTAACAACTCTGAGTCACTATTGCATCAACAAATATCAATTACTACCAGTTCTCAAGGTATTTTCTCCCAAGTCCTTGGTGTGAAAACCTTTAATCAATGTACCCTAATTTCTATGTCCATAGGCAATTAAGGTGAAGTTAAGCTTTATCATATCAAGAACACTCTGGTTCATACAGGGTATCCCTAGTCCTAGGTGATATCTACTGCAAAGTAACTTTATGAAAACCTTATCAATGGCGGTTCAGCCTAATTGATAACCATAAAACAATCTCGATTGGTCCGAAAGAAAAAGCATTAAACACATCAAAAGATTATCGTAAGAATAATATTATAAATGCAAAAGTATACTCAAATTTATTACAATTCTAAATCAGGGACACCTCCTAGAATTGGGGGGTTTAGCTACTCATATTGTTCAAAACAAATGCAAGACAAAAATTATATATTACAAGTATTTGGATGACTTCAATTTTCAATCGTTTCCGCTCATGAAAACCTTCAGCTCTCCGAACTTTTTGCTCTCTGTAATCCTTGATTGCTTGACGATACTGTGTTTTGCCTTGTTCCAAGATGATCTTTTCTTTGGTAGAAGATTCTCTTATATAGTGAAAATTCCAAGCAATAGATGGACATGTCCAAAAATCTCTTTGCAAGCCCGATAATCAAAAGGCCGATGAAAAGGGAAAATTTTGGGCTTGGGCTGACACGGCTCGTGTCAGCTGACACGGGTGGCTGTGTCAGCTCACTGTTTCACTTGACACAACAATGGGGGCTTGACACGGTATGGGATAAGGCCCGACATGATCGGCCGTGTCAGGCTACTGTTTTTTGCTTCATTCTCCTTCTGCCTGACACGGCCCGTGTCAGGTGACACGGGTGGCCGTGTCAGGCCTCTTGTACCGGGATTTCTCCATTCATTTGCTTGCCGGAATTCCGCATTGTCTCGCTCCGAGTTCCTCGATTCTCCCACTTGGACCTGTTGGACAAAAACACAAACATCCTACGCGTAAAATCACGAAAATATAAAATAAAACTGACAATTAATAAATTGCTTAAATAACTTATGGGAATGAAAATTAACTTTAAAGGTACCATAATGCGTATACAGTGTCTCAAAATCCTTGGTTTCTTGTCGAATAAGCAACAAAAATATAGTGAAAATGGTGATTGATCACAACCCCAAACTTAGCTCGTTGCTTATCCTCAAGTAATGTCCTATATGACAAAGTGTCACTTCCCAAAATTTGTATTCTTACCATGATATTGCTGAGATCTTTCACCAACGCCTTCACTCTCCCTTTTATAGTTCCTGCTTTTCCTAATGAGTTTTCTGCCACACTTCCTCATCGAGGTACCGCTTCACCTGTCAGCTTACATCACACTCTCACCAAGTCTCTCGGGGGTTAAAGTGTTATCACTCCCGATTCAGAATATGCAATATCAACTCATAAGTTTGAATAATTTCTCCTTTCATATCAACTACATACAACACATACTTTCTGAGGTCTTTCAGGTTATAACGGGGCTTGAGTTATGGTGTGGTAAATACAAACAAAAAGGAAAACAAGTGGTTTTGGGTTTAGAGCCAATGTTCATATTCTTTTCACTGTGTTTTATTCTTTTCTTTTTCAATTGCTCAGTTTTTCTTTGATATTTTCTCTTTTTTTCAATTGAGTGCTCTTCCTTCGATGAGTGCTTCTTTCGAACCATCGACTATATTTCGTTTTCTCAAATTTTTTATGGTCATTTTTTCTTCTTTTTTTTCGTACTCACCTTGGTTTTTGATACTTATGGGGTTTACCCCAAACTTAGAATTTAACACAACTTAATGACATCACATTGACTCTGTATAGGATAAGGAAGTGTTTTGGGTCACGAGTCACATTTATGTGGTTAGACAAACAAAGGGTACATGCTCAAATGGGGTTAACAAAGGATAACATTAACGGGATGACTAGAAAGGCTCAGGGTTATAATCAAACAACGTGCCTCAGTGTGTGTATACATGAAGTGAAACTCCCATAGAACCTACGCAAAGTCAGAGTGATAAGCCATACCTGAATATCGCTCATGATGACATATGTGTTTGGCTTTTTATGCACTCACCATGTTAGGTAAAGCTTGATAGCATCCACAGTACTTCGAGTATGGTGAGGCTTCTTACTCAACTCGGAATGCATATGGAACCTACTTTAGTTGAGCTTTAGAAATTGCGTCCGATCTTTTCTTCAGCAGTATCGACTTTCTGGGAAGATCCTTGGCAACAAGCAACAATAAATGGAGTGATCATTTCATCCACTACCTCTATTTATCATTACCTCATCCAACTATAACACCAAGAACCTGAAATACATGCAACACATAATACCCGACAGTAAAAATAAACCAAATGTTAATGGTAAAAATTGGGAACTAATCAAATAAAACATAAAATAAATGTAAAAAGCATTGGAAAACCTCCCAGACACTTGAAGTAAACATTTACCTCAATGTTTTAGAATAGTATAGAAGGAGGGTGACTCACAGTGCCTCGCTGAGGGGGATGGGGCGGAAAGTGCAACATGGCCACATGAAATTCAAATTTTTTAACCTTTTCCATGCGAGTACCTTCACTCTTTTATGCAAAGCACTATGCAAACCTAAAATAACAAACAAACACAAAAAATAATTAGAACTAGTAACGCGTGGGTTGCCTCCCACGAAGCGCTTTGTTTAACGTCGCGTGGCTCGATGGTTCACCCCCTTGTTATGGGGGGTACTTCAGCCTCCAAACCTTGTTACACCTCTTGTCCAAAACTAGGAAGTTGTCTCTTTCATCCGTATGGATTACTTTGTGCCACAACTCCTTTTTAACCTTCATCTACTTACCATGTTTTCGTTTTTTTTCTTTCTCTTGGTTTTTAGAATGGAGATGAGAGTCTTTCCATTTAGGGTGGCTAATGGCAGTGATGAGAGTCGAGAGGGCCTTCCTGCATCTTTCTTTGATGTTGGCATGTTACTTTGCCATCTCGCCTCTGTCCTGATTAAGCCTACTTGATAGTGAGATTATGTATCTTCCTCTAGCTCCTGGTCTTCAATAGCATTCAATGTTATCTCTTTGTCGTGAGCTTTCAAGGTTAACATGCTCTGGTCCATGTCGATATTGCATCGACTTGTCTGCATGAAAGGTCGACCCAGAATGATGGGTGCCTCATTATCTTCAGGTATATCTAGGATTACAAAATCAACCGGAAAACTCAAGTCCTTTATTGTTACCAGTACGTCTTCTGCTATACCATATGCATCCTTTCTCGAGTGATCTGCAAACTTCAGATTTGTCTTTGTATCACTGACATTTTTAATACCCAACCTGTGATAGATTGATAATGGCATCAAACTCACACTAGCTCCAGAATCTATTAGTGCCCTTTTGAAGGTTCTTCCTTTAATTATGCATGGTACTGTTAGCGTTCCAGGATCATTCTGTTTGTTTGGAATTTTCTGCTCTCGTGAATTTGTGCTATACTTTTCCTTCCAGGCCACCTGTTCTTTTGCTGTTGGTTTCTTTTCATCCATTACCTCGTCCATGAATTTCTTGTACATGGGAATTATTTCGAGTGCTTCAAACAAAGACATATGACCCTTAACCTTTTTAAACATTGTCATGAATTTCTCCAAGTTTGACTCGCTTGATTCCTTCTTTGTCACTCTCTAAGGGTAGGGCAACTTAATCACTGGTTTAGTCTCCTTTGTAATTTCCTCTTCAGTCGGCTCTCCTGGTGATATATTTTTTTTTCTTTTTAGCAGCCTTTTTCTTTTCCCTCGTAACATTACTAATATTCTCTTGACCTCTCGGATTTTGAACAGGTTCACTTGGTAAGGAACCTGGTGTTCGAGAACTTGCTAGCTGTTGTGCTATCTGCCCCAGCTGAACTTCAAGGTTCTTTAGAGAGGCGGTGGTGTTTTTCTGATTATTTCTCGTCTCTTCTTCAAATTGCCTATTTTAAGCTGCCATGTTTTCAATGGCAATCTCCCAGTCTACTTTCCTTGGAGCTTGTTGTTGTTGATATTGAGTCTGATATTGACCTTGACCCTGTTGTGGAACATTCCCTTTCTGATCTTTCCAGGAGAAGTTTGGATGATTCTTCCAACCTGGATTGTAAGTGTTAGAGTAAGGGTTGTTCTGCTTTAAGGATTTTATATCTTCAATTTGTTGAGGAGTTGCAAATCAATACACAGTATGGTGAGGCCCATTACATATTTCACACGTGATGGTCTGAGAAGGTTGAATTTGAGCTACCTGTTGAGTACCTATATTCGTTGCTTTCAATTTCTTCTCTACTTCAGTAGCGACCGTATCTTCCAAACAGATTTTATTTGCTTCTACTTTCAGGTCAATGACTCTTTTAGGTTTGCTTGTACACCAATCATATAATTCTAGATGCTCATTTGCGGCTATCGCTTCAATGATCCTTTTAATACCGGTGGCTGTTGAGAAATTTGTTGAGCCACCGGCTGCTGTATCAATTAACTGTTTTGTCTTTATTTTCAGCCCATTCACAAACATTTGCATTTGTTCAGTCTGGTCCATATTATGAGTTGGGCATACTATTGGGACTCTTTTGAATCTTTTGTAGGTATCTCCCAAAGACTCAGCATCTTTCTGTTTGAAGTTCAAGATTTCGTACCTTTTTCTCAAAAATACTGATGCGGGAAAATACTCATTTAAGAAAGTTGTTTCCATTTCTTCCCATGATGTAATACTGCCAGATGGAAGAGAGTAGAACCACTCTTCCACCTCTTCAGATAAGGTGAATGGGAACATTCTTAACTTCTTTGCTTCATCAGTATGACCATCTTTTTTCAAAGTAGTACTCATGGTCAGGAAACTCTGTAGGTGCTTGTTGGCATCTTCATTAACCTTTCCGGTGAAAGATCTTCTCTCAAGTTGATTGATTATGCTAGGATGCAGTTGAAAGTTTGTCATATTCACCGGTTGGTTGAAAATGGTCAATCTACCACCTGGCGCATTTGCACCTCCATACTCACCGAGGAGTCTTTTCGGAGGTGGAAGCGATGGAACTGGAGGAATTTCAGCCATAGTTTCTTTTTCTGAATCTGAGTGATCGGGGGGAACTTCTTCTTTGGAATCCAATCTAGCGTTTCTGCGTCTCCGGTGAAGGGTTCTCTCGATTTCTGCGTCAAAAAGAGATTCTGCTGAGGGCTCTCCTCGCATACACATATTAGTGAATTAAATTATATAAATGACAGAAAAATAATTTTACTGCAGAGCAACAAAATTTTAATTGAACTAAATTTTTTAATTGAACTATAAATGATCACAAAATTTTAATTGGCAGTCCCAAGCAACAGCGCCAAAAACTTGATCGGAAAAATAGCAAGTGTACTATTTTTCCAGTAATAGTCATAAAGGGGAAGTTCCCTGAATGTCGATCTCAAGGAATGCAGTCAATATCGAGTTCAAATTACCATTCAATTAAACAAAAAGTATGATTTGGGTTTTTAGATTCAAAATTATAAAAATACTGGCAAAGGCAAATAAGGGTTTGCAAGGTAAGAGGAACAATGACAGGGAAGGTGTATGATTTATTACCGCTACAAAAATTAAGTGGCGACTCTGCTAGGGAGTAGTCTCCAGTGGGTTTAGCCTACTTTTTTGTGTGTATATAATTGTATATTTGATGTATGTATATTTGTTTGTATGATATAATATGCTTGTTGTACTTGGTGATATCTGAGTGGTGAGATAAGTTCTAACCCGAACTTGAGACCCATCTACTTAGTGGAGACCTTTTTGGAGTTATTAATGTCACACAAGTTATTTGTGGATAGGCATTACTATCTTTGATTTAGGGTCCGAGAAGCTGAGGACCGTATAACATTTAACCCATCTTGGCCTATTTAGGACGTAGCGCGAAGATTGTTCAAGTGTAGACTTGATAACAGTTGTTACACGATACTACACTCAGACGAGCTTCTCTTGAGAATATTATGAATTGATGAGTCAGTCATCTTAACCTGTAATATCCTATAGGTGGAATTAAGACTCTGGGAACTTTTTAGAACATGATCTACAGGTTTTATCCTTAGTTCACTCCTTTGGGATGGTCCTTACCAAGACTCCATGCTCGTGACTCACAACAAACCCTTGATTCTTGGTTGATCCAATCAAGTCTTGTCAATATCAATGGAACTTGGGTGTTGATAAGGTGAAAACCATAATCCACCAAAATGGATGATTGATCTTGACAATGACTTGACTCATCCCTTGCCCTTTGTTTGTTTGCCTTGTGTGTAATCCCTTATTTGTGATTGTTGCATTCATGCATTCATGCACATCATAACATTCATCACACATTTTTTTCAAGGAACTGAGGTCTTATTTGCAAATATTTTCAAACCATAGATTATGGACGAAGGAACACTAAGAAGTACAGTTTCAGATGTCCCGACTTGAAAGAGTTAAGGAAGCTATCATATTTTGTATTAGATCCTTTGGACTTCAAACAACGTCATGGGAAGCTTCTATCTATGTTATCTACTGATGTGGTTGAAGGACTCTTGAGTGTGTTTGTTCAGCTCTATGACCCTCTCTACCGTTGCTTCACTTTTCCTAATTATCAGCTTGTGCCTACGTTAGAGGAGTATGCCCATCTCTTGGGAATACCAGTTTCTAACAAAGTGCCCTTTAGTGGATTGGAAGAGATTCCTAGATCTCATCTTATTGCTGAAGCTCTTCACTTGATGAAGTCTGAGATAAAGGCTCATTGGGTGATGAAAGGAGGACTATTTGGGTTGACTTCTGAGTTCCTCATCAAGGAAGCTACTACATTTGCTCAAGTCGGGAGTATGGATGCTTTTGAAGCCATCTTTGTGTTGCTCATCTATGGTTTAGCTTTATCCCTAACATTGGCGGTTTTGTTGATGTTAACGCCATTAGAATTTTCTTGATTGGGAATCATGTGCCTACTCTCTTTACATTTGAAGAATTATAAAGGTGGTGGAACGATTGTGTGTTGTGTTCCTCTCCTGTACAAGTGGTTTATTTCGCACTTGCCTCAGACGTCTGCTTTTTTGGAGAACAAACAATGTCTACGGTGGTCTCAGAGACTTATGTCTCTCACTAATGATGATATAGTTTGGTATGATCCTTTGTTAAGCAGTTTGGATATTATTAATTGTTGTGTGAATTCTCTAACGTGCCTCTCATTGGTACACAAGGAGGAATTAACTACAACCTTGCTTTGGCTCGTCATCAACTTGGGTTCCCCTTGAGAGATAAACCTAATAATACTTTGTTAGAAGGTCTTTTCTATCAAGAGGGTAAATATCCCCAACATTTGAAGCAGAAAATTGTGCACACTTGGCATAATGTGCATAGGAAAGGAAGATCCGAGCTTGGTCCGCGCAATTGCGTAGCCTTGAAGATTACACTCTTTGGGTGAAGAAGAGAGCTTTGGAGTTGAAGATGCCTTATGCATGTGAAAGACATATGTCTATGGTTGTGGTTGAGCCATTAACTCTCCCTAACCAAGATTTAGAGGAGTTGGAATACGCACTCGCCAAGATGAAGCAAGAGAAGGATATGTGGGAAGAACGTTTCCATGCTTTGAGCAGAAAGCATGAGAAGTTGCAACTTGATCTAAGGACAAAGATGCACTTATTGAGCTACTTGAAGACCGAGTAACAAAGAGACAGAGAGAACCGAAGGTTTCATCTTCCTCTAGTATGCCTTAGCCTCCCGTTGCTTGGAAGAAGATTGTTGATCAGCTTGTCCTTGAGAAGACTCAAATGAAGGCTTCTTTTGAGACCAAGATTCGACGCATTCGAAGGAAGTACGCGCCTGCGGCCAGATCTTCTGACATTGTTGTTAGGGATCCTTAGGATGGCTAGTCTCCTTTTATCTTGTATTTTCATTTGGTTTCTGAAATTGTACTCAGTGTAATCCTTCTAATTATATAAATAAAAAAGACTTTTTATGGTCAATCAAATTGTTACAATTATTATTATTATTATTATTATATATATGCAAATAAAATAGTAAGTTCCTTGAAAAATAAAAATAATCAAGCATTGCATTTCATGCATCATTTGCATAACATGTTTCTCTTTAGCCAGATGTCTTATTGGTATTTCTTCTGTACTTCAGCCAAGCTGACTCATGGATAAAATACCTGCGCCAATCACTCAAAGATTATGGAACGTCTAGAGCAAGAGAACAAGGACTTGAAGGACGAGATCGCTCACCTGACTGCCATGATGGAGTCAGTCCTAGTTGCTCAAATCCAATCTTCTCCAACACCTGCAACTCCTCCTCCTCAGAGGATTGTTATTTCAGAGGTGTCTCCCTCTACCATTCCTGCTACTACTGCTCATTTTGTGCCTAACATGCCTACCGGAATCCCGTGGGGAATGTCGCCCAATTTTGTGCCTGAGGGTTTCGCGCCTACTTTTGGTTCCATGTCGGCATCTAACCCGGTCATGTCTGTGCCGCCACCAGTTGTGCATACTCTACCCTGTGTGGAAGACACCATCTATCATTCTGAGCCGTCTGAGGGCCCTAATGTGTATGAGAAGATGGACGAAATGAAAGATCAATTCCTTGAGCTGCGAAAGGAGTTGAAAACTTTAAGGGGTAAAGATCTGTTTGGTAAGAGTGTTACAGAGCTTTGTTTGGTTCCAAATGTGAAAATCTCAGTGAAGTTCAAAGTGCCTGACTTTGAAAAATACAAAGGGAATACTTGTCCACTCAGTCATCTTGTGATGTACGCCAGAAAGATGTCGACACAAACTGATAATGATCAGTTATTGATCCATTATTTTCAAGACAACTTTATGGGTGCCGCTTTGAGGTGGTACATGGGCTTGGATAGTGCGGGCATCTACACGTTCAATGATTTGGGCAAAGCATTTGATAAGAAGTACAAGTATAATGTGGATATGGTTCCAGATAGAGACCAGTTGAGGTCGTTGTCTCAGAAGGACAAGGAGACGTTCAAGGAGTATGCTCAAAGATGGACAGCGCTTGCCGCTCAGATTACCCCTCCTTTGGAAGAAAATGAGATGACCAAGATCTTCCTTAAGAACCTGAGCTCATTTTACTATAAGGAGATGATTGTCAGTGCCCCTAGTGATTTTACCGAGATGGTAAACACGGGGATGAGGCTAGAAGAAGGTGTCTGAAAGGGACAGTTATCTAAGGAGGAAGTATCATCAAGCAAGAGGTATGGTAACAATTTCGCTAAGAATAAGGAGGGATAGACTAATGCAGTATCCATTGGGAGGTAGAGGAGGGCTCATGTTAGAAGAAATCAACCACCCCGTCAACATCATCATCAAGTATCGTACATCATTCCGGTATTTGCAAACAATCAGTCAACACTAATTCAACAACAACAACGTCAATAACCGCCACAACAACGAACAAACACCTACACCTATAACAATAACAATCATCATCAACAACAACAATCAAACTTTGGGAGGAAGAAGGTCTCTTTTGACCCGATTCCTATGACATATGCAGAATTATATCCATCTTTGGTTCTCAAGAACCTCATGCAACCGAGAAATCCACCTCAGATCCCTGAACCACTTCCATGATGGTACACACCGAAACTCCGCTATGCCTTTCACCAAGGAGATCCGGGTCATGATATTGAGAATTGTTACCCCTTGAAATATGGAGTCCAAAAGCTGGTTAAAAGTGGAATGATGTCCTTTGAGGACCGTGCACCTAATGTCAAAGATAACCCACTGCCTACCCAGGGAAATTCATCTGTTAATATGGTGGACGGATGTCCCGGGAAATTCAAAATATACGATGTACGCTTCATAAGAAGGTCCATGGTGAGGATGCACAAGGATATTATAACACCTTAAAATTTGCCCTCCTCTCTTGGGAATAGCTTAACATATGGCATATCATTTCTAGGTCATTAGGCATTGCATATTGCATATCATGTGGTTACATTGTGCAAATCATCCTCATAAGTCTTGATCAGGAGATAAAGAGGTCATGATGCAAGCTAGGGTTTCATTGAATGGATCACTAATCATCTGAGGATGTGGGGTCTAAATTAGGGTTTCTTGATTCTCAAGGGGGTTGAGCTTCATCTTGGTGGAAATGATACATCATCATCATCATGGTCTTGATATCATCAAGTGCTTGATCATACACCTTGAGATTAGGGTTTTGACCACTGGTCAACCCTAATCATCTGCATTGGGCCAATCAGGGCTTGGTAAGGAGATGGGGTCTATAATGGATATGGGGATCATCATGTGATTATATTGAGCTTATGGAGTCTAGGGTTTCATCCTTGAGCCATTTCATCAGAGAATTGGGGCTCAACTTGATCAGTGCATGGCCAAATTCATCTATCAATCAAAAAAGTCAATTGTGGTCAACTGTCCCTGATTTTATGGATTATGAGGTGGGAGAGGGCAAGAGACACTTCATTCATGTCCATATAAGTCTCATTTGACATATCAAAGACCAAGGTTGAAGATTTGGAGGTCAGACAAAAAGTTTCCAAAAATAGCAGGTGACCTGTAATTTCAACTGCCCAAAATGGAAAGTTTTTCACCTCAAAATTACTTCATCATACAAGATTCAAATGGAATTTTGTCCAACATTAAAGTTGAAGATCTTGTTCTCACCATTCCAAAAAGTCCAAGAACATGAATTTCCCATGTGTGGTTGGCAAGATGTGGTCCAATCATTTTCCAAAAATGCCTAAATTCAAAGTGGCATAACTTTCACATGGAATGGCCAAATTGGGGGATCTTTCTTTGAGCAAACCCCATTTCATATGTACTTTCATGATGCATCATCACATTTCATTGAAAATCATCATGGCAAAATGGCATTTTTCAAGTGGACCATTTGAAAATTGGTGGGAAAATAGGTGATTTTGTGAAATACATGGATTTTGCACATAAGGCCAATTGCTACACATCACAAATGACATTTAGAACTTGTTTGCATTGGCTTGGTACTGTTACATTGACTGATAATGAAAAGGCCATTTTGGATATTTCACATGAAAACTCATTTTGCTAATCTCAATCCAATTTGCTAATTGTGATTAAGAAATGGATTAGGAGTTGGTATAAGATGTTAATTGTAACAGAATTGATAAACACACTTCACATTTTCAGATCTAACCAACTTTCCCTCCAAAAACCTCTCAATTCTCCAAATTTTTTCCACACTTTTTTCATCATTTCTCATTGAATTCTTCATCAATCTTGTTCATTCTTGTTGGATCCACACTTTACAAGTATTGGTGCACGACTGTTTCACAAGATCTAGGCAAAAACATTGAGGAATTTGGACTGTCATAACCTTGCTCATCCATGGAGTTTTGAATTTCCTTTGAGCTGGAGCTTTGCTGAGCTGAAGAACCTTTTCCATTCAACTTCCATAGCATTGAACTGCATCTGTTTTGGCTTTTTGGACATTGAGGAGCACGGATTCATCACTGCCATCACCATAAGGTCAGATTTCGAATTCCTTAATTGCTCAAATCATCATATGGTTCTTATAGATCTAAGTTCATAGAATGCAATGCAACTTGTGGTTTTGGATTTGGTTGAGTATCGAGAGAGAAATCTGAGATTTAGGTTTGGATGTGCAAACTATTTTTGCTCGATTTGCTTAGCATGATAGGAGTTAGGTCAAATGCTTGCCATATCTATGATGTACATGTTTAGACGGTTCCATTGATATATGATTTGCTCATTTTGGTTGAAAAAAGTTCATGATGATTTTCTGGAAATTGTTTGATGTTCTTGAGCAAGAACAATGGCAAGAACGCGTTTGATCTTGTTTTCGCTTGGCCTATGTTTGAATTCTGTTTCCCGCTACTAGCAACCACTCACACGTTGCCACTTCATTTATTTAAACGACCGCGTTTTGGCTTCGTTGTTAATATTTACCAGATTGCCATTATTCCATATTAAATAACATTATTTCATTTTCTTTTTCATTTTTCATTTCATTTTTGATCACATAACTTCAAAAATTCATAAGTGATTCATTTCTTGTCCAAATTTTTTGAGGTTTTTTGCATTATTCTCCTTGTGATGTATAGTTTTTTATGGTGATTTTTATTATTTTTTGTGCACGTGTGGAAAAATAAATTGCCTAGGGTTTGATTGAATGTGTCCAATTTGTGTATACCATGCCATTTTGCTTGTGAAATCTTGATGCTTCCATAGAAATGCTTGAAATTTTTTGTGCATGTTCTGGACTCTTTGATGGTGATTTTGATGTATAGTTTGTAATTTTTGGATCCCTGGTTGATGAGATGTGATTTTTTGATTAGAGGTGTGACAATTTGTGTCACACCATGCTTGGTGAACTTCATGATTTTATTTGATGTACTTGTGAACATTGGATTGAGCCAAAATTTTGCATGATTGAACATATGGATGTTAAGATCACATGAGATTTTTTCTGGATTAATTTATCGCATTTCCTCTTTGATTGGAATTTTCTCCCCTGTTTGGTCATTTGTTGATTTTTTGTGACACATGTTTGTATTTGATTTGTGAAATTCTGGTCATTAATTGGATGGATGTGAAATTTTACATGTGAGTTCTAGACAAATTATAGGTCATCATGGCTTTGATCCCATTCATTTATCATGTGTTGTCACTGTTTTATGATTTATGGAAGTTGATGCTTGTGTTGATGCCTTGTGTTGGCTTGTTTAAATTTGTGTTGACTTTCTGATTTTGATTGACCTACTTCCCTTGATCCAAATGAGCTGAAATTTGGTACGCTTATCATGTTAGGGATGATGTTTGATCATGATTTATTTGAGGATTTATTGAATTGTTTTGGTATGCATTTGATTGTGATCATTCTGTTTGGTCCTTTGAGGTTGCAAATTGCATGTTTTGTGTTGTTTTGCTCATGAAATGATATTGATGAATGATATGAACATGAGACCAATTGGACTTGATTCTTAATTATTTGATCTTGATTTTTGATAAGTTTCATGTTCTGTTTTGATGATTTGATCTCAGTTTGGCCCTAGTCTTGGACTAGTGGTTTGTGCTCTCACTTTTGAATTATGTTTCAGGTTAATAGCACAAATGGCCAATGCTTAAGGATGTGCACTCAATTTGAGTTGACTTGTGAATTGTTTATAACTAACCTTGACTTTGTGTTGTAGGGTTTGATGCTTGAGTTTGAGCTCATGGCTTGCACTTTGGTGCATTAACTTGTGTTTGACTGTGCAGATTGACTGTTGACTTTTGTTGTTTACTGTTGGTTTGTCTGAGTACTAATGGTATTGGATTGATTTCAGGTACATTAGTTGCTCATAGTTCCTTGAGAACTTGCTTGCTGTTGCTTGGTTGTTTAACCAATAGAGGTAGAATACTCTAACTTCATGTAGTCTGGAAGACCTGGTCTGTTACTTGGCCAGACACCTGTCTGAAGTCCTCCTTAAGAGGCAATGTTTGTGATTGTTTATTTTTGTCCCCAAGCAGGAAAAGACCTTGATTAAGGCAATTGGCAGAACACAAGAGATGTGCAATCCATCTCCTGCTATTCTTGTTGAGTCATCCCTTTGCTCACACAACTGGTGTTGATGCATTGGGATATTAACCCAAGCTCTTGTACAGTGTACAGTTGAGTCAGAGTCATGAGTGTAGAAGGGTTCCCACTTTCTAGACCCACACTCCTTTGTCTGAAGCTCTCCCTGGCCAGGGATAAGAGCTGTGAGGTCTCATCCTCACTCACCTTTCATCAGCTTCACCCTAACTCTCAATGTTAGGGTTAAGAGCTAACACCACCCTTGTACAGTTGACTTGCCTTGGCAGTCTCACCCTTTGTTTGAGCCCACTTTGACTGGATATAGTGTGTGCTAACTGTGAATGTTTGTTTTGTTTTGTTTATGCTTGCATGCTTGCTTTGCCTGGATAGGATTAGCTTGCTGTTGTGCAAGTAGGTAGAAAACTCAACCTAGGACCATTGTGGAATACATGATAACTATTAGGCTCGAGTCAGTCTCCCTTTTAGTTGGTCATTTCCCAGTCTCTGGTTAGGAGAAAGTTTCTCCCCTGTTAAGGGGAACTACGTTGCCCTGATCCTCATACCAGATGAGGTACGTAGGCAGGAGGTCGTGCGAGATCTCTCCGGGCAAACCTTTTCTTTTTTACGTGTGTTTGCTTGACAGTTGCTAGGCTCGAGTTCCCGACTCCTTAGTAGCTTGTTGTTTGTTTGTTTCTTGAGTGTGTGCTTGACAGTTATGGGCTCGAGTTCCCGACTCCCTATTAACTTGTTAGGTTGTTGTGTGCTTGGAAGCTGATACAAGTCCAGTGATTGGCATTCGGGTTCCAGTGTGGGTTTGTTTGGTTCGGGCGCTGATATAAGTCCAGTGATTGGCATTCGGGTCCCATGTTTGCCATTTGTGTGTGGAGTCTGACATAAGTCCAGCGATTGGCAGTCGGTTTCCTGTGTTGGTGTTTTGTTTTGTTTGGCATGCGTGAGCCGAACTACGGTAGCTCTGATTCTCATTCCAGATGAGATACGTAGGCATAGGATGCGATATCCTATCGAACACGTTCCTCTTTGTCCCGAACTACGTTGACTCTGATGTTTGTTTCTGACAAACTACGTAGGACCAGGATGCGATATCCTGCCGAGTTACCTTCCTCTGTCTTCCACCTGTTTTGTTAGTATGTGTGCGTGTGTGTATTCTTTGAGCAGTGTTTCTTCTAGCAACCTTTTCTTTCTTTTAGAGCGTGGATCCCGTCGAGTACGACGGACGTGAGGGGTGCTAATATCTTCCCCTTGCGTAACCGACTCCCGTACCCATTCTCTTTGGTCGCGAGACCATTTCCTTTCCAGGTTTACTTCGAGCGTTTCCTTTTCCTCTTCGGGATAAATAACGCACGGTGGTGGCTCTGTGTTGTTTTTGTTTTAGCCCGCCGGTTGTTTTTCGCGGATGCGACAGCTGGCGACTCTGCTGGGGACTATAGAAGTTGACCTATCGCTAGTCCATCTTCCCTAAGAGAGTCTCTCCTAGCGTTCTAGGATAGTTTAGGTTGCTTGTGTTGCTCTATTTATTGCATTTATCATTATTTTGTTGTGTATATATTTGTATAAATATTTGCATGCATCATACTATCATGTTGCCGTCCTCTGTGCAGGTGGTTCCTCTGTTATGGGGTGGGTGTTCTGAGTGGGGCTAAAACCCAGGCCCAGGTGTACACCTAGGATTAGTGTGGTCTCACGTTCCTCATTTGCTTTATCAGCATATTGTTGTAACGTGACATACCACAAGCCGGACGAGGTTCTTTTGAGGGAGCTTTTCCTCTGTGGAGTATCCACTTTGGATGAGCAACTTCATCTGAACTATTGACTCTGGTGACCGATCATTTCCCGGATCTTTGGTTTAGACGATCTTAAGAGAGCTACAATGGCACACCCGAAAGGGCAAACCCATTGAGTATCTTTTCCCGATTGTCGAGACTATTATCCGCCTTAGGATGACCTGAATAGAATTTACCTATGAGGGGAAGGTGATTCTTTCAGATGCATGTTCAGATGGTGACTTTGATGGTGACTTTGGGTTTCGTGGATCAGAGTCATATTTATAAGTCGGATTTATGGTCATTTATTGTCGTGACGCCGAAGTGCTGTCCGAGTTATTTATCAGTGGGGATCCGTTTATTTCAGGATTCCCCGGGCCGATTCAGAGGATTGAGGTTGTCTGCTCAGAGACTGTGTGATGATGATGATGATGATGTATCTTTCAGTTCCGTTTATTTCGGAACCCTTGAGTCGGATTTGTGGTTGCATATTCCCTCGGATGGTTGTGATCAGTTCAGAGGTCAGGCTTCAGTGCAACAGATGATCAGACAACTTGGAGGATGCCACTATGCATTGCATTCATTCATCAGCATCATTACATTTTGCATTTACCTGCATCTAACACATGTTTACCCATATGCAGGGACATTTTTGATCGAGATCCTGGTTGAGAGACTTTCTGCTCAGATATGAGGACCGGTTTGAAAGACGATGTTGTTTACAGCTTCTTCAACCCAGAAATTGATAAGTTGAGAGATATGATAGCATTGATTACACCCGACCATGTAGGGATGTACAGAGAGTCATACGGTAGTATTCTGAAGATGGTTTTCAGGCTCACCGACAGCGACATGAGCGCCATTCATACTCTTCTCCAGTTCTATGACCCGGGCCTGAGATGTTTTGTGTTCCCGGATTATTTGTTGGGACCTCTGATGGAGGACTATGCTAGCATCCTGGGTATTCCGATCCGAGATCAGATTCCTTTCTGTGCTATTAGGGGAGAGCCTGATGTCCTTGGGATTTCCCGTGCTCTTTATTTGAGTCCGGAGGTGACCAAGGAGGGTGTGAAGGAGAAAGGAAAATTACCGGGTTTTCACTTGAGTTTCTTGGAAGCTAAGGCCAAGGAACATGCTGCTGTGGGTGATTGGAAAACGGTTTGTGCTTTGGTTGCTGTAAGCATTTATGGTGTCATCATGTTTCCTAATCAGAAGAGCTTTGTGGACCATAATGCTATCAGATTGTTCATGCAGAGGAATCCTATTCCTACTCTGATCAGAGATGTCTATTACTCGGTTCCTAACAGGAACGAGAAGAGACGTGGGGGTTTGATCAGGTGCTGTGCTCAGTTGCTATTCAGGTGGTTTATGGGGTATTTGCCTTCCCGAGGTGCTTTTGCTCATGTTGATCCCACTATCAAATGGTCATTCAGGTTGATGGGTTTGCGGGATGATGATATAGCATGGACTCATAATGGTTTGGCTGGACGGAATTTTATATATAGCTGTGGGGATTTTCCCAATGTGCCTCTTATAGGAGTTCAGGGTTGCATTAATTACAACCCAACTCTGCTTAGGAGACAGATGGGATTTGCTATGGAAATTCCTCCCCTTGAGTGTGAGACTCAGGAGTCCTTTTACTTCCCGGTTGAGGGCAATCAGGTCAAGCTGATGCAGGTGTCTGGGTCATGGCGCAACATTCAAAGAAAGGGCAAGGTTCCGTTTGGCAAGGTCAACTGCCGGTATTTTCCTCTATTTGACGATTGGCTTCGGAAGAGGATTGAGATCACGTGTCTACCATTTCCGGGAGGTGATCCTTGGTGTCCTATGATTGAGGGTCCGCGTTCTTCTGTTAGTATGGAAGAATTCCTCGAGATGAAGAGAGCCAAAGATCAGTTGCTTGCAGAGAAAGCGGAATTGGAGATGAGTGTTGCTCGGGTTCAGACGGCTAATCAGGAGATTAGAATGAAGATGGAAGATCAAGACAAACGACATGCCTTGGAAGCAAAGCGCTTTGAGATGGATACTGCCTACTATGGGAAGGTTAGCCAGGCTTTGGCATCTTCAACAAAGGAGCACGACATCACCAAAGAGAGATTGGCTAGAGCTTCAAAGGTCATTGAAGATCAGAAGAGGAGGCAAATTCTCATGAGGGATCAGAGGGATGACCGAGTCAGAGTTCTTATTGCTGAGTGGGAGGCCAAGCTGAAGATTAAGGAAGCAGAGAATGTGAAGATCATCGCTGAGAGAGATCATTGTATGGCAGAGAGGAATCATTACATGGCTGAGAGAGATCATTACTTCAGGCAAATGAAGATTCATCAGAAAGAGGTGGGGAGATTACAGCAGGAAAACACTGAGCTCAGGTTCGCCGCAGAGTTCGCAAAGATGGTTGGTGATATAGGGCCATCTGTGGGACCCTCATCAGGCTAGCCTTTCTTATTTGTGGATTACCGTCAGGCTTGTTGACGGAATTCTTGCTTGTATTTCTTTCCCGATTCTGGAGGATTATATCTGAATTGTATCTGATTTGATGTATGATTATGGCGCTGTTTGTGCATTTTTGTTATGTGATGGTTATTTTCATTCAGTGATCGATCTTCAAGCTTTATTTGCTTTACTGTATGCACTCACACAAGCACACACATGGTTGGGGGTATCATGCTAAATCATATATCTCTGATCCGTACGATGAAATCAAATGCCAAATGTCAGATTATTGATGCCGGATTATTTTTTGTCTCGATGATGCCAGGATCAAGGGACAAAGTGTTCCTCATGGGGATAAACACTGCATTCATGCATGATCATAATAACCTGTGTTTTATTTTGCAGGTATTTGTTGCTAACGTGCTTGATTGTTTCAGGAATCATTGCTCGTGCTCGCAGAGTCGTACCTTTGCACTCAACTCGACCTCACAGATACTTCACGCGGCGCAATACTCCTCGATTGATGGATCTCCCAAACACTGATATCCTCGAGCTGAAGGACAAGATGAACGAGCTGATCAACATTATGCAAGGATTTGCAGTTGGTCAGAAGGCTCTAGCTGACAAAGTTGAGAAGCTCGAGCGGGCTTCAGCGGCAAACAGTGGTGTGAACCTGGATGGTGTCTCCAACCAGGGGATTGGTGGGTCTAGAGATGGCGGTAAAAGAACAACTATTGGCGTGGTAAATAATGCTGGTGGTTTCGGTGGTGCTGGTGGTGGGCCCGGTCTGGGGCAGAATATGAAGGACAGTCTATTCCCTCCGTTCTTTGGGGCGGATGACGACAGAGAGGAAGATCGGGAGGCTGACCAATTTTCTATGCACAATGAGCCATTTGGTCAGTATGGTGCCCCACCTCAGAACAAAGAGATTCAGCTGCTGGCTGAAAAGATTAGAGCTTTGGAAAGCTATGCCACTCCCGGGGTGGTTAATATGTCAAACATGGGGCTGGTAGAGGGGATTGTGATCCCACAGAAGTTTAAAGCGCCCGCGTTTGATCGGTACAATGGGAGTTCCTGCCCCGAGACCCATCTGCAGGCATTTGTCCGAAAGATCTCTGCTTACACAATGGACCAAAAGCTGTGGATGTATTTCTTCCAGGACAGTCTGTCCGGAGGCTCATTGGAGTGGTACACCAAGCTCAAGTCCTCAGACATAAAGAATTGGCAAGATCTTGGGGACGCCTTCTTTAAACAGTATCAGTTCAATGCTGATATGACCCCGAGTCGTACCCAGCTGCAGAGTATATCTCAGAAAAACAATGAGGGGTTTAAAGAATATGCCCAAAGGTGGAGGGAGTTGGCTGCCAGAGTGCAACCTCCACTGGTGGACAGAGAGATGTCTGATCTCTTTATGGGGACCCTGCAGGGGGCATATGCTGAGAGGATGGTTGGTTGTCCGGTGACCAACTTCTCAGATATAGTTGTGGCCGGGGAGAGAATTGAGAGCTGGCTGAAGCTCGGGAAGATTCAGGGTACAACTTCGTCGTCTGGACTGAAGAAGCCCTTTGGCAACGGCCAGAGGAAGAAGGAGGGTGATACCAGTGCGGTATACGCACAGAGGGGACCCAGTAGGGATCGTTACTTCCAGCACACTGCTGCGGTAACTATTCCTGCTGAGCATCAGCCTGCACCGCAACAGCAGCAACAACAGCAACAAAGGCAACCCTTTCAGCAGAGGCCTCAGAGGGCTGGTTATCAGGTAAAGGGGAGAGCAAACGACAAGCAGTTTGATAGGCCTCCCGTGACCTATTCTTTTCTGTTAAAAAAGTTGATGGATCTGGGGTTGGCACAGACAAGGACTTTGGCACCTTTGAGACCTGATCAAAGGCCAGCCAACTATGATGAAAATGCCAAATGCGAATTCCACTCAGGTGCTCCCGGGCATAATATAGAGAATTGCAAAGCTTTTAAGCACGTAGTTCAAGACCTGGTGGATTCAAAAGCTATCAACTTCGCACCATCTCCCAACGTCAATGCTAATCCCATGCCCGCGCATGGTCAAGGGTGAATGCAATCTCTGAGGAGAGTAGAGTGGGGCTGTCTGCTGTTGATCAGTTGAAGACTCCTCTGGCTGAGGTTAAGAGGCAGTTGTTGAAGAATGGGGTTCACCCAGGCTGCGGGATTGATTGTGCTGAGTGCACTGTTGTTCAGAATGGGTGTGAATTATTGAGGAGGACCGTCCAGGGCCTGATGGACGATGGGAGTATTTTGATTGAGAAGGTTGATGTGGGAAAGGATGAAGTCTCCACCATAACGATTTATTTTGATCCGGTGGATTTGTCAACTCTGGCAGAGGCGGCTCCAGTTACCATCACGGTACCTGGGCCAATTCCGTATGACAAAGATGATGCCGTGCCATGGCATTATGGGGGAGAGGTGTACTGTAATGGGGAGAAAATGGAAGAGCAGACTACAAGTGAAACCACCGTTTCAAAGGTGGATAATGCCGGTCCCAGCGGTTTCACTCGCAGTGGCAGATTATTTGCTCCGGATGCCCTGAGGGGAGGAGAGGGAGAAAAAGAGAAAAAAGAAAAGGCCGAGGCTTTATCCAGGGCGAAAGGAAAGCAACAAGTGGTCAGTGGTAGTACTCCAGTGGTGACACCGGCGCCGGTTGGGTCGGAAGAAAAACTTGATGATGATGCAGAGGAATTCTTAAGGATCATCAAGAAGTCTGAGTACAAGCTGGTTGACCATCTGCAGCAAACTCCCTCCAAAATATCGATTCTGTCTTTGCTGTTAAGCTCTGAGGGGCACATGGAGGCTTTGTTGAAAATTTTGAAGAAGGCCTATGTTCCTCAAGAGATAACAATTAATTAGTTGGAGACGGTCGTGTCTAATGTGCATGCCAGCCATGGGCTGGGTTTTACAGACATGGACCTGACTGTGGATGGGAGGAATCATAATCGGGCATTACACATCGCCATGGAATGCAAAGGAGCCGTGCTTTCGCATGTGCTGGTTGATACCGGCTCCTCGTTGAATGTGTTGCCGAAGAAAGCTTTGGCTAAGCTTAACTGTGACGGGTTGATTCTGACTCCCACTGACCTGATAGTGCGGGCGTTCGATGGGTCGAAGCGGGTCGTGTTTGGAGAAGTTGAGCTTCCTGTGAAGATAGGCCCAGAGGTGTTTAAGTCGACTTTCTATGTCATGGATATCCAGCCGGCATACAGTTGCCTGTTGGGTCGCCCATGGATCCATGCTGCTGGGGCAATGACCTCGACTTTGCACCAGAAGCTGAAATATATCTGGGAAGGACAGGTTGTCACCGTGTGCGGAGAAGAAGACATCTTTGTCAGCCACCTTTCATCTTTCAAGTACGTTGAGATGGACGGCGAAATATGGGAGACGCCAAGTCAAGCTTTCGAAACCGTTAAGGTAGAGAATGCTCTGTTTGCAAAAGAGGAGGAAAAACCGTCCATATCTTCGTACAAACAGGCCGCTGAGGTGGTGAAGAGTGGAGAGGCTCCCGGTTGGGGCAGGATGATGGATATCTCCGCCAAGAAAGACCGCTTTGGAGTGGGGTATAAGCCGAACAGAGGCTCGCTGGGACAAGGTAGAGGACGCCGTACGTCAGTCACATTCACAAGTGCCGGAATGCTGGATCCGGATCACATCTGCATGATGAGTGATGACGCTGATAGTGATTGTGAATGGGACCAATGGATAAAGCCGTGCGCACCAGGGATGGGTATCCAGAACTGGAAGGCTGAAAAGATCATCCGGGTCACTCTGCTGGAAGAGTAATATTTTTCCTGTTTTTGATTTTATATGCATGAAAGCCATACGTGTTGCCCGACACGTAATGGTTCATTGTAAGGGCCACCTCATGTTCATATTTGCAAGATTTTGCATTATAAATAAAAGGATGTTTTCAATTAAAAGCGGTGTTCCCTATTTTTCATTTATTTTTGCAGTTTAAAAATAAAAACAAAATAAAAATGGCAATGTTTTCATTTTTCTTTTCGATTTGTCTCACACCGGTTCTAAAGCAATGCATGAATCAAAATTCATGCAGATGCAATCATTCTCCGGATCTCATTGATAACAATCCTGTTACACCCTCATATGACTTCGACAATCCGATCTATCTTGCTGAAGAAGAGGACGAAGAAGATTGTGAACTGCCAGGGGAATTAGCCAGGTTGTTGAAACAAGAGGAGAAGGTGATTCAGCTGCACGAAGAGCCGATTGAGGTTGTAAATTTGGGCACTGACGAGGTTAAGAAAGAGGTGAAAATCGGGGCTGCTTTGGAGGCGAGTGTCAAGAGCGGAATGGTGGCATTGTTGAAAGAGTATGTCGACATCTTTGCCTGGTCTTATCAAGATATGCCAAGGTTGGATACCGATATCGTGGTGCACAAGCTACCATTGAGAGCAAATTGTCCTCCAGTGAAGCAGAAGTTGCGCAGAACTCGACCTGATATGGCGATGAAAATTAAAGAAGAAGTGCAGAAGCAGTGGGATGCTGGTTTCCTTGCTGTCACTAATTATCCGCCATGGGTCGCGAACATTGTGCCAGTCCCGAAGAAAGATGGCAAGGTGAGAATGTGTGTGGACTACCGAGATCTGAACAGAGCTAGTCCTAAGGATGATTTTCCTTTACCTCACATTGACGTGTTGGTAGATAATACAGCTCAATTCTCGGTGTTTTCCTTCATGGATGGTTTTTCTGGCTATAATCAAATCAAAATGTCGCCAGAGGATATGGAGAAAACAACGTTCATTACACCGTGGGGAACTTTTTGTTATAAGGTGATGCCGTTTGGTCTCAAGAACGCCGGTGCTACTTATCAGAGGGCCATGGTGACTTTGTTTCATGATATGATTCATCATGAAATTGAATGCTATGTTGATGACATGATAGCAAAGTCCCAAACAGAAGAGGGGCATTTGGTAGATCTGGCCAAGTTGTTCGACCGGCTGAGACAATTCAGACTGAGGTTGAATCCGAACAAGTGCACTTTCGGAGTGCGGTCCGGTAAATTGATGGGGTTCATTGTAAGTGAGAAAGGAATCGAGGTTGATCCTGCAAAAGTAAAAGCAATAAGAGAAATGCCTGAATCGAGAACGGAGAAAGAGGTTCGTGGTTTCTTAGGTAGATTGAACTACATTTCACGGTTCATATCTCATCTAACAGCCACGTGTGAACCTATATTCAAGTTATTGAGAAAAGATCAAACGGTCAGGTGGAATAGAGATTACCGAGCGGCGTTTG
The DNA here is from genome assembly GCF_024323335.1 of Lathyrus oleraceus. Classification (NCBI taxonomy): domain Eukaryota; kingdom Viridiplantae; phylum Streptophyta; class Magnoliopsida; order Fabales; family Fabaceae; genus Lathyrus; species Lathyrus oleraceus. The sequence continues at coordinate 54,791,418 of NC_066581.1, read as the reverse complement.
AAAGGATAAAAGAGTATTTGCAGGAGCCTCCGATTCTGATGCCTCCTGTGGAGGGAAGACCATTAATTCTGTACTTGACGGTCCTCGAGGGGTCTATGGGGTGTGTATTGGGGCAGCATGACGAGTCTGGTCGAAAAGAGCAGGCCGTATACTATCTTAGCAAAAAGTTTACCGACTGTGAAACAAGATATTCACTGCTCGAGAAAACTTGCTGTGCTTTGGCCTGGGCTGCTCGCCGACTAAGACAGTATATGCTGGTTCATACCACTTTATTGATTTCCAAGATGGATCCAATCAAGTACATTTTTGAGAAGCCAGCGTTGACCGGACGGGTTGCGAGGTGGCAAATGATTTTGACTGAATATGATATTCAATGTACCTCTCAGAAAGCGATTAAGGGGAGTGTATTGTCTGATTACCTCGCCCAGCAGCCCATTGATGATTATCAACCAATGAAGTTTGAATTCCCTGATGAGGACATCATGTTTCTCAAATCGAAAGATTGCGAGGAACCAATCCCGGAGGAGGGGCCTGACCCTGAATCCGAATGGATTCTGATGTTTGATGGGGCCGTTAACGTGAATGGAAGCGGTGTTGGTGCTGTTTTGGTTACGCCGAAAGGATCCCACATTCCTTTTGCTGCCCGGCTAACATTTGAGTGCACCAACAACGTAGCTGAATATGAAGCTTGTATCTTGGGGATTGAAGAGGCAATTGATTTGAGGATCAAGAACCTTGTTATATATGGAGATTCAGCCCTGGTTGTAAATCAAGTTAACGGAAAATGGTATACGCATCAATCTCATTTGGTTTCGTATCGAGATTATACGAGGAGATTGTTGACGTTTTTCACCAAGGTAAAGATGCATCATGTGCCTAGAGAGGAGAATCCTTTGGCGGATGCTCTGGCTACTCTGGCTGCCTTGATTAAGATGCAGAGGTGGAATCAGTTCCCCAGTGTTGAGATTGGACGTCTGGATAGACCGGCGTATGTGTTTGCTGTTGATACAGCGTTTGATGATGAGAAGCCGTGGTATTTCGATATCAAGCGCTATCTGGAGACGTAAGAATATCCTGAGGGAGCATCTAAGAAGGATCGAAAGACTCTGCGGAGGTTGGCCATGGTGTTCTACCTTAATAAGGATGGGATTTTGTATAAGAGGAACTTTGATTGGGTCTTGCTCAGATGTGTTGATGGTAGAGAAGCAAGCCAATTGATGAAAGAGGTTCACGAGGGATCGTTCGGTACCCATGCCAGTGGTAATGCAATGGTGAAAAAGCTGCTGAGAGCAGGTTATTATTGGATGACAATGGAGGCCCAATGTTTTAATTTCGTGCGGAAGTGTCATAAATGCCAGATTTATGCTGATAAGGTGCACGTGCCTCCAAATCCGTTGAGCTTAATGTCATCTCCGTGGCCGTTCGCTATGTGGGGCATTGATATGATCGGAAAGATTGAGCCTACGACTTTGAATGGGCATCGGTTTATATTAGTGGCTATTGATTACTTCACCAAGTGGGTTGAAGCAGCCTCTTATACGAACGTGACGAAGCAGGCCGTAGCCAGGTTTCTCAAGAGAGACATCATTTGCAGATATGGGGTTCCCGAGAGAATCATTACTGATAATGGTTCTAATTTGAACAATAAGATGATGGCAGAACTGTGCCGGGAATTCAAGATCGAGCATCACAATTCTTCTCCCTATCGTCCGAAGATGAATGGGGCGGTTGAGGCAGCCAACAAGAATATTAAGAAGATTGTGCAGAAAATGGTGGTAACCTACAAGGATTGGCATGAGATGTTGCCGTTTGCTTTGCATGGGTATCGAACGTCGGTGCGCACATCTACTGGGGCAACGCCTTTCTCATTGGTATATGGAATGGAAGCCGTGTTACCAGTTGAGGTTCAGATTCCCTCTTTGAGAGTCCTGATGGACGTAAAGTTGCAAGAGGCTGAATGGGTAAGGACCCGGTACGAAGAGTTGAGCTTGACTGAGGAAAAGAGGATGGCGGCCATCTGTCATGGGCAGTTATACTAGCAGAGGATGAAACGTGCTTTCGACAAAAAGGTACGACCTCGGGTATATCACGTAGGTGATATGGTGCTGAAAAGGATCCTTCCTCCTCAAAACGATCGTAGGGGCAAATGGACACCCAATTATGAAGGTCCATTCGTGGTCAAGAAGGTTTTCTCTGGCGGAGCCTTATTGTTAACGACCATGGATGGCGAGGATTTTCCATCCCCTGTGAATGCGGACGCAGTTAAAAAATACTTCGTATAAAGAGACCCGCTGGACGAAAAGAATAAAATAGTTCAGGCAAAAAGGGGCATCCTGACGAACCAAAAACAGAAAGAAAGCTTCGGGCAAAAATTAAGGATAAAAAGAAAAATGTACACCCGGCAAGTCGAAAACCTGAAAAGGCGACTTGGGCAAAAATGGGTATCCCGGTGGACTGAGAACCCGAAAGGGCGGTCCAGGCAAAAGAGGGATTGAAACGAACAACTGCGTCCGGCATGATCGTTTGCGCTTTGGTTAAAGCATCAAGGAGAATACCCGGTAGGGATCAGTTAGAATCGTCTTGTTCAGAAGGCAGAAAGCCCAGAGAGTCTGAGGACATATGGGGTGTAACCGAGTTGGAACTCGATGAGATCACGGGTTTCACGTTGCCATTAGGATAGATTTTTCCTTTTGTGCGCAATTACCTCTTTTCAGGAATTGCTTCATTTGTATTGCTCGGTTTGAGCCACACTTTTTCAATCAATAAATGCATATTCAGTCAAATAATTTTGTTTTTTGTTTTCATTACCGCTTTGATTGCAAAAATATCAAGTTATTTTGATAAAGAATCTTTGCATTTTAAGACATACAGGTCCCTTCCAATGCATGTTTATAAGATTGAAGATTTGAAATCTTATTTGGAAGGTTGAGTGACCCAAGTGTTGAAATCTTGACACGCCGGGGGCACGGTTTTATCTAACGATCTCTTTTGCAGGTATTATTAGGTATTTTCACTCACTTGCAGGTTGTGATGTGGAAGCTTTGATAAAACAGATCCCCGTGGAGTCCAATCAGGGACGAATGAATGAAAATGACGAAGAGATGGCGAGACGTACGGCGATCCTTGAGAATTAATCAAGAAGACTCTTCAAAGTCGGAAGATTGAAAAGTCTGTATAAGTCCCAGGAGTTCACTCTTCGTCGAGTACAGAGCAATTGGGAATACAAGATGATGGAGCAGAAAAGGTCCAGACGAGTCTGGGAGTTCTCAAAAGCGGAAAGCTGATACGGGATTGGGATTTGGATGCCAAAGTTCGGCGAGTCGACAGGTGTTCAGTACCAACTTTCCTCATATCCCCAAGCAGAGTCGGAAGGACTAAATCCCCAGCAGATCCAAGGTCTGTGTTTTCCCTAGCAGGGTCAGGATGGTTATCCCCAGCAGGGTTTAGATCGATGCCTCCCCAGTCGCCAGGCCTGAAGGTTGCTGTTTCCCAGCAGAGTCGGGATTTATATCCCCAGCAATTCAGGGACCGTTGTATCCCCACAGAGTGCATTGGTGGTTCTTATCCCCAGCGATTCCCCAGGCGGATCGGGTGCAAAGGAGGCTTTCCCCAGCAAGGGTTGCCTATTTCCCAGCAGCAATGCTATTCCCCAACAGGGTGGAGATTGGAGTGTTGACGAGTTCCTCAGCAGAGTGTCTCGAGCTCCCCGAAAGAGTCCCTTGAGGGGGATATTTTATGCATTCATCATGTAGAATAAGCATAACATATTGCATAATGAATCGCGTAGCATTTCCATAAGTATGGAGCATTACGCAGAAAAATCAATCATGCCTCATTGCAAGCATAGGCTAGTCTCAAGCCGTGGTTACCGTTTGAGAGGTGGTTTTGCCAGAAGGTGAAGGTGTTACTCCGAGGAGTTTAACATCATGACATCAAAGGTATTTCCCAGTAGTGCGATACTGGAGGAAATTTTTCCGTCGGACAGAGGTGGAAACGTTACGCGATCAGCGCGATTCAAGCCGTGGTTACCGCTTGAGATTTGGCTTCGCCGGATGGTGAAGATGTTACTCTGAGGAGTCTAGCATCACGACGTCAGATCAGCAATGTTCCCCAGTAGTGCGATACTGGAGAAAATTTTTCCGTCGGACAGAGGTGGAAACGTTACGCGATCAGCGCGATTCAAGCCGTGGTTACCGCTTGAGATTTGGCTTCGCCGGATGGTGAAGATGTTACTCTGAGGAGTCTAGCATCACGACGTCAGATCAGCAATGTTCCCCAGTAGTGCGATACTGGAGAAAATTTTTCCGTCGGACGGAGATGGAAATAAAATCAAAGGACGTTACGCGATCAGCGCAATTACGGGGTTCAAACGGAGAAAAGGAAATGTTGAGGCATTTTCTGGGGTCCAAATGGAGATTGGAGTTGAAGATTATGTCCGGGATGAGGTCCTCAGGATTATCTTCTGTTCATGTGTCACCTTAGACTTTGGCTGAGGCCAACATAGGTCGTTATGGGTGTCTTCTGAGGAAGAGATGCACATGTTACCTTCCTTTTGTGAGGGTATACCCTATGATATGTCGCCCTCAGAGTGGTGTTGGTGTTATTTCCGACGTTGCCAGCGGAATTATCACAAGAAATTGGAGATCGGGGTTCAAATGGAGAAAGGGAAATGTTGAGACGTTTTCTGGAGAGCGGGGTTCAAATGGAGAAAGGGAAATGTTGCGGCATTTTCTGGAGAGTGGGGTTCACAATGGCGATCGCAAGTTATCGTCAGGCGATTGGGGTTCAAACTGGAGAATGGGGTTCATTATTTTGGCAAACAGGATGTCGGGGTTCAAATGCAGTGATCTGAGGATCATTTGCGCAAGAGAAAATTTCGGGGTTCAAGAAAAATAAAAAGAAAGAGAATAATAATCCCCAGTGGATGTGGTGTTCAGGCCATGGTTATCCCTGCGTTACCATTTATTTTGGTATCCAGGTCGACGTTTTTGTTTCGGTGATCAGGCCGACTTTTTCCGTACCAGACGGATTTTCGTTTCAAGATTGTTTCTTCGCCGATTCTAACAGGCGTTGTTAATTATATCCCATCAGAGTGCAAATTGTTCGTCTGTTCTTGGTATTCAATCACTCTTCATCCTGATCATCTGAAAGCCGAGGCTATTCATATTGACAGGTTCACAGTGGATTGAATATGGGCAGCTGTAACACCTCAAAATTTGCCCTCCTCTCTTGGGACTAGCTTAACATATGGCATATCATTTCTAGGTCATTAGGCATTGCATATTGCATATCATGTGGTTAGATTGTGCAAATCATCCTCATAAGTCTTGATCAGGAGATAAAGAGGTCATGATGCAAGCTAGGGTTTCATTGAATGAATCACTAATCATCTGAGGATGTGGGGTCTAAATTAGGGTTTGTTGATTCTCAAGGGGGTTGAGCTTCATCTTGGTGGAAATGATACATCATTATCATCATGGTCTTGATATCATCAAGTGCTTGATCATACACCTTGAGATTAGGGTTTTGACCACTGGTCAACCCTAATCATCTGCATTGGGCCAATCAAGGCTTGGTAGGAAGATGGGGTCTATAATGGATATGGGGATCATCATGTGATTATATTTAGCTTATGGAGGCTAGGGTTTCATCCTTGAGCCATTTCATCAGAGAATTGGGGCTCAACTTGATCAGTGCATGGCCAAATTCATCTATCAATTAGAAAAGTCAACTATGGTCAACTGTGCCTGATTTTATGGATTTGGAGGTGGGAGAGGGAAAGAGACACTTCATTCATGTCCATATAAGTCTAATTTGACATATCAAAGACCAAGGTTGAAGTTTTGGAGGTCAGACAAAAAGTTTCCAAAAATAGCAGGTGACCTGTAATTTCAACTGCCCAAAATGGAAAGTTTTTCACCTCAAAATTACTTCATCATACAAGCTTCAAATGGAATTTTGTCCAACATGAAAGTTGAAGATCTTGTTCTCACCATTCCAAAAAGTCCAAGAACATGAATTTCCCATGTGTGGTTGGCAAGATGTGGTCCAATCATTTTCCAAAAATGCCTAAATTCAAAGTGGCATAACTTTCACATGGAATGGCCAAATTGGGGGATCTTTCTTTGAGCAAACCCCATTTCATATGTACTTTCATGATGCATCATCACATTTCATTGAAAATCATCATGGCAAAATGGCATTTTTCAAGTGGACCATTTGAAAATTGGTGGGAAAATAGGTGATTTTGTGAAATACATGGATTTTGCACATAAGGCCAATTGCTACACATCACAAATGACATTTAGAACTTGTTTGCATTGGCTTGGTACTGTTACATTGACTGATAATGAAAAGGCCATTTTGGATATTTCACATGAAAACTCATTTTGCTAATCTCAATCCAATTTGCTAATTGTGATTAAGAAATGGATTAGGAGTTGGTATAAGATGTTAATTGTAACAGAATTGATAAACACACTTCACATTTTCAGATCTAACCAACTTTCCCTCCAAAAACCTCTCAATTCTCCAAATTTTTTCCACACTTTTTTCATCATTTCTCATTGAATTCTTCATCAATCTTGTTCATTCTTGTTGGATCCACACTTTACAAGTATTGGTGCACGACTGTTTCACAAGATCTAGGCAAAAACATTGAGGAATTTGGACTGTCATAACCTTGCTCATCCATGGAGTTTTGAATTTCCTTCGAGCTGGAGCTTTGCTGAGCTGAAGAACCTTTTCCATTCAACTTCCATAGCATTGAACTGCATCTGTTTTGGCTTTTTGGACATTGAGGAGCACGGATTCATCACTGCCATCACCATAAGGTCAGATTTCGAATTCCTTAATTGCTCAAATCATCATATGGTTCTTATAGATCTAAGTTCATAGAATGCAATGCAACTTGTGGTTTTGGATTTGGTTGAGTATCGAGAGAGAAATCTGAGATTTAGGTTTGGATGTGCAAACTATTTTTGCTCGATTTGCTTAGCATGATAGGAGTTAGGTCAAATGCTTGCCATATCCATGATGTACATGTTTAGACGGTTCCATTGATATATGATTTTCTCATTTTGGTTGAAAAAAGTTCATGATGATTTTCTGGAAATTGTTTGATGTTCTTGAGCAAGAACAATGGCAAGAACGCGTTTGATCTTGTTTTCGCTTGGCCTATGTTTGAATTCTGTTTCCCGCTACCAGCAACCACTCACACGTTGCCACTTCATTTATTTAAACGACCGCGTTTTGGCTTCGTTGTTAATATTTACCAGATTGCCATTATTCCATATTAAATAACATTATTTCATTTTCTTTTTCATTTTTCATTTCATTTTTGATCACATAACTTCAAAAATTCATAAGTGATTCATTTCTTGTCCAAATTTTATGAGGTTTTTTGCATTATTCTCCTTGTGATGTATAGTTTTTTATGGTGATTTTTATTATTTTTTGTGCACGTGTGGAAAAATAAATTGCCTAGGGTTTGATTGAATGTGTCCAATTTGTGTATACCATGCCATTTTGCTTGTGAAATCTTGATGCTTCCATAGCAATGCTTGAAATTTTTTGTGCATGTTCTGGACTCTTTGCTGGTGATTTTGATGTATAGTTTGCAATTTTTGGATCCCTGGTTGATGAGATGTGATTTTTTGATTAGAGGTGTGACAATTTGTGTCACACCATGCTTGGTGAATTTCATGATTTTATTTGATGTACTTGTGAACATTGGATTGAGCCAAAATTTTGCATGATTGAACATATGGATGTTAGGATCACATGAGATGTTTTCTGGATTAATTTATTGCATTTACTATTTGATTGGAATTTTCTCCCCTGTTTGGTCATTTGTTGATTTTTTGTGACACATGTTTGTATTTGATTTGTGAAATTCTGGTCATTAATTGGATGGATGTGAAATTTGACATGTGAATTATAGATACATTATAGGTCATCATGGCTTTGATCCCATTCATTTATCATGTGTTTTCACTGTTTTATGATTTATGGAAGTTGATGCTTGTGTTGATGCCTTGTGTTGGCTTGTTTAAATTTGTGTTGACTTTCTGATTTTGATTGACCTACTTCCCTTGATCCAAATGAGCTGAAATTTGGTACGCTTATCATGTTAGGGATGATGTTTGATCATTATTTATTTGAGGATTTATTGAATTGTTTTGGTATGCATTTGATTGTGATCATTCTGTTTGGTCCTTTGAGGTTGCAAATTGCATATTTTGTGTTGTTTTGCTCATGAAATGATATTGATGAATGATATGAACATGAGACCAATTGGACTTGATTCTTAATTGTTTGATCTTGATTTTTGATAAGTTTCATGTTCTGTTTTGATGATTTGATCTCATTTTGGCCCTAGTCTTGGACTAGTGGTTTGTGCTCTCACTTTTGAATTATGTTTCAGGTTAATAGCACAAATGGCCAATGCTTAAGGATGTGCACTCAATTTGAGTTGACTTGTGAATTGTTTATAACTAACCTTGACTTTGTGTTGTAGGGTTTGATGCTTGAGTTTGAGCTCATGGCTTGCACTTTGGTGCATTAACTTGTGTTTGACTGTGCAGATTGACTGTTGACTTTTGCTGTTTACTGTTGGTTTGTCTGAGTACTAATGGTATTGGATTGATTTCAGGTACATTAGTTGCTCATAGTTCCTTGAGAACTTGCTTGTTGTTGCTTGGTTGTTTAACCAATAGAGGTAGAATACTCTAACTTCATGTAGTCTGGAAGACCTGGTCTGTTACTTGGCCAGGCACCTGTCTGAAGTCCTCCTTAAGAGGCAATGTTTGTGATTGTTTATTTTTGTCCCCAAGCAGGAAAAGACCTTGATTAAGGCAATTGGCAGAACACAAGAGATGTGCAATCCATCTCCTGCTATTCTTGTTGAGTCATCCCTTTGCTCACACAACTGGTGTTGATGCATTGGGATATTAACCCAAGCTCTTGTATAGTGTACAGTTGAGTCAGAGTCATGAGTGTAGAAGGGTTCCCACTTTCTGGACCCACACTCCTTTGTCTGAAGCTCTCCCTGGCCAGGGATAAGAGCTGTGAGGTCTCATCCTCACTCACCTTTCATCAGCTTCACCCTAACTCTCAATGTTAGGGTTAAGAGCTAACACCACCCTTGTACAGTTGACTTGCCTTGGCAGTCTCACCCTTTGTTTGAGCCCACTTTGACTGGATATAGTGTGTGCTAACTGTGAATGTTTGTTTTGTTTTGTTTATGCTTGCATGCTTGCTTTGCCTGGATAGGATTAGCTTGCTGTTGTGCAAGTAGGTAGAAAACTCAACCTAGGACCATTGTGGAATACATGATAACTATTAGGCTCGAGTCAGTCTCCCTTTTAGTTGGTCATTTCCCAGTCTCTGGTTAGGAGAAAGTTTCTCCCCTGTTAAGGGGAACTACGTTGCCCTGATCCTCATACCAGATGAGGTACGTAGGCAGGAGGTCGTGCGAGATCTCTCCGGGCAAACCTTTTCTTTTTTACGTGTGTTTGCTTGACAGTTGCTAGGCTCGAGTTCCCGACTCCTTAGTAGCTTGTGTTGTTTGTTTGTTTGAGTGTGTGCTTGACAGTTATGGGCTCGAGTTCCCGACTCCCTATTAACTTGTTAGGTTGTTGTGTGCTTGGAAGCTGATACAAGTCCAGTGATTGGCATTCGGGTTCCAGTGTGGGTTTGTTTGGTTCGGGCGCTGATATAAGTCCAGTGATTGGCATTCGGGTCCCATGTTTTCCATTTGTGTGTGGAGTTTGACATAAGTCCAGCGATTGGCAGTCGGTTTCCTGTGTTGGTGTTTTGTTTTGTTTGGCATGCGTGAGCCGAACTACGGTAGCTCTGATTCTCATTCCAGATGAGATACGTAGGCATAGGATGCGATATCCTATCGAACACGTTCCTCTTTGTCCCGAACTACGTTGACTCTGATGTTTGTTTCTGACAAACTACGTAGGACCAGGATGCGATATCCTGCCGAGTTACCTTCCTCTGTCTTCCACCTGTTTTGTTAGTATGTGTGCGTGTGTGTATTCTTTGAGCAGTGTTTCTTCTAGCAACCTTTTCTTTCTTTTAGAGCATGGATCCCGTCGAGTACGACGGACGTGAGGGGTGCTAATACCTTCCCCTTGCGTAACCGACTCCCGTACCCATTCTCTTTGGTCGCGAGACCATTTCCTTTCCAGGTTTACTTCGAGCGTTTCCTTTTCCTCTTCGGGATAAATAACGCACGGTGGCGGCTCTATGTTGTTTTTGTTTTAGCCCGCCGGTTGTTTTTCGCGGATGCGACAGATATCTGCTTGGTTAACGATTGTGAGCATGACCATGATGGTTGTGCGATTTGCAGTGTCAATCCTAGAGGTTGTGTTATTGTAAAGAGGGACATCCAGCGGTTGATGGATGAATGCATGATTCAAATCTTCCAATCCCGTCACTTAGGTGACCATGTGAATGTTATAGTCCATGTGTTCAAAACTCCCGAGAGAATAGTGATTCGGTACGACAGCAGCAGCAGTAACAACATCAGCAACAGACTGGTATCGTCGTTGGTTATACAGTTAGCGGGCCCCGTCCCGTATGCATTTGATAAGGTTGTCCCATATCAGTATAATGCTACCATGCTAGAGAATGGTCAAGAGGTTCCTTTACCTACGACTAGTTCTGTTGTGAGCATAGTTGATGTTACTAAGGTGACCCGTAGTGGTCGTGTCTTTGGGCCGTCGTTCTCGAAGAATGTGGAAGATATGGTTGTTACCAAGAAGGTTGAAGTGTCTGTGGTAGATTCTGTTAGCACTCCAAGGTGTCACTCTGGTGAATCTAGTGGATTGAAGCCTAACGATGATGATGAGGTGCTCAGATTGATTAAGAAGAGTGAGTTCAGTGTGGTGGAGCAGTTGCTCCAAACTCCCTCCAAAATTTCAGTGTTGTCTCTACTAATGAACTCAGAAGTGCACAGAGAAGCACTGTAGAAATTCCTAGAGCAAGCTTATGTGCAACATGATGTTACGGTGGATCAGTTTGATCATATTGCAGCTAACATCACTTCCTGCAACAATCTCAGTTTCTGTGATGAAGAACTCCCCGAGGAGGGTAGAAATTATAACTTGGCTCTGCACATCTCAATATACTGCAAAGATGACGCTCTGTCAAATGTGTTGGTTGACACCGGGTCTTCATTGAACATACTTACAAAGTTAACTCTTTCATGGTTGTCATATCAAGGAGCTCTGATGAGATATAGTGGCGTGATCGTCAAAGCATTTGATGGTCCTCGCAAAAGTGTGATCGGTTAAGTGGACCTTCTAGTGAAGATAAGACCGAGTGATTTCCAAATTACTTTTCAAGTAATGGATATCCACCCGGCCTATAGCTGCTTGTTGGGAAGGCCATGGATTCATGAGGAAGGAGTCGTTACTTCGACGTTGCATTAGAAGCTGAAGTTTGTTAAGAATGGGAAGCTTGTTATTGTTGGCGGGGAGAAGGCTTTGTTGGTAAGCCATTTGTCATCTTTCTCTTATGTAGAAGTTGAGGATGAGATTGGAACTCCATTCCAAGCCTTGTATATTACTGAGGAAAAGAGAGATTGGGCACCCATGTCCTCATTTAAAGACGCGCAAAGAATTGTTGAAGACGGTCAATCTGATTAGTGGGGACGAATGGTAGAGGTCTCCGATAACAAGAGTAGAGCCGGTTTGGGTTTCCAACGAGGCTCATCAGTGGTTAAAGCTGAAGATGCGCAACCTAGTTTCCGTAGCGGAGGGTTCATTCATGGTAACGAACAACACTTTGCTGTTGTGATAGAGGGTGATGAAGATGAAGATTGCACTAATTTTGTGACGCATGGAAAAGCTTGCAACAATTGGACTGTTGTTGATGTTCCTATTATTGTGCATCGATCTAAGTAATTGCTTTTATTTGTTTTTGATGATACTTCTTCTATTCCTAAGGGAGAAGTGAACATTGTTTGGCATTTTTAAATTTGATCATTAATAAAATTCAATTCCATTCATCCACGTCTATGATGTTTTTATTTTTACTTTTTACTTTTCTGAAAATGGTAATCACAAAAAACATAAATAAATAAATAAACTTGTCCATCTGCATAATATTTGGTCATAATTCACTTCTCTAAAATCAAATATAAAATCATTATGCAGATTGGTTTCTAAACCCATTAAATACAATGATCCTACTCCTTTGCCAAATTTTGAATTCCCTATATTTGAGGCTGAGGAGGAAAGTGATGAAGAAGTGTCTGATGAATTATCTCGTCTTCTTGAGCACGAAGGAAAATCCATTCAGCCATTTGACAAGCAGATTGAGTTAGTCAACTTGGGTTCCGAGGATGATGTGAAGGAAGTCAAGATTGGATCTCGACTGTATCCTGAAGTGAAGAAGGGGTTGATTGATCTTCTCCGAGAATATTCAGATGTATTTGCTTGGTCCTATCAAGACATGCCTGGTTTGGATTCTGAGATTGTGGAGCATAGATTGTCGTTCAAACCAGAATGCCCTCCAGTCAAGCAGAAGTTGAGGAGGACTCGTCATGATATGGCAGTAAAGATCAAAGAAGAAGTGCAAAAGCATATTGATGTCGGTTTCCTTGTGACCGCTGAGTATTCACAGTGGGTGGCCAATATTGTGCCTGTTCCGAAGAAGGATGGAAAAGTCTGCATGTGTGTTGATTATAGAGATTTGAATAAAGCCAGTCCGAAAGATGATTTTCCTCTGTCGCACATTGATATGTTGGTAGATAATACAGCTAAATTCAAAGTCTTTTCATTTATGGACAGATTTTCCAGATATAATCAGATCAAGATGGCACCCGAAGATATGGAGAAGACCATATTCATTACACCTTAGGTAACATTCTGTTATAGAGTGATGCCTTTCGGTTTAAACAATGCTGGTGCAACTTACCAAAGAGCAATGACTACTCTTTTTCATGATATGATGCATAAAGAGATTGAAGTATACGTTGATGATATGATTGCTAAATCTATTGATGAAAAAGAACATGTTGAGCATTTGTTGAAGTTATTGCAGCGTTTAAGGAAGTATAAACTCCGCTTGAATCCTAATAAGTGTACATTTAGTGTTTGTTCTGGTAATTTGTTGGGCTTTATTGTCAGCAAGAAGAGTATTAAAGTTGATCCTGTCAAGGTCAAAGCAATACAAGAGATGCCTGCACCCAAAATTGAGAAGCAAGTCAGAGGTTTTCTCGGCCGCTTGAATTATATCTCAAGATTAATTTCGCACATGACTGCCACATGTGCACCTATATTCAAGCTTCTTCGGAAAGATCAGTCTTGTGATTGGACCGAAGACTGCCAGAAAGCTTTTGACAGTATCAAAGAATATCGATGGCCTCTTTAAGCCCCATAATGCAAGCTTCATACTTAACCATGTTGTTTGTACACTTGAAAGTTAATCTAGCTGTAAATGGAAGATGCGTGCCTTGAGGAGTAATAATCACTACCCTAATTCCATTACCATATTGACTAACAGCTCCATCAAATACCATTCCCCAACGGGAACCAGGTTTTGGCCCTTCCTCAAGCAATGGTTCATCACAATCTTTCATGTTCAAGTACAATATCTCTTCATCAGGAAAATCATACTGCACTAACTGATAATCTTCAATCGATTGATGAGCCAAATGATCAGCCAAGGCACTACCTTTAATCGCTTTTTGAGATCGATATTCAACATCATACTCGGATAACAACATATGTCAACGGGTGATCCTCCCAGTTAAATCAGACTTCTCAAAAATATACTTGATTGGATCCATTTTGGATATCAACCAAGTGGTATGATTCAACATATACTGACGCAGACGCTTAGCAGCCCAAGCCAATGCGCAACAAGTCTTCTATAGCATAGAATACCGAGTCTCATAATCAGTGAACTTATTATTGAGGTAGTAAATCACATATTCTTTCTTTCCTTTCGTCTTGCTGACCAAGAACGCAACCCATACTCTCATCAAGCACAGTCAAATACATGATCAACGGTCTTCCTTCAACAGTCAGAGACAGAATCGGAGGTTCAAGCAGATATTCTTTGATACTGTCAAAAGCTTTCTGGAAGTTTTCGGTCCAATCACAAGACTGATCTTTCCGAAGAAGCTTGAATATAGGCGCACATGTGGCAGTCATGTGTGAAATGAATCTTGAGATATAATTCAAGCAGCAGAGAAAACCTCTGACTTGCTTCTCAGTCTTGGGCGCATGCATCTCTTGTATTGCTTTGACCTTGGCAGGATCAACTTCAATACCCTTCTAGCTGAAAATAAAGCCCAACAACTTACCAGAACGAACACCAAATGTACACTTATTTGGATTTAAGTGGAGTTTGTACTCCCTCAAACGCTGGAATAGCTTCAATAAATGCTTAACATGTTCCTCTTCATCAATGAATTTAGCAATCGTATCATCAACATAGACTTCGATCTCTTTGTGCATCATATCATGAAAAAGAGTAGTCATTGCTCTTTGGTAAGTTGCACCATCATTCTTTAAACCGAAAGGTATCACTCTATAACAGAATGTTCCCCAAGGTGTAATGAATATGGTCTTCTCCATATCTTCGGGTCCCATTTTGATCTGATTATATCTTTAAAATCCGTCCATAAAGGAAAAGACTTTGAATTTAGCTGTATTGTCTACCAACATATTAATGTGTGGCAAAGGGAAATCATCTTTCAGACTAGCTTTGTTCAAATCTCTATAATCAACACACATGCGGACTTTTCCATCTTTCTTAGGAACATGCACAATATTAGCCACCCATTACGGATACTCAGCAGTAACAAGGAAACCGACATCAATATGCTTCTGCACTTCTTCTTTGATCTTCACTGCCATATCAGGATGAGTCCTTCTCAATTTCTGCTTGACTAGCGGGAATTCTGGCTTTAACGGCAATCTATGCTCTACAATCTCAGAATCCAAACCAGGCATGTCTTGATAGGACCAAGCAAACACATCTGAATACTCTCGGAGAAGATCAATCAACCCCTTCTTGACTTCAAGACACAATCGAGACCCTATCTTGACTTTCTTCACGTCATCTTTGGAACCCAAGTTGACTAATTCAATTTGCTATTCGAATGGTTGAATGGCTTTTTCCTCATGCTCAAGTAGACGAGACAATTTATCAGATATTTCTTCATCACTTTCTTCATCGGCCTCAAATACAGGGAATTCAAAGTTTGGCGAAGAAGTAGGATCATTGTATTCAATGGGTTTAGAAACCAACCTGCATAATGATTTAATATTTTTATTTTAGAGAAGTGAATTGGTGACCAAATATTATGCAGATGGACAAATTATTATTTATTTATTTATGTTTTTTTGTGATTACCACATTCATAAAAGAAAAAAGTAAAAATAAAAACATCATAGATGTGGATGAATAAAATTGCATTTTATTAATGATCAAATTTGAAAGATGTCAAACAATGTTCACTTCCCCCTTAGGCATAGGAGAAGGATTTTCAAAAATAATAAAATCAATTACTTAGAATGATGAACAATAATAGGAACATCAACAACAGTCCAATTGTTGTGAGCTTTTCCGTGCGTCACAAAATTGGTGCAATCTTCGTCTTCATCACCCTCGATCACAGCAACTAAGTGTTGTTCATTACCATGAATGAACCCTCCTCTACGGAAACTGGGTTTCAGATCTTCAGCTTTAATCACAGACGAACCTCGTTGGAATCCCAAACCAGCTCTACTCTTGTTTTTGGCGACCTCTACCATCCGACCTCACTGATCAGAATTAACGTCTTCAACAATCTTCTGCGCATCTTTGAAGGAGGACATAGGTGCCCCAACTCTCTTTTCTTCAGCAATAGATAGAGCTTGGAACGGAGTTCCAATCTCATTCTCAGCTTCTACATAAGAGAAAGATGACAGATGGCTCACCAACAAAGCCTTCTCCCCACCGACGATAACAAGCTTACCGTTCGTAACAAACTTCAACTTTTGATGCAGAGTTGATGTAACAGCTCCTGCCTCATGTATCCATGGCCTTCCTAACAAGCAGCTTTAGGCCGGGTGGATATTTATTACTTGGAAAGCAATTTGGAATTCATTCGGACCTATCTTCACAGGAAGGTCCACCTCACCAATCACGGTCTTGCGAGAACCATCAAAAGCTTTGATAATCACACCACTATATCTCATTAGAGCTCCTTGATACGAAAATATGGAAAGAGTTGATTTTGGGAGTACGTTCAATGAAGAGCTGGTGTCAACCAATACATTTGATAGAGCATCCTCCTTGTAGTTCATTGATATGTGCAGTGCTAAGTTGTGATTTCTGCCTTCCTCAGGAAGTTCTTTGTCACAAAAGCTCAAATTGTTGCCGGAAGTGATGTTAGCCACAATATGATCAAACTGATCCACCGTAACATCGTGTTCTACATAAGCTTGCTCCAACACTTTTTGCAATATAAGCAGAGACATCACTGAAGTCTTGGAGGGAGTTTATATTAGCTTCTCCACCATATTAAATTCGCCTCTTCTTGATTAACCGGAGTACCTCATCAACATCATTAGGCTTCAAACCGCTGGATTCACCAGACTGACATCTTGGAGCACTAACTGGATCCACCACAAGTACCTTAACCTTCTTACTGACAGATACATCTTCTACATTCTTCGGGAACACAAGCCTAAAAACTCGACTGCTACGGGTCACCTTCGTAACATCAACAATGCTCACAACAGAACTGGTCGTAGGCAACGAAACCTCTTGACCATTCTCTAACATTGTAGCATTATACTCGTAAGGAACAACTCTATCGTATGCATACGGGACAAGGCCCTCTAACCGTATAACCAATGACGATACCAATCTATTGTTGATATTATTATTGTTACTGTTGTCGAACTGGATTACCACTCTCTCTGGAGTCTTGAATACTGGAACAATAACATTCACATCGTCACCTAAGTGACGGGATTGAAAAATTTGGATCATACCTTCATCCATCAACCTTTGGATGTCTCTTTTCACAATCATTCGACCTCGAGGATTGACACTGCAGATTGCACAACCATCATGGTCTTGCTCACAATCACTCACCAAACAAATATCCTTGTGCATCGTCACCAATGACCTTCTAATGAAACGAACATCATATATCTTGAATTCCCCAGGACAACCGTCCACTATATTAACAGATGAATTACCATGAGCAGGCAATGGGGTTGCTTTAACATTAGGCGCACGGTCCTTAAAGGACACCATCCCACTCTTGACCAACTTCTGAACTTCATACATCAGGGGGTAACAATTCTCAATATCATGACCGGGAGCTCCTTGGTGAAAGGCACAACGGAGTTCTGGCTTATACCACCATGGAAGTGGTTCAAGAATCTGTGGAGGATTTCTTGGTTGTAAAAGGTTCTTGAGAACCAGTGATGGATACAATTCGGCATAAGTCATAGGAATCGGGTCAAAAGAGACTTTTTTCCTCTTAAAGTTCTGCTATTGTTGATTATTGTTGGTATTATTGTTGTTGTTGTTTGTTCGTTGTTGTGGCTGTTGTTGACGTTGTTGTTGAATTGGTGTTGATTGATTATTAGAAAATATCGGAATGACAGGTGATACTTGGTGATGATGTTGATGGGGTTATGGATTTCTTCTGATATGAGGCCTCCTCTGCCTCCCCACAGATACTCCATTAGTCTCGCCTTCTTTCTTTCTGGAAAACTCACTATCGTACTTCTTACTAGAAGAAACCTCTTCTTTAGATAACTGTCCCTTTCAGACACCCTCTTCTAATCTCATCCCCATGTTTACCATTTCGGTAAAATCACTGGGGGCACTGGCAATCATGCGCTCATAGTAAAATGAGCTCAGGGTCTTGAGAAAAATCTTGGTCATCTCCTTTTATTCCAAAGGAGGGTTGGTATGAGCGGCAAGCTCTCTCCATCTTTTAGTGTACTCTTTAAACGTCTCATTATCCTTCTGAGACAATGAGCTCAATTGGTCTCTATCTGGCGCCATATGCACATTATATTTGTACTGCTTCACTAATGCTTCACCCAAATCATTGAACGTGCGGACACTCGCACTATCCAAACCCATGTACCACCTCAGAGCGGCACCAGTCAGATTGTCTTGGAAATAATGAATCAGTAACTGATCATTATCAGTTTGGGTCAACATCTTTCTATCATACATGACAAGATGGCTGAGAGGGCAAGTATTCTCCTTATACTTTTCAAAGTCAGGGACTTTGAACTTCATTGGGATTTTAACATTAAGAACCAATCAAAGTTCCACAACACTCTTAACGAACAAATATTTTCCCCTCAATATCTTCAACTCCTTTCGTAGCTCAAGGAATTGGTCTTTCATTTCATCCATCTTTTCATAGACATCCGGACCCTCAGACGGTTCAAAATGGTAGATGGTGTCCTCTACATGAGGTAGAGTATGAACAACCAGTGGTGGCACGATCATGATCGGGCTAGATGCCGACATGGAAGCAAAAGTAGGCGCAAAACCCTCGGGCACAAAGTTGGGCGGAATTCTCCACGGGAATCCGGCAGGCATGGTAGGAGCAAAATGAGCAGCAGTAGCAGGAATGGTGGAGGTAGCAACCTCTAAAATGATAGTCCTCTGAGGAGGATGAGTTGCAGGCGTTGGAGAAGATTGACTTTGAGCAGCTAACATTGACTCCATCATGGCAGTCAGGCGGGCAATATCGTCCTTCAATTCTTTGTTCTCTTGTTCCAAGTGTTCCATGATTCTTGGACGATTGGCGCAGGTATTGTATCGATGAGTCAGCTTGGCTGAAGCACAGAAGAATAACCAATGAGACATCTGGCGAAAGAGAAACCTGCTATGAAAATGATGCATGAAATACAATGCTTTGATTGTTTTTATTTTCAAGGAACTTACTATTTTATTTATAAATACATAATAATAATAATAATAATAATAATAATAATAATAATAATAATAATAATAATAATAATAACAATTGCAACAATTTGATTGATCATAAAATCTTTTTTATTTATATAATTGGAAGGATTACACTGAGTACAATATCAGAAACCAAAATACAAAATACAAGAGAAAAGGAGACTAGTCATCCTAAGGATCTCTAACAACAATGTCAGACGATCTAGCTGCAAGCGCATACTTCCTTTGGATGCGTCGAATCTTGGACTCAAAGGATGTCTTCAACTGAGCCTTCTCGAGGACAAGCTGATCAACAATCTTCTTCCAAACACCGGAAGGCTGAGGCATACTAGAGGAAGATGAAACCTCTGGCTCTCTCTGGCTCTTCACTGTTCGGTCTTCAAGAAGCTCTATAAGTTCATCTTTGTCCTTAGACTCAAGCTGCAACTCCTCATGCGTTTGGCTCAAAGCATGGAAACGCTCTTCCCACATATCCTTCTCTTGCTTCATCTTGGCGAGTGCGTCTTCCAACTCCTCTATATATTGGTTAGGGAGAGTTAATGGCTCAGCCACAACCATAGACATAGGTCTCTCACAAGTAAAAGGCATCTTCAATTCCAAAACTCTCTTCTTCACCCAAAAAGTGTAAGCTTCCAAAGCTACACAGTTGTGTGGACCAAGCTCGGATCTTCCTTTCCTATGCGCATTATGCCAAGAATGCACAATCTTCTGCTTCAAATGTTGGGGATCTTTACCCTCTTGATAGAAAAGACCTTCTAACAAAGTATTATTAGGTTTGTCTCTCAAGGGGAACCCAAGTTGACGACGAGCCAAAGCAGGGTTGTATTTGATTCCTCCTTGCGTACCAATGAGAGGCACATTAGAGAATTCACAACAATTGTCAATAATATCCAAGCTACTCAATGAAGAATCATACCAAACTATATCATCATTAGTGAGAGACATAAGTCTCTGAGACCACCATAGACATTGTTTGTTCTCCACAAAAGTAGGCGTTTGAGGCAAGTGTGAAATAAACCACTCGTACAGAAGAGGAACACAACACACAATCGTTCCACCATCTTTAGAATTCCTTAGATGCAAAGAGAAGTAGATATCACCTAACAAAGTAGGCACAGGATTCCCAATCAAAAAAATTTTAATAGCGTTAACATCAACAAAACCGTCAATGTTAGGGAACAAAGACAAACCATAAATGAGCAACGCAAAGATGGCTTCAAAAGCATCCACACTAACGGCTTAAGTAAAGGCAGTAGCTTCCTTAATGAGGAATTTAGAAGTCAACCCAAACATTCCTCCTTTCTTCACCCAATGAGCCTCGATCTCAGACTTCTTCAGATGAAGAGCTTCAGCTATAAGATGAGATCTGGGAATCTCTTCCAATCCACTAAAGGGCACTTTGTTAGAAATAGGTATTCCCAAGAGATGGACATACTCCTATAATGTAAGCACAAGCTAATAATCCGGAAAAGTGAAGCAACGGTAGAGAGGGCCATAGAACTAAACCAACACACTCAAGAGCCCTTCAACCACATCAGCAGACAAAATAGATAGAAGTCTCCCATGACGTTGTTTGAAGTCAAAGGGATCTAATACAAAAGATGATAGCTTCCTCAACTCTTTCAAATCAAGACATATGAAACTGTACTTCTTAGTGTTCCTTCGTCCATAATCCATGGTCTGAAAATATTTGCAAATAAGACCTCAGTTCCTTAATTTTTTTTTCGTGTGATGAATATTATGATACGCATGAATGCATGAATGAAACAATCACAAATACGGGATCACACACAAGGCAAACAAACAAAGGTCAAGGGATGAATCAAGTCATTGTCAAGATCAATCATCCATTTTGGTGGATTATGGTTTTCACCTTATCAACACCTAAGTTCCATTCATATTGACAAGACTTAATTGGATCAATCGAGAATCAAGGGTTTATTGTGAGTCACAAGTATGGAGTCTGGGTAAGAACCATCCTAAAGGAGTGTACTAAGGATAAAAACCTGTAGACCATGTTCTAAAAAGTTCCCAGAGTCTTAATTTCACCTATATGATATTACAGGTTAGGATGATTGACTTATCAACCCATAATATTCTCAAGAGGAACTCGTCTGAGTGTAGTATCGCGTAACAACTGTTATCAAGTATACACTTGGACAGTCTCCGCACTACGTCCTAAATAGGCCAAATCAGAGAGAGTAATGCCTAACCACAAATAACTTGTATGACATCAATAACTCCAAAAGGGTATCCACTTAGTAGATGGGTCTCAAGACAACTTGTTAATGACTATTTCACACAAGTCGAACATGACTATACCATCCTCCTATCTTAATTTCACTCAAGTTCGGGTTAGAACTTATCTCACCACTCAGAGATCACCAAGCACAACAAGCAAATTATATCATACAAACAAATATACAAACATCAAATACACAATTATATACACACAAAAAATTAGGCTAAACCCATGGGAGACTACTCCCCAGCAAAGTCGCCACTTAATTTTTGTAGCGGTAAATTCATGACCATCAAGCTATGGATAAACTTAATGTCTATAAAACCAGAGTCGCCACCGCGCTTTTATTGTTTCCAAGGGAAAAGGGAAAAGTACGAACAAAACCCAAAGGTAAGAAGTTTTCAAATCAAAACTAATAAAATGCCAGAGATTACAGGTAAGGGGGTTGGTTACACAGAGGGAAGGTGTTAGCACCCAAAGTGTCCTAGGTACTCCTAGGGGGCCTTTTTTGTGTGCATATGTGTTTTTGTATAAAATGATGTTTACAATAAATAGAGTGTGGGGATGAGAAAAGAATTCATTAATTATATTTTTGTATTTGACAAGACCTTTGGAGTTGTGCCTACGTACCAACATAAAAATGAGGGATCAAAACCTCGTAGTTTGTGGTATCAATTTTAAAGTGAATGAGTTGCTTTTAACAAAATTTTAAGTTTAAAAGAGGAACAAAGGGGCCTAAAAGGTTTGAATGGGTGTTAGTTCTTTTTGGCTTTTGAAATTTTAAGTCAATATGATTATATTTATTTACAAGTTTGATTAAGAAAAGGAGTTTGAAAATTGAATGACATAAGGCCAAAGTTTCTAATTTGCAATAAAGTCTAAGTTTAGAAATCACAAGCAAAGTAGATTTTGAAATGAGGGAGAGATTTGAAATTTAAGAAGTGGGGAAGAGATGAAGAGACTGTTGCAGATGAACTCAAATGGATCTTCAATATTTGCATCATATGAAAGTTCACTTCACAAGCACTTGGTTTCATGAAAGTTGGCATTTGCCAAGTCCTTTTACATAGGGAGTGTTGCCTAATTCTAAGTCCAATGTCTCAGATCAAATCCAACAGTCCACACAAATGTCTTTTAGGGTTTTTGTTTTTATTATGTACATTAAGGTCAAAGGACCACAAACACAAACAAGTATATATGATCACAATATAATCACAAAGTATGGATAAAATGAGAAAAGTGAAAAGGGCATTAAAATAAACAAGTTGAATGGTATGAATAATGGCAAATGAGTAAAGACTTGAATTTAAAGTGCATAAAAGTAAATGGCTTAAAATTAAATGTTAGTTGTTAATTGATTAGAAGTTAGTATTGTTTTTACTTTTGTTTTGTTTAAGTCATTCTTTGGAGAACACTTAACCCTCTATTCACAAGCATGGATCCTTGAACCAAGACATATTTCAAAGGAAGGAAAAAAGGCCAAGTTTCTACACAATACCATGAAAGGGGGGAGTGTAACACCCTTCTAAAATACCCCAATTATATAATTAAATTAACAACATATATCAATCAGAGTAAATATGCAATTAAGGGTGTCACACAATCACTTCACACCATCCACCAAAATATCCTGTCATGCTCATTTATTTAATCAAAATAAAACATTTGCATAATTCGTAGCGGATAAAATCTAACAACAATGCAATACATGTAACACATTACATGTAAACTTGTTCAACAATCAACAATGAAAAACAAGTAAAACATCCCGTCCCGATGTTACATCTACCAGAGCATGACCCACTAAGGAACTACACTAGACTCCAAGGACTAGCTTCTACTCAATCACTGCTCGTTACCTGAAACATAGTTGTAAGGGTGAGTTCCTCAATCGATATAATAAGCATTATAAAATATCATGTAATGTTAAGTAAGTTAACACATTCAATCACCCTAATCAGATCACACAATCAGTAACGACAATATCAACTCCAAAATCATACTCAAAACAATCACCAAAACAACATGTATAATATTGGAATACATCCATTCATATTATACGCCATACATACATACATTATGCAATGAGACTCCATGCATGCGGTACCGACTATTCGTGAACACATAGTTCAACCTCACCGACCAAATCCAGGTACGGCTACCAAGCTCACTAGTCCCACTCATTTGAGACCTAGTGACTCACTCACTAATTCCTCACCATGGGAATTAGCTACCACCCCAAGGGTCATGCTATGCACGCTAATTCACCTAGCACGCAAACATCAACAATAGTCCATAATGACTAACTCACTAATTCCTCACCATGGGAATTAGCTACCACCATAAAGGCCACAATATGCATGCTAAATCACCTAGCAATGCAAGATCATCAACAATAATCCACAATGGACATATGCTCACACTCTAAGCCATAAAACAGTCCATTCACAAACACATGCATAATATATACATTCACAACATTATGCATATCATCATACATCATCAACACATGTATCAAAACATCATATTATGTCAAATAATTAATCACAGTATTAGCACACTCTACTAATACCTATACTGCTCAAAACAACGGGAAATGATCCCTACTATATCACACATCAGCTAAATTACATTACTCAGCTGAACAACCAAAAACTGCACAACAACAGCACAGAAAAAATCACAATTCTGCCCATACGCGTATTGTCTAGTCCCATACGCGTATGGCCCATCTCCTGACCAATTCCCATACGCGTAACACCATCTCATACGCGTATGCTACGCGTATCACTTCCCCATACGCGTACCAACCGAGACCAAACCACGTTCAAAACATCATCTTCCTCATCCATACGCGTATTGCCTAGTGCCATACGCGTACCAGACCATCCCATACGCGTATTGCCTAGTGCCATACACGTATGACCAGAAACCAGAATTTCCAGATCTGCTATGGTTTTCTCTGCTACGAGATTCCTCAGATCCAACCTTCCACAGTCCAATTCTTACACAACATTCGTTCATATCATCTAACACAATCATATCCTATTCAATTTCACAAATCCTAACATTATTACATCTAATTCTTACGAATTTCCTTCAATTATAATCCAAATTTCGTTCATCCAAAAGTTCACAATTTCATCATGCATTATTCTAATCAGAGTCAATTCCATGGTTTATCACTACCCATTACATATTATCCCATAATACCCATTAAACGATGATAAACCCCCCTTACCTGAGTTAATCTGGCAAATCTCTGAGCTCCAAGCTTTTCCTTCCTTCAACCCTTGTTCTCTTGCTCTTTGCCCTTTTCCCTTTTCCACTTTTTGAGTCGTCCTCTGTTTTCACGTGAAACCTCTTTTTACCAAATGGGACCTTTTTACTGATTCCAATTCCAATTCCAATTTTATTATTCCAATAATAAAAATAATAATAATCCAATTATTTAATTAAATTAGTAAATATATTATTAACTTAATTTAAATAATTATCTTATTTTTATCGGGGTGTTATAACTCTCCCCCACTAAAAGTGTTTTCGTCCTCGAAAACATACCTCAAGTGAATAGCTCAGGATAAGACTCCTTCATCTGACTCTCAAGTTCCCAAGTCACATTGCCACCTGCTGGTCCTCCCCAAGCTACCTTTACCAAATCAATCTCTTTACCCCGCAACTGCTTCAACTCTCGATCCTCGATCCTCATAGGTGATGTTTCAACAGTCAGGTTATCTCTCACCTGTACATCATCTACTTGGACTACATGCGACGGATCAGGAATGTACCTCCTCAACTGAGACACATGAAAAACCTCATGCAAATTCGCAAGTGACGGCGGTAAAGCGATACGATAGGCTACCTCCCCTATCCTCTCCAAAATCTGATAAGGACCAATAAATCGAGGTGTCAACTTCTTCGACTTCAAAGCTCGACCAACCCCAGTTATCGGAGTAACACGAAGAAACACGTGATCTCCCTCTTGAAACTCAAGTGACTTCCTCCTCTTGTCGTGATAACTCTTCTGACGACTTTGAGCAATCCTCATCTTCTCTTGAATCATCTTAATCTTTTCCGTAGTTTGTTGAACAATCTCCGGTCCAACCACAACACTCTCACCGGACTCGTACCAACATAAAGGTGTCCGACATCTCCTACCATACAAAGCTTCAAACGGTGCCATACCAATGCTCGAATGAAAACTATTGTTGTAGGTAAACTCAATCAAAGGTAAATAACAATCCCAAGCACCTCCCTTTTCCAAAACACAAGCCCTCAGAAGATCCTCTAGTGACTGAATCGTCCTCTCAGTCTGACCATCAGTCTGCGGATGATATGCAGAACTCAATCTCAGCTTAGTTCCCAAAGCCCTCTGCAAACCTTCCCAGAACTTCGATGTAAATCTAGGATCTCTGTCCGAAACAATACTCGACGGAATACCATGCAAACTTACAATTTTCTCAATATACAACTCAGCTAATCTCTCTAACGAATAATCCATTCTGATCGGAATGAAATGAGCCGATTTTGTCAACCTGTCAACAATCACCCAAATAGCTTCAAAATTCTTAATTGTCCTCGGTAAACCAGAAACAAAATCCATACTGATACTATCCCACTTCCACTCTGGAATAGCCAACGGTTGCATTAGCCCAGACGGCTTCTGATGCTCAATCTTTGACTTCTGACAAGTCAAACAAGAATAAACAAAACTCGCAATTTCTCTTTTCATTCCCGGCCACCAAAATAACTTTTTCAAATCATGATACATCTTCGTAGCTCCAGGATGAATACTCAGGCCACTACGATGTCCTTCCTCAAGAATACTCTTCTTAAGTTCGGTAACATCCGGAATACACACCCGATTACCAAATTTCAAAACACCATTCTCATCAACTCTGAATTCACCACCTTGACCTTGATTCACCAGAGTCAACTTATCAACCAAAAGCACATCGGATTTCTGACCCTCTCTAATCTCATCCAGAATACTACTCGTTAACTTCAACATTCCCAATTTAACACTATTGTGAGTACTCTCACACACCAAACTCAAGTCTCTAAACTGCTCAATCAAATCCAATTCCTTAACCATTAACATAGACATATGCAACGATTTCCGACTCAATGCATCAGCCACTACGTTTGCTTTACCCGGATGGTAATTCAAACCAAAGTCATAATCCTTCAGAAACTCTAACCATCTCCTCTGTCTCATATTCAGCTCTTTCTGATCAAACAAATACTTTAAACTCTTATGGTCACTGAAAACCTCAAATCTTGACCCGTATAAGTAATGCCTCCATAACTTCAGAACAAACACCACAGCTGCCAACTCTAAATCGTGTGTCGGATAGTTCCTCTCATGAACCCTCAGCTGTCTCGAAGCATAAGCTATAACCTGCTTATTCTGCATCAACACACCACCCAAACCCAACAATGAAGCATCACAATAAACCTCAAACAGTTCCGACGGACTCGGTAATATCAGAATAGGAGCAGTAGTTAACCTTCTCTTTAACTCTTGGAAACCTTCTTCACATTTTGAGTCCCAAACAAACGCTTGCCCCTTTCTAGTCAACATCGTCAACGGTAACGCCAACTTAGAAAATCCCTCAATGAATTTCCTATAGTAACCTGCAAGTCCAAGAAAACTCCTTATCTCAGAAACTGACTTCGAAGCTTCCCACTTAGATACCGCTTCTATCTTAGAAGGATCAACAGCAACACCACCTCTTGAAATCACATGACCAAGAAAACTAACTTCTTCTAACCAAAATTCACACTTAGAGAGTTTAGCAAATAACTTCTTTTCTCGTAGAACTCCTAAAACCACTCTCAAATGCTCAACATGCTCTTCTTCAGATTTCGAATACACCAAAATATCGTCAATAAACACCACAACAAACTTGTCTAGGTACGGATGGAAAATCCTATTCATATACTCCATAAATACTCCAGGCGCATTAGTCACACCAAAAGGCATTACCGAATACTCATAATGTCCATACCTTGTTCTGAAAGCAGTCTTCTGAATATCCTCGGTTTTCACACGTATCTGATGATACCCCGATCTCAAATCTATTTTGCTGAACACACTCGCCCCAACCAACTGATCCATCAAATCATCAATCCTCGGCAAAGGATACCGATTCTTGATCGTTACTTTATTCAGTTGCCTGTAGTCCACACACAACCTCATAGTACCTTCCTTCTTCTTAACCAATAACACTAGTGCGCCCCACGGCGACACACTCGGACGAATGAATTTCTTATCCAACAGATCTTCCAGCTGACTCTTCAATTCAGTTAACTCAACAGCAGACATACGGTACGGAGCCATCGATATCGGCCTAGTACCAGGTACCAAATCAATCGAGAACTCAACTTCACGCTCTGGCGGTAATTCATTCACTTCTTCCGGAAACACATCAGGAAAATCACACACCACGGCTAGATCGCAAATCACCAGTTTATCTTTAGCCTCCGAAGTTGCTAACAACATAAACAACTCTGCCCCATCTGCTACTGCCTCATTCACCTGCCTCGCTGATAGAAACAAACTCTTTCCTTCCTCAATCTCAGGAAAGATCACAGTCTTATCAAAACAGTTGATATAGACTCGGTTAAACACCAACCAGTTCATACCCAGGATAACATCAATCTGCACTAGTGGAAGACACACAAGGTCCATCCCAAAGTCTCTACCAAAAATACTCAAAGGACAATTTAAACAAACTGAAGTAGTAGTCACTGAACCCTTCGCAGGAGTATCAATCACCATACTTCCATACATCTCAGATATCCCTAACTTAGGTTTCACAGCACAATCCAAAGATATAAAGGAATGAGTCGCACCTGTGTCAATAATAGCTACAAGAGGAAAGCCATTAATATAACACGTACCTCTGATCAAACGATCATCTGCAGAAGTCTCAGAACCCGATAAAGCAAAAACCTTGCCTCCCGACTGGTTCTCTTTCTTCGGCTTAGGACACTGTGGACTGATATGACCCACCTCTCCACAGTTGAAGCAAGTCACAGTCTTCAGCCGGCACTCTGCAGCCAAGTGACCACCTTTTCCACACTTGAAACACTTCTTCTCAGTACTGGTACACTCATGGATACGATGTCCAGCCTGACCACATCTGAAACACTTAGCAGGGGCACTAGAGTCTCCCCCACTAGGCCTCTTCATCCCACTCTGTCTCTGGAAACCTCTACCAGCTGCATACGGTTTCCCACGATCATTCTGATTCTTGCCTTTCCTATCAACCCTCTGCTGATAGCTCTCCGCTCTGGCCTTGGTATCATGTTCAAAAATCCTGCAACAGTCAACCAAGTCAGAAAACACTCTAATCCGCTGATACCCAATAGCCTGCTTGATCTCGGGACGTAACCCGTTCTCAAACTTCACACACTTGGAAAATTCCCCAGTGGCCTCGTTATAGGGAGTGTAATACTTCGACAGCTCTGTGAACTTAGCAGCATACTCAGTAACAGACCGATTACCCTGCTTCAATTCTAAGAACTCAATCTCTTTCTTTCCTCTGACATCCTCTGGAAAGTACTTCCTCAGGAATCTCTCTCTGAACACCGCCCAAGTGATCTCAGCATTCCCAGCAGTTTCCAACTCAGTACGGGTAGCAACCCACCAATCATCTGCTTCCTCTGACAGCATATGCGTACCGAACCTGACCTTCTGGTTCTCGGCACACTCAGTCACTCGGAAGATCCTCTCAATCTCCTTCAACCACTTCTGAGCACCATCTGGATCGTACGCTCCCTTGAACATTGGAGGATTATTCTTCTGGAACTCACTCAGTTGACGAGCAGCTCCCATTCCCACAACATTCAGATTCCCTCCAAGTACTCCAGCTAGCATACCCAGAGCCTCAGCAATCGCAGCATCGTCTCTACCTCTTCCAGCCATCTCTATTCTGAAAACCCAACAAGCTAAAACAATAAGTACTGATAGGGTTGCATAACACCTATCCCGTACAGGGAAACAGAATAATTACGACTCGACTCGACCGACTATGCTCTGATACCACTAATGTAACACCCTTCTAAAATACCCCAATTATTTAATTAAATTAACAACATATATCAATCAGAGTAAATATGCAATTAAGGGTGTCACACAATCACTTCACACCATCCACCAAAATATCCTGTCATGCTCATTTATTTAATCAAAATAAAACATTTGCATAATTCGCAGCGGATAAAATCTAACAACAATGCAATACATGTAACACATTACATGTAAACTTGTTCAACAATCAACAATGAAAAACAAGTAAAACATCCCGTCCCGATGTTACATCTACCAGAGCATGACCCACTAAGGAACTACACTAGACTCCAAGGACTAGCTTCTACTCAATCACTGCTCGTTACCTGAAACATAGTTGTAAGGGTGAGTTCCTCAATCGATATAATAAGCATTATAAAATATCATGTAATGTTAAGTAAGTTAACACATTCAATCACCCTAATCAGATCACACAATCAGTAACGACAATATCAACTCCAAAATCATACTCAACACAATCACCAAAACAACACGTATAATATTGGAATACATCCATTCATATTATACGCCATACATACATACATTATGCAATGAGACTCCATGCATGCGGTACCGACTATTCGTGAACACATAGTTCAACCTCACCGACCAAATCCAGGTACGGCTACCAAGCTCACTAGTCCCACTCATTTGAGACCTAGTGACTCACTCACTAATTCCTCACCATGGGAATTAGCTACCACCATAAAGGCCACAATATGCATGCTAAATCACCTAGCAATGCAAGATCATCAACAATAATCCACAATGGACATATACTCACACTCTAAGCCATAAAACAGTCCATTCACAAACACATGCATAATATATACATTCACAACATTATGCATATCATCATACATCATCAACACATGTATCAAAACATCATATTATGTCAAATAATTAATCACAGTATTAGCACACTCTACTAATACCTATACTGCTCAAAACAACGGGAAATGATCCCTACTATATCACACATCAGCTAAATTACATTACTCAGCTGAACAACCAAAAACTGCACAACAACAGCACAGAAAAAATCACAATTCTGCCCATACGCGTATTGCCTAGTCCCATACGCGTATGGCCCATCTCCTGACCAATTCCCATACGCGTAACACCATCTCATACGCGTATGCTACGCGTATCACTTCCCCATACGCGTACCAACCGAGACCAAACCACGTTCAAAACATCATCTTCCTCATCCATACGCGTATTGCCTAGTGCCATACGCGTACCAGACCATCCCATACGCGTATTGCCTAGTGCCATACGCGTATGACCAGAAACCAGAATTTCCAGATCTGCTATGGTTTTCTCTGCTACGAGATTCCTCAGATCCAACCTTCCACAGTCCAATTCTTACACAACATTCGTTCATATCATCTAACACAATCATATCCTATTCAATTTCACAAATCCTAACATTATTACATCTAATTCTTACGAATTTCCTTCAATTATAATCCAAATTTCGTTCATCCAAAAGTTCACAATTTCATCATGCATTATTCTAATCAGAGTCAATTCCATGGTTTATCACTACCCATTACATATTATCCCATAATACCCATTAAACGATGATAAACCCCCCTTACCTGAGTTAATCCGGCAAATCTCTGAGCTCCAAGCTTTTCCTTCCTTCAACCCTTGTTCTCTTGCTCTTTGCCCTTTTCCCTTTTCCACTTTTTGAGTCGTTCTCTGTTTTCACGTGAAACCTCTTTTTACCAAATGGGACCTTTTTACTGATTCCAATTCCAATTCCAATTTTATTATTCCAATAATAAAAATAATAATAATCCAATTATTTAATTAAATTAATAAATATATTATTAACTTAATTTAAATAATTATCTTATTTTTATCGGGGTGTTACAGGGAGACTTACAATCTCACTTACTAGAATGTTATGCCTTTGTGTCACAATTTAGCGCTATGTTAACCAATCGTAATTGGACTTATGTAGAAGTCACAACTATTTGAGGTCATGCAATATAAATTTTAGTATTAATGCATGTTAGAGATATGGTATAATGAATCATGCTCCTAAAACATACCACACTTAAAATAAAATGCAAAAGGGGTGAACCTAATCTCGTCCATACTTATGTTGATTTTGCAATCAACTAGCCTTAGGATATAAAGATATCATAGGTCCATGAAATGAATGAGAAGAGAATGAGATTGAGATGAAGAGGGAGGGGAAATGGAATCAACACAAATTGGCCAAAGGAGGAATTTTATCAAATTAAAATTATTCATTCATTTTGGGAGATGAAATGTACATTTCATCAATCCCCTAAATCCAATGATTTTAACTCAACCAATTCAAATCAACCTTGACCAAGGCCCAACAACACAAGTCAAACTCAACAAGTCAATACCAAAAGCTCAACATAATTTATTTGCAATTAAACAATTAAAATTAATTAAAAATGCATTAAATTAAATTATGGTTGGTCAAAATCCTAAAACCTCATCAAAACACCAAAGAAATGGCCATGAGATTTATCATAGGTCAAACAAGGTCAAAGGACCTTGGAGAAAATATTTCATTATTTTTGAAAACTTAAAAGTATTTTTAAACAATTAAAAATATGCACAAAAACAATTAAATCATGAAAAATATTAATAATGATCCAAAAAATAATTTTAATTCTAAAAATGAGAGAGTAAAATATTTGAGAATTTTTGGTGAAAGTCCCATATTTTTTGGATCAATATTAAAATTAATATGAATTAATGAAACTAAGTTAATTAAACTAAAAATCAGAAAATAGCAAAAAAACGTGGACCACTTGATCTCCCTCATTAATTGAGGTGGCAGGTCAAGTGGATCTCAGCGCGCGTTCCACAGTAGACCTAAGTCAATGCGCTGCATGGATGATAATTAAAACTAATGCATGAGATTAAAACACAATGAGAGGATCCTATCGTCTGAGACATGCGAACGAACCGCTGGAGCTACAACTCCGGTCTTCTTCTCCGGTGGACCTCATCGGACTAGTCCACCTTTAACCATCACCAAAATAAAAAAAAGGAGGACATGAATTTAAAGTAAAAATGCTCAGGAGCTCGAATCTGACCTCAATTTCATCTAACTCCAAGTATATTGAGAGATACAGGGAGTTGAAATTTGAGGATCATGATCTGAGTTACTTCGATTTGACCTCAAAGCAACTCAATCTTGTTGCCTACATTTGTAGGACTTCAGACAACCAAAAATCAAGAAGAATTATGGAGAATTGAGTGAGAATTGAAGAAATGAAAAAAAAAAATCACCTCCAATGCAGGTTCAGATGGCCACGATCTTGCTTCCAACTTTACTTAGCCTTGCTTTGGATGCTTGATAGAGTAGAATTGAATCAAAAAGGAAGCAGGACTCTTGGAGATTTGAATATCAAAATAGTGGAGATTCAAACTCGATTTCCAATGGAAATCGTCAAGGTTATCCTTTGAGTGAGAGGGTTTAAGGTTGGGGATTCAAAGTTGGCACGCAAGCGTCCTTAATTCTGATCATGGAGGGCTCTATTTATAGCTAAAGCACTTGATAATTGCACACTTCTTTCAAAACTCAAAAAATAGCAATTGCCTTTGAATGGATGCATGGGCGTGTGATAGGCCCATGTAATCATTCAAGCTGGACCAAAATTGTGTACAAACATTGCTGAAATCATATTAGCAAGCCATGCATTTATGTATGAGAAATTGGACTTCAATTATGCCAAATGGTCATTCAAGTTCAAGTCATGCGCAAGTCACTCATACTTTGTCCAAAAGGTATGAATTTGGACTTTTTGGAACGGTTAGATCAAGAGGAACAAATTTCATGTTGAACACTTTTTCATTTGAATCTTGGATCATGATGAATTTTGAGGTGGAAGTTTGGGAAATCAAACATATCAAAACAAATTCTAAGTGTCAAGCCATATGTTTACTTCTTCCACCTAGGCTAACCTTTTCTATGAGCTTCAAATGAGAAATGTTCCTTCATCAAGATTGTAGATCTCTGAATTTTTTTCAAAATGGTCACAAATTTGACCTCATTTGGATTTAGTATGAAGGAGTTATGCATTTTAGAAGTTGAGGAAAATCACTTGTTCAATGACATTGGTCCAAAATGACCTATAATGTCTCCTCATATCACATGCATTTAAAAGTTGAATTTTCTCTTCCTACAAACATCAAAGTTGAAGTAGACATATTGAATTTGATTGTGAAACTTGACTGGATTTCATCTCATAAAAATTGAGCAAGTTATGACCTTGGGAATTTGACCTCCAAATTAGGGTTTAGACAAAATGACCTATAATCTTTCACCATAAAAAATGACTGTACAAGCAAAACTAGCTCTATACCTAAACATGAAAGTTGTTTGTAATGTCATTTAGAGTAACGTTTCTCTTGGAATCATTTTCATATGACAAAAATTGTAGGAGATAGGGTCTAGGGAACCTCAGTTTTGATTAGTTGACTTCCTCTGGTCAACCACCATGAACCAACTTGCTAGCTTGCTATTCTCTTGACTTTTGGGACTCATGGAGGATCATATATTCATAAGATGATGAAATATGAAGTATCCCTTGAAATATTTGATCAATTGTTGAAGAAGTCACATAAGATACCCAGATGAATTAGGGTTTCCAAGGCAAACCAATTCCAAACTCTTGATGATTTCTTGATCAAAATAACATATGAAGACCATGGGGATCCATATATGATGCTTAGAGCCATAGTAGACCAAATCTTGATTGAGCTCCTTGCAATGATGGTCTTAAACCCTAGATGTGAGCTTGATAGATCAAAGGTGAACATGTGCACTACCTACAAAAGAGTTAAACTATACAATGACATATTTGGGGTCTTATACGAGGCTCACCAAAATTGGACCGAAGTTCGTACACCATGATGCATGACTATCAACAATGCAAACAATAAACACTTACACTTTGGCCCCTCTTTTGACCGTGCGTCATACATGCCACCACCAACATAATCATAAGAATATCATCATAGCAACATTTATCACCCCACAGCAAATTATCATCATCAATTTAGTTTTACAAGCTCTATAATATTTTTAAGTGAATAATTCAATGCCTTCAACTATATCTCCAAACATCTAAAATCAATAAATGACACAAACATCACTCCGTTTAAATTATTAAATTATATATGATTAATTACACTTATAGTTATAAACTAATAAAATAATAATTATATAAAATTTCAATACTACACACTTATTGTATGTACAAATCTTGTTAACCATTATGATAATATAAAAGTCCGCATAGCAGCCTTACGGATAATTCATGGCGGTATTACGACAACCAAAGAAACATTCATCAAATTGAATCTTAAATACTACCCATGTGTAACCCATATTTCAAAATACACTTTAATATTGTCAAGACAGTATTACCAATTCAATTAATCCAATATTGAATAACATATCAATTATAAACAAACGCATGATTAATAGATATCATATTTAATCTGGAGCGCTCATCTTTACGTAAAAATTGAGTTTAAGTTACGTAGATTTTTCCAGTATCGCAATCATATTTTTAATCCAGGAGCATATATTCCAAACGATCACAAGAATAATGGCAACACGGTTATTTATTAGGATTGACAACAATCTTATTAATCACACATATATTACACAATTTTTCCCCAGAGCACATAATCATCCCCAACGGTGAAAAAGAGAAGAAAAATAAAGGAGATTAAGGACTCCTCCAAACCCATCATGCAATTGACATTATATTTTAGAGTAATCTCTCCCCTTATCTTGATTTTCCAGTAAAACAATAACAACTTCTAAGAAATTCTTCTCTCAAACCCTAACTCTTCCTCTTTATCTCTTTTGCTCCAACTCTTCAAACATGCGTACTAACTCTCTTAGGTTCTCCAAATCTTATTTTATTCCAAAATTTATTTCCTTCTAATTAGGCTTTTCCCTTTTTATCCTACATATTTTCCTTAATTCCAACCTTGACCTCAATTTATCTACACATTTTATTTTCTTATTAATTTATTAATAAATATAATACTCCTTATTTTTCTATCACTCATACTATTTTTGATCATTCACCTCATAATTCTAATTATTTAATTAATTCAAATGAAAATCCAAATAATTCAAATTAATTAATTAATTGAATTCAGGGTGTTACAAGCGGAATATTTGGAAACTACCCACAACTGAAGATAAGTTCTACCCAATGTAATCATGGCTATACTAGACGGCGTCTTCAACATCCGATGGCATCAACCTTTGTGACCACTTCAAAGCCCCCATATTATCAGCAAATGGTCCTTTCTTTGACAAGTGAGTCATGATCCATTTATGAAATAGAGGAATGCATTAATTAATAGTTTCACTCTTCTTCTTGTTTCTCTAATGGAAAGAGAATAAAAGTCATCTAGTAGTGTAGAAGCTGAGTTCTAGGAGATGAAGATGGTGATGGCGACCTTGTTAATGAAACCTTCGACACTTGGGAATAGCACCATACCATATAGATGAGTAATGCAAAGCTAGCATAGAAGGCGTACCAACTCCCATTGTTGGCAAATACAATGGCTTTCTCGAACAAGAACTTGGACAGGAGGCCCTTGGTATTACCCTTAACTCGGAAGTTGGAATAAATCAAATCCTTTTTCATGTATAATGCTTGTGCTATCTCGGCAGAATCTGGGAATTCATCTTCATTCATGTAAGGCACTTGGTTCTTAACTGGCAGTCGAAGCAAGTAAGAAACTTCTTCTAGCATGGGAGCTAGAAGAAAGTCCTGAAATGTGAAACAATGTATTATGGGGTCGTAGAACTGTGCAAACGTGAATATCAATCTTGCATCCTCTCTAGTAGCTAGGACTCCCGACAGGTTACCATAAGTTTTCTTGAAGGCTACCATGTAGTCTTCAACCAAAAGGTCACTGAGCTTTCTCAGTTCATCAAACTTTGAGTCTCTTAACTTATACTGATACATGTTTCTTCTGTCGGCTTTCTCCATAATTGTGTCGACAATAGCAACTGACAAGTGTAGGTCCCTAAAAAATGCAAATGTAATAAGAAAAATCAAGTATTATGATGCAATGATGGTGAAATATCACATAATCAGAATTCCGACATATTCTGGATAAACTGCATATTTTGTTTATTGCAAGTTCAAAGGTCCAACATATACACAAGAAAAAGGGTATGGAGGGTCTTGGTTTCTTGCAAAACCCAATATCCCTCTCACAGGTATGTACTATCCTCAAAGGGTGATCCTAAAAGATCCCAAGAGTCAATGACACGTTTTGAGATACCATTGCCTTAGACGAATGACTCGTCAGACAATGATGCCCCTGATGCTTGTAGTGGCTATATATAAAATATAGTCTGTCGGGTACTTGACTGCAAGTGCATAGTCTAATCGCTTTAGTTTTAAAAGATATCGATCCCACAGGGACCTATGGTCAAACTAGTGTTACTAACGTCACTATGTTTAGCTAAGGGAGTTGATTAGTAGAAGTTCGAGGGTAATATAGTAAATCTAAGGGGAAATTTTGGTTTTAAGAAAGAATTAATGGAAGGAATCAGTATGCAGCGCATTAATTGTCAGGGATTCGATAAGTCACCAGTGAATAGTTTAAATGCCAAATATCTCTCAGTAAAAAATGTTTATTTAAAAGACTTTATCTCACACTCTTGTGGTTGTTGATTCGGCCTATGACTTTAAGTCAGAATGTACGCTCTCGTTGTCCCATTTGAAGTCAAAATTACTTTTTGAAAATAAATAAGTTCTAATTGCTTTTAAAGTGCTCTCGCTGTTTTTAAACTCAATGCTTAATTTTTACTATCCAGCTCGAGCCTCACGCTCTCACAATTGTTGGTTCTCACCTTAGTTAATTTCCCACTCTCGTGGTAAAAATCGTATTAAATATATTTTCACACTTTTGTGATAAAGTTAATTAAATTTAAATTAAAAACTTCAGCCTAAAAGATTGTTTGAGAAAAAAGGTTTCCACCGGTTATTATTAAATCCCATCAAATTAAGTTGCTACATACCGATACCGGTAATTTAGCCAGACATGTTAAATAAGGCAAACACAAGGCATAAACAGATCAATATTGCGGCAAACATGCTTATAATAATAAATGGGCAATAACAATAATAATTCAATAAAAACCTGGAGATCGAAGTAACAGAGTATAGCGATTCTTGGAGTACTTGAGCAGTCCTCCACAAGTCGGTAAGCTTTGCTTCTTCAATTCAAATTACTACTAAAATTAAATAAAGTGTAGTAGTTCCCCAGTGTAGGAAACTACTACAATGGCTAACTAGAAAACGAAAAGGAAAAAGGGAAACTCTAAAAAGAATGGCGAATAAAACAAGGCAACGGAAACAAGGTTGCTGGAAAGAAAATGCTAAAAGCTAGAAAGCTGTAAAAACTTAACTGCAAAGCGTAAGTGTAAAAATAGGCGTCCTCAATTTTTCCCATTCTGGTCCTTTATATAGTGTCCTTTAGGTCTTGGTGGTTGAGAAAATCAAGGGAGACTTGGTTTTGAATGAGGAATCTGTGGGAATAAGTTTGTTGGAGGAGATTTAGGCACGTTTGGGTGCCTGTGGCTGACTGTTTCAAAGCGCATATTGCGGCCGCGTGACGCTCGTCATGGGCCTGTGACGCTCGTCATGGGCTGGGTCGTGATGAGCCTCATGAATCTGTGACGGTCGTCACATCAGGAAAATCTGCATAATCTGCTTTTCTAGTTTTTCTGTGCTTTTTCACCTGTTTCTTCTTCTTTTTCTTCCTTTTCTTCATTTTGCTCTTTAGTGCATGGAGATTTAAATACCTGCAAAATAAACACGAATACTTGCGCAATAATCGGGATATTAATCGAAATGGTGTGATCTTTGAGTGTAAATTAAGGCAATTATCTGATGTGTTTTCGCGTTATCAAACTCCCCTAAACTTGAATCTTTGCTTGTCCTCAAGAAAATACAATTTGAAAACAAAGTTAAACGCAAATACATTACCCGTTCGTACGTGGCTGTCAGGTGGATTGTTAGGATGTCCAATATTGAGTAATACACCAAAAATAATGTGAGGACACTAGCTTTCAGCTTTAGCATAAATCTCTCCTTTACACAAGCCAGTTCGAGTCATGCTATTATAGCTCGACCTAGTGTCTCTGTTTCTATTTCACCCGGTTTCATTCTAGCGCAATCACATTAAGCCCTTTGCCTCCGCACGCACTTAGTAAAGTAGTCGGTTAGTGACTTTGATCCTTTTCTTAGCACGGGGGTCTGGTACACTAGTGTGGTACCCCTTTATATATCCCCTTTTTGAAGGTTGTGGGGGATCGAACCGTAGTCCGCCCTATCGAGTCTATACCAGGTACCTTTGGACCAACCAACTGGGGTTTCTATTCCTTCTTTTTGCATAACTTTGCAACCTTTTGTATGGTTGATCGGCCACCATTTACACTCACTTTTCATCATCTATCCAGCATGGAATCTTCATGAATCGGTAACTTTTGCATTTTATTTTAGTGATTTCTTCAGTTTATTGCATTGTATGAATTTCCGTTTGTTTTATGTTTCATTAGTAGTTTTTCGCATTTTTGTCGCATTTTATGCGTTTCTGTGTAGAATGTTGGCTTCCAGGTTTGATTAAAAGTCCGAAAGTGTGTACCGGAAGAAGGGAGGTTAGAGACTGAAGGAAAAGCGAAAAACGGATAAAACAGGGGGGCTGACACGGGTGCCCGTGTCAGCATGTGCAGAACAACCAACAAAAACCCAGTAAAACAGTGGGCTGACACGGGTGCCCGTGTCACCTGACACGGCCCGTGTCACCTGACACGGCCCGTGTCAGCAGGGCGTGTCTTGTGAACCTATAGAGGAGCCAACACGGGCAGTAGTGTCACCTGACACGGCCCGTGTTGGCCATTTCGCTCAAAATTCTAATTTTTCTAATTTTTACTCCTGTAGACATCCGGAGGACATTTTGGGCATTTGGAATTATTTTTAGTTGTTTGGAAACTATTTAGTTGGATTGGAAGCACTGAAAAAGGACTTTTGGACCGTGAAAAGAAAAGATACGAAAGGAGGAAGCAACCTTGCAAGGTGTGGAGAAGAGAAGAGATCTTCAAGATCGGAAGAAATTGAAGATCAACATTCATCAACAACAACTTGTAATGTCTTTAATTTGTAATTTTTTGTCTTTTAATATTATGAGAGGCTAAACCCCCTAATGCTAGGGGGTGTCCCTGAATTGCTACTGTATGAATATTTTATCCATGTTCTTATAATCAGTGATGTTTTCATAATTCAAATTATTATACAACGTGCTTAATGCTTAATTTTATCGGACAAATGAAATTTTGATTTCTGGTTAAGGTTTAGGTCGGACAAACCGCCTTATCATTGTTGTATAATAAAACCCGCAATTAATCACTTAGGAATGAAGATCAAACTGTGGTTACCGTAAATTCTTGGTAAAATAAACATTTCTTAACAGCAATTTGATTGACTAAGGAATTAGGAGTGAAATTGCCTGTTAAATGGTTTTGGCTAAGGAATTAGAGAAAACTACTCTGGAGAAACTGTTTTGAATTATAATAGCATCGATGTTATATGATATGGAAAAGTGGAATACACAACAATTCATACACCTGGCCTTAGCATTATTTCTTATATCGACTAAAAGAGTTTTATACGCTTTATATTTTTATTCCTTATCAATTGTGAAAACAAACATCCAACCCCATATGAACTTTTGTTTAATTGAATTATTATAAAAATTGATACTTTCTATGCAGTCCTCGAGATCGATACTCAGGATAACCCCCTTTTTATTACTACATTGGTGCAAATAGTACACTTGCTATTTTACCGATCAATTTTTTGGCGCCGTTGCTGAGGACTGCCAAAAGTATAAGTTGAAAAATAATTCAATTGGAATTTTGTTGCTCTGCAGCTAAATTTTTTATTTTTATTGTTTAATCTAATAATTGTCTAATTTGGGTATGCGAGGTAAGGCCTCAGCTGAATTTCTTTTTGACGCAGAACCCGAAAGATTATTGCTTGCAAGACGACGAAAAGCTAGGCTGGAACTGTCAGAATCAACACCTATTGTTTCTGAGTCCGAAAAAGAAGAAGCTATTTCTGTTCATTCAGAAGACTCAGAAGCTGTTTCTGAACCAATGGCTGAACCACAAGGTGAAGCCCCACCACCTCCTGCAGAGAGACTTTTGGGTGACTATGGGGGTGAAAATGCTCCTACTGGAAGGTTAACAATTGTGAACCAACCGGTAAATGTTGATCACTTTCAGCTGCACCCGTCAACGATTCGTCAACTCGAGAGAAGATCGTTCTCCCGAAAAATCAATGAAGATGCCAACAAACATTTACAAAGATTTCTGACCATGACGACATCGTTGAAAATTAAGGGACACTCAGAAGAAGCAAAAAAGTTGGTTATGTTCCCGTTTACACTGTTAGAAGATGCCGAAGAGTGGTTTTACTCTTTACCCGCGGGAAGCATAACAGCTTGGCAACAAATGGAGACAACATTCTTGAATGAGTACTTCCCTGCTTCTGTGTATATCCGCAAGAGATATGATATTGTTAACTTTAAACAGAAAGAAGGAGAGTAACTCGGAGACGCTTACAAGCGGTTCGAGCGGTTGTTGGTTGTCTGTCCTACTCATAACATGGATGCAATTGAGCAGATGCAAAACTTTGTGAATGGACTTAGAATGAAGACTAAGCAACTCATAGACATAGCTGCCGGTGGCTCAACAAACTTTACAACAACCACTGGAATAAAGAAAATCATTGAAGCCATTGCAGCAAATGAACATCTGGAACTCTATGACCGCAGTGTAAGTCAACCCGAAGGTATCATTGATCTTAAATTGGCAAATCAAGTTGTGAAGATGGAAGATCAAATAACAGCTGAAGTAGAGAGAAGGCTCAAGAAAATGACTCTTGACACGCAAACTGTGGCACAAGTGCAACCGGTCCAACCTATTCAAGCTGTTAGTTGTGAAGTTTGTGGAGGTCCGCACTTCGCCATGCATTGTGTGGCAACTGCTCAATAGGTAGAAGAGATTAATTTTCTGAAGCGGAATAATCCGTACTCCAATACATATAATCCTGGATGGAAAAATCATCCAAATTTTTCCTGGAAGGACCAGCAAGGAAATGCTCAGGAGGAAGTGCCCATCCAGTATCAAAGTCAACCACAACAGCAATACCGTCCACAACAACAACAACCTTACCAGCAACAGCAGTTTCATCCATCTCAATAACAATTCTAACAACAGGTTCCCAGAAAAGCAGAGTGAGAAATTGCCATTGAAAAAATGGCAGCTCAAAGTTCTCAATTTCAAGAGGAGACTAGAAGTAATCTGAGAAACACTAGTGCTTCAATAAAAAATCTGGAAGTGAAAATGAGTCAGATTGCTCAACAACTTGCGGGATCGCAAACACCAGGTGCATTACCGAGTGCTTAAGTTACGAATCCAAGAGAGCATAATAATGTGAGTGTTGTTACCACAAGGAGTGGTAAGGCAAAAGAAGTTCCCGAAAAAGATGATGAACAAGAAGACCAATTGCTTGAAGTTGATTTGGAGATAAAAGAGAATGAAGTTGTTAGTGAGAAGGTGACAGTACCTGAACCGGTAGCTAAAGAAAAAGTTAGTGAATCAAAGCTGGTTGTCAAACTCCCGTTCCCAACAAGAAATAAGAAGAAGGAGAAACATGAGAAGAACTTTGAAAAGTTCTTGGAGATGTTCAAAAAGCTTGAAATCAACATTCCGTTCTTGGAGGCACTTGAGCAAATGCCCTCTTATGCTAAATTCATGAAAGACATTATTTCAAAAAAGAGGAGCACTGACACTGACTCTATTGTGCTAACCGAAACTTGCAGTGCTATTTTACAGGGTATGAAGATCCCGATAAAGGAAAAAGATTGACGCTCGGTGACTATCCCTTGCACTATCGGGGATAGATCTTTCAAGAAGGCCCTTATAGACTTGGGGGCAAGTGTGAGCCTCATGCCTTTATCCATTTACAAGAGGTTGGGTATTGGAAAAGTACAGGATACCCGAATGACACTTCAATTTGCTGACCACTTTGTGAAGAGACCTTATGGAGTGGTGGAAGACGTTCTTGTGAAGATTGATAAGTTTGTATTTTCGGTAGACTTTATGATCTTAGAAATGCCGGAAGATGAAGAGATACCGCTCATTCTTGGTAGACCATTTTTGGAAACTGGGAGGTGTTTGATAGATATAGAAGAAGGCACCATGACTCTAAAGGTTTATGAAGAAGAGTTAAAAATTGATGTGCGCAACACCATGAAAAAAAAGATAAAATGGCGCCGTTGTCGGGGAGATCAAGAGAAGACAACTTTTACGTGCCCCTATAGTATCTTCACATACAGAAGAATGCCATTCGGGTTATGTAATGCTCCAGCCACCTTCCAAAGATGCATGACCTCCATTTTTGCGGACATGCTTGAAAAGCATATGGAGGTCTTCATGGATGACTTTTCGGTATTTGGTTTTTCTTTTGATAATTGTTTAACTAACCTTTCACTTGTTTTAGAAAGATGCCAACAGATCAATCTGATCCTCAATTGGGAGAAATGTCACTTCATGGTTCGAGAAGGAATAGTCTTAGGTCATAAAATCTCTCACAGAGGGATAGAAGTGGACCAACCAAAGATTGAGGTAATCGAAAAGCTGCCCCCTCCTATGAATTAAAAAGGTATAAGAAGCTTCTTAGGACATGCGGGTTTCTACCGCAGGTTCATCAGAGATTTCTCAAAGATAGTTAAACCCTTAACTACCCTGTTGGTTAAGGACAAGGCTTTCACTTTTGATAAAGACTGTGCCATTGCTTTTGAAAAAATAAAAAATAAATTGGTGATAGCATCTATTGTCATTGCTCTTAACTGGTCTCTACCCTTCGAGATTATGTGTGATGCGAGTGACATCGTAGTGGGAGTAGTGCTTGGGCAACGAAGGGATAAGCTCCTGCATGTTATCTATTATGCGAGTCATGTGTTAAACCCTGCACAGATGAATTATGCAACTACCGAAAAGGAGTTGTTAGCTGTAG
The DNA here is from genome assembly GCF_024323335.1 of Lathyrus oleraceus. Taxonomy (NCBI): domain Eukaryota; kingdom Viridiplantae; phylum Streptophyta; class Magnoliopsida; order Fabales; family Fabaceae; genus Lathyrus; species Lathyrus oleraceus. The sequence continues at coordinate 54,748,004 of NC_066581.1, read as the reverse complement.
TTTATGCCTTTGACAAGTTCAGACAATATCTGTTGGGTTCTAGAGTCATTGTTTATACTGACCATGCTGCTTTGAAGTATTTGTTTGCTAAACAGGACTCGAAGCAAGACTGTTGCGGTGGATCTTGCTCCTCAAAGAGTTTGATGTGGAGATCCGGGACAAAAGAGGGTGCGAAAAGAATGTAGCAGATCATCTTTCCCGGATGTCCCCAATAGAAGAGAATGAGGAAAAGCGCCCAATAAAGGATGAGTTTGCTGATGAACACATCCTTGCTGTTATTGGAATGCCTTGGTTTGCAGACTATGCGAACTATCTGGTGGGCAGGGTGATCCCGAATGATTTTGACTCTAACCACAAGAAAAAGTTTGTTCATGATTGCAGGTTCTATTTGTGGGACGACCCCTTCTTGTACAAAAAGGGAATAAACGGTTTGGTCCGAAGATGTGTTCCAGAAGAAGAACAGAGGGATGTGCTGAAAGACTGTCACGATTCGGACTATGGTGGACACTTTAGTGGTGATAGAACTGCTGCCAAAGTCCTCCAATCAGATTTATACTAGCCGACACTATTCAAAGATGCTCAACAAATGATCAAAGGGTGCGATAAATGCCAAAGGATAGGAAATATTTCGAAAAGAAATCAGATGCCACGAAATCCCATGCTGGAAGTTGAACTCTTTGATGTGTGGGTGTAGCAACCTGAAAAATACAGTGCGCGAAAAAACAACCGGCGAAAGAAAATGACAGAAGAGTCGCCACCGTGCGTTATTCATCCCAAAGGAGGGAAAGGAAACGCTCGAAGTAAACCTGAAAAAGGAAAGGACAAGACGGGGTCTCGCAACCAAATATTGGGTTCGGGAGTCGGTTATGCGAAGGGAAGGTATTAGCACCCCTACGCATCCGTAGTACTCTACGGGATCCACTTATGTAGTTCTTGTCTAAAGGGTGTGAGTTTATCTTGTGTTGTTTACAAAAAAAGGGTTAAATGAAAATGACTCGCGCGGATGTTGCATCCACTGCATACGTATCTCATATGAATATGAGAATCAGAGTCTTCGTAGCTTGGCTGACCTATGGGTTGGGGGGATGTGTGCTCGCTAAGACATCGCGTCTTATGCGTACGTATCTCATCTGGAATGAGAATTAGAGCAAGCCGTAGTTCGGCTAACTATGGGGTTATGGATTGGGTTTTGGACGAACGACGTTACTACGCAATCTACCAGATGCTCGACCTTTGGAGACTTACTCGCCTGTAGTAGAAGGAGTTAACGTGTTGCTTTGGGTTTTAGGGGTTGGGATGCTCAAGGGAAAAAAGGCAGTCCTTGACGAAGGAACCGTGCTACCACACGGATGAAGATCCGAAGTAACAACAATTAAAGGAGTAAGAAACCCAGGGATCTCCCAAGCTAATGCCATCAAAGAAAGGTGAGTCAGTACAGGTAATCGGAATGAACCTCCAGGGGGTATCCCACAAATAAAGTGGGAAAACCACGCAAACCATCTCTGCAAGACTCTGTGAGCCCTCACAAAAACTCAACAAAAGGGTTAGTGAAACACGATAAGCATTTTTTTTCATGGATAACAGTATGGTTTCAGAAACCTCAAACCCTGTGGCATATATTTCAGAAATCATGTGATTAAACATTCAAGGCACATGTTTCACCCATTCATGCATAATTAAACCCGTGGGCAAAAACATAATGAAATTCATCCTTCATACCTCATACATTCAGATGATCCAAATTAAGAGCATAAAATTATGGGAATGAGGCAAACCTGATGGGAGAGACCGGTTGAAATCAAATGGCACGACTGGGTTTGCAAACCAATGTCAGGGTTTGCTTGAGCTGAAAGTCTATGAGTCAGATTGAATTTTTCAGAGCTGCCTGGGGGTTGCTCTGAATGCTCTGTCAGGTTTCTCTCCAGGTTTTGTCAAGGGTTTTGTTTCAAGGAAACCTCAGAGTATTTTGCTTTTCTTCCTTTTTCTCTCTGATCTCCCTCTTTTATAACCTGATTTTCATGGCTTTGTGGGCTCAAATGAGAGAGGTCCAAGTCCAAGTTTTTTTCTATTATATTTTATTTATTTTTTTACTATTATTTTTATTTATTTATTATTATTATTTTTTTTTAAAATAAAGTTTCTTGGATCTAATTCTGATTGACATGATGAAATGCAATATGAAATGCTAAATGAATGCATGAATGAGGAGGGCAAATTGTTACAGTGGGGTATTGACTTTATGGGTCCGTTTCCACCGTCATTTGGAAAGAACTACATTTTGGTGGCGGTGGATTATGTATCCAAATGGGTAGAAGCAGTCGCGCTACCTACAAATGATGCAAAAGTGATGGTCAAGTTTTTGAAAGAAAACATTTTCGTCAGGTTTGGAGTGCCAAGAGCTCTTATTAGTGATGAAGGAACTCACTTCTTAAATCACCTAATGGAGAAGCTACTCTTGAAATACAATGTGAAACACCGGATAGCCACTCCATACCACCCGCAAACAAGTGGTCAAGTTGAAGTGTCAAATCGGCAGCTGAAACAAATCCTAGAGAAGACGGTTAATGCTTCTCGCAAGGATTGGGCGAGTAAGCTTGATGATGCACTGTGGGCATATCGTACTACTTTCAAAACACTGATTGGTATGTCCCCATATCAATTGGTATATGGTAAGACCTGTCATCTACCTTTGGAACTGGAACACAAAGCCTTGTGGGCTTCCAAATTCCTAAACTTGGATCTTGAGAAAGAAGGAGAATTCTGAATCCTTCAACTCCACGAGTTGGAAGAATTCAAGAACCTGGCATATGAAAATGCGAAGATCTACAAAGATCAAACGAAGAAATGGCATGACATAAGAATCCAAAGAAAAGAGTTATGGGAAGGACAAAGGGTACTACTATTCAATTCAAGAATGAAGCTGTTCTCTGGAAAATTGAGATCGAAATGGTCAAGTCCGTTTGTGGTGCACAAAGTGTATCCTCATGGAGAAGTTGAAATAAAAAACCCTTCCAATGGAGATATTTTTAAAGTGAATGGCCAGAGATTGAAGCCGTACAATGTGGGGCAAGCTGTGGGCCAAATTGATGTTGTTCATCTTGTCTGATAGGATGCGCAACCGTCGAGCCAAGCGACATTAAACGAAGCGCTGCGTGGGAGGCAACCCACGTTTTTGTATCTAATCATTTTCTTTGTTAGGTAGTGTGTTTTCTACTTGCAGGTGTAAATAGTGTTTCATAGAGGAGATAAAGGTAGCGATCACAGCGAATCTCCAAAAATTCGGAAGCTAGAGCCTTGCACAGCACAAGAAAAAGAAATCAAGAAAAATGGGAAAACAGGGGCCTGACACGGGCGCCCGTATCAACTGACACGACCCGTGTCAGGAAGAGGAATTTGGAGTTGGAAAGTGGATTTCCAGGGGCCTGACACGGCCACCCATGTCAGGTGACACGGCCCGTGTCAGACCTGGACCAAAAAAGTTGTTTTTAAGCGCTTCAGGGAATGATGATGCGTGCTTTTCGCAAGTATACGAACGCGTCAGAGTAATATAAAAGATTGTCGAATCCACAGAGACCAAGTGTCAATCTATCGTTATCTATTGTTATGGTGTTTATCAAAGGCAATCGAAATAGGTGTTTTTAGAGTGTGCAATGAAAAGTAAAGTATTGAATAAAGTTCAGTTAATAAAGACAAGATCGAATGCAATTCACATAATCAATTAATAATCCAAGTACTTGCTAATAGAGCTACTTATGGGCAGTGTTTCCTACTTCGAAAAGAACTAATTTAACAGGAACTGTCGCTTTCGCGTATTCAGAACCGAGTTGTACTCCCTAATCAAACCCTCTTATTGTCACTTATAAAAAGGCACGAATTGTGTTCGAGTTGTAAACCTATTTTTAAGAAATATAGTATCTTGACTAGGTTGAAAAGTATTATAACCTGGATTTCTTAACCAAAAGAGGTTCTCACGAACCAGACTCTAAACTTATAAACGCGTCCAAAAATATTTTTAAAATTTCTTTTCTTCTTAAGTTAAAAACTCCTAATGAACTAAACAAAGCGCTTTCGCTGTTTTTGAAATAGTTAAAAACAATTAAGTTTAAAAGGACGTTGGACGGCTTTCGATCTTACCCAACGAACGTTAAATGCGGGAAAACTTAAGTTGAAAGTTAAAATAGCCCTTAAGTGTTTCTACGAACAATTGTACGGATTATCGGTTCAATTACGATCCTCACATTCTAACCTTATAGATTTAGTTGGACATGGTAAAGTAAAGGTGCATTAATTTAAATAAAAGTAGTGCGAGTGCGGAAAGTAAATGAAAGTAGTGCGAGTGCGGAAAGTAAATGAAAGTAGTGCGAGTGCGGAAAATAAATAAAAGTAGTGCGAGTGCGGAAAAGAAATAAAAGTAAAGCGAGTGCGAGAAATAAATAAAAGTAAAGCGAGTGCGAGAAATAAATAAAAGTAAAGCGAGTGCGAGAAATAAATAAAAGTAAAGCGAGTGCGAGGAATAAATAAAAGTAAAGCGAGTGAGAGAAATAAATAGATAAAGGTAAGGCAATAAAAACCTGCTCCAATTGGAGGGTTGAATAAAATGAAAAGCGGAAATGAAAATGGCAGCAGGATTAACTTCCTTCCAAAGTGCTCCAAACTCGATTACAGACTCGATCACAAAACTCAATTACACAATTGCGGTAACACCCCAATGCGAAGCGATTATGTAGGTGTTTAATTGGCTGCATTATATGGTAAAACACTAATGTCTTGACTGATGTCATGACATGTGTGTGTGACTACATTGTAGTTACTGCAGGACTAGCTAACACAGGATTTATTGAATGTCAAACTGGATGCTGTGACATTCATACCTGTCAACAGATACTAAGGAATAGAACAGCAGGAGTTCTGTTAGAACTTAGTATTCATTTGCAGTCTGGTTATCAAGGAAGAACCAGACCTGGCATAAGGCCTACTGACTGAATGTCAAACTGGATGTTATGACATTCATCATTGAAAGCAGCTGCTGAAGATTAGACAGAGTGGTGTTCTGGTATACTTCAACATGTAACTTAGTTTGTTCTTCAAGAGAATAACAGAACTAACTTAAGGCCAAATGTGTAAATGTTAAGTTGGACACTTTGACATTTATTAATGTAAGCTGTTACTGTAGTACGGTCATTTTGATCATGTACAGGTCAGCAAAATTGTACAGTCTGTTTTCTGAAAAACAGACTCAGCATATGGACCTTGATGTCAAGCTGAATGTCGTGACATTCGTGCCTGACAGCATATGCTAAATTGTAGGTTGTTCAGTTTTCTGTTTCAGCTTTTTCTCAGGCTATTCTTTAGGGATTCAACAGCTGAGAGAAAATCCAGGAAATCAACAACCAAGCTACATTCAATGAACCTAACAAATAGCCTATTTGTTAGCAACCTAAATGTTGAATTTGAGGGAACTTGTGTGACCTAAAATTCAGGAAAATACAGGTGCAAAAGCCTAGGTGCTGCAATATAAAAAGGAAGGCGTTCCTTCATTCAGTTTCGGGGATTTTTGAGGCATGAAGATTTTATGTGTCCATCATACTTCACTGCTGTATTTTTGTGAGTCTAGTATTAGACGTATCTTGTAAGCCAAGTCATTATCAAGTTGATGATAGCTTTGGCATAGGGTGTTCATTGAGTTGTAAGTGTTGTGTCACTCAAAGCTTTTAAGCGTGAGTGCTGTGTATCTTGATTTAAGCTGTGAAGCATAATCAAGAGTTGTTTTTGAAGTGTGACTTCAAAGTGTCTTTAATATCACTGAGGTGATTGAGGGGGAGTGAGTAGGAACTCTGATCTTAGGTTAAGATTGAAATTGCATTGGGTAGGGATTAAGTGATAAGTTGTAAACGGGTGAGTTTAGCTTTGAATTGATACTACTAATAGTGGATTTCCTCCCTGGCTTGGTAGCCCCCAGATGTAGGTCATGTTGGACTGAACTGGGTGAACAATTACTTGTGTTATTTACTGCACTTACTGTTAAACTCTGCATAATCCCTGTCTGTGCAGAATTGGATGTCATAACAACCAGTGTGACATCCAAAGTCTGATAACTAGAATTTCAATTGGCATCAGAGCAGGCACCCTGCCTGTGAATTTCTGGGTGAGATCTAGGGAAGTTACTTCTAGTACCATGGACAAGGATTTAGGACACTCAAACAGACCACCCATGTTGGATGGATCTAATTATGATGACTGGAAGCCTCGTATGATAGCCTTCTTAAGGTCTCTAGACAGCAAAGTCTGGAGAGCTGTCAACAAAGGATGGGAACATCCAATGAGGACAGGTGAAGATGGAGTCAGTGTGCAGATTCCTGAAGAAGAGTGGGACAAGGAGCAAGAGGCATTAGCTCTTGGAAATTCCAAGGCCTTGAATGCATTGTTCAATGGAATCAGCAAGAACATCTTCAGGCTGGTACACCACTGTGAACTAGCTAAGGAAGTTTGGGATACCCTCAAGGTAACTCATGAAGGTACCTCCAAGGTGAAGATGTCCAAACTTCAGATGCTGACCACCAAGTTTGAAAATCTGAGGATGAAAGAGGATGAGACTATTCATGACTTTCACATGAATATTCTTGAAATTGCAAACACTTCTGGTGGACTAGGTGAGAAAATGGCTGAAGAGAAACTTGTAAGAAAGATTCTCAGGTCCTTGCCTAAGAGATTTGCTATGAAGGTCACAGCCATAGAGGAGGCGCAGGACATCTGCAACATGAAGGTGGATGAGCTCATTGGTTCTCTCCAAACCTTTGAAATGGGCCTAGGTGAGTATGCTGAGAAGAAGAACAAAAGCATAGCTTTTGTATCTAATGTTGAAGAGGAGTCAGAAGCAGGATATACTGGTGGTGATGAAAGTATATCAGAAGCCTTAGCCATGCTTGGGAGGCAGTTCAACAAGTTTTTGAAGAAAATTGATCAAAGAGGTAGACCTAATGTCAAGAACATCCCGTCTGACATTAAGAAAAGATCAACTTCTGATGAGAAGTTCAACCATGGCAAAGGAATCCAGTGTCATGGTTGTGAAGGGTATGGACACGTCAGAGCTGAATGCCCTACTTACCTCAAATTGCAAAATAAGGGGCTAGCTATCACTTGGTCTGAAGGAGAGTCTGAAAGTGAATCTGAAGGAGAATCTGCCAAACATGTCACTGCACTAACCAGTGTTTGTGCCTCTGATGATGACTCAAGTGGAGATGAAATGTCCTTTGAAGAACTTGCTGCAGCCTATAAGAAGCTGTGTTCCACCAGTGCAGAAGTGCGTGCACAGGGAGAAAAGCAGAAGAAACTCATCACGGAACTGGAAGATGAGAGACAAAAGCAACTGTCTGTCATAAAGGGTCTAAATGGTGAAATAGCCCTGCTGACCTCCAAGCTGAACCAGATGACTAAATCCATCAGAATGATGAATAAGGGAACTGACACCTTGGAAGAGATTCTAAAGGTGGGACAGCAGTCTGGAACCAAATCTGGCCTAGGATTTGGGAAAAGATCCTCAACTGAACACAAACGCCCAAAGGCTAAAGTTCATAAGTACAAGCAGAAGTCAAAGCCAATGTCTCAACATCGAGGATCTAGGATGAATGATCATCAGAAGAGGAAATACCAGGATTGGAGGTGTCACCACTGTGGTAGGCTTGGACATATAAAAGCCGTCTGCTACTGGATTCATGGTTTCCCTAACAGAGCCTCACATGTCAGACCTAAGCATAAAACACATAAGCGATGTGTCCCCATTAAGAAGCAACAATGGTATGCTAGGTTAGCACACACTGCCCTAAGGGCTTCTTCCAGAGAAGACGGGTACTTTGACAGTGGATGCTCAAGACATATGACTCGTATGGAAAATCTACTGGTAGATATTCAACCTCACACTACCAGCTATGTGACTTTTGGTGATGGTGCCAAAGGAAAAATAAGAGGTGTGGGCAAACTGGACTGTTCTGGAGTGCCAAAACTGAACAATGTGCTGTTAGTAAGAGGACTAACTGCAAACCTCATCAGCATAAGTCAGCTGTGTGATCAAGGTTTTCATGTTCAGTTTACCAAGGAGATGTGCATTGTGACAAATGGTGACAATCAGGAAGTTATGAGAGGAACCAGGTCCAAAGACAACTGCTACCTGTGGGAACCCGAACTCTCTAACTTTTCCACAACATGCTCCTCAGCCAAGGAAGAACAGGAGGTGAAGCTGTGGCATAGAAGACTTGGACATCTCCACTTACGGGGAATGAAGAAGATCATATCCAAGGAAGCAGTCAGAGGAATTCCAAAGCTTCTGATTGATGAAGGAAGAGTCTGTGGAGAATGCCAGGTGGGCAAGCAAACCAAGATGTCACACCCGAAGCTGGGACATTCCACAACCTCCAGAGTTCTGGAACTGTTGCACATGGATCTTATGGGACCTATGCAGGTTGAAAGTCTTGGTGGGAAGAAGTATGCTTACGTGGTGGTTGATGACCATTCCAGATACACGTGGATAAGCTTCATCAGAGAGAAGTCAGATACATTTGATGTCTTCAAAGATCTGTGCATAAGACTTCAAAGGGAAAAGGACAGTTGTGTGGTCCGGATTAGAAGTGATCATGGTACGGAGTTCAAGAATTCCAAGTTTGATGAGTTTTGCTCGTCTGAAGGAATAATGTAAGAACAAAAATAGTTCTACAATAGATTCCATGATTTTGATGATAACAAAGGATGAAACCAAAAGTGGTACCCTAACGAAAAGTTTCTAAGTGTGCAGGGTTCTAAAGAAAGAAGAAATAAATCTGATGATGTCATCAGATGCAAAACAAGATCAGATGCAAAATCTCAAGTATCAGAAGCATCTAAAGAGGAATCTCATTCAAGAAGCTCTAAACTCTGGACAAAACTGCAAGTATCAGAAGCATCTGAACATGAAGTAAAGTCTAGAAGCTCTGACTCTGAACAAATGCCTTCTGCAAAGTCTGAAGTTATCAGCGCCATCTGAACATTCAAGAAATAACATCAGAAGCAAATTTCTCCAGATACACAAAGACTCTAATCAGAATCGTTAATCATGATGAAGTAACGTTTAAGCCAAGTTAAAGTTCTGCAAATGGATTTCCTCAATTAGAAAGAGACGTTAATCTCCACTTCCAAGAGAAAAGATACTAATTGTGGTAAGTAGTCACTTCTAAGTGAAAAAGTCTACTGCAGAAGCTATTAATGGAATGGCGTAATTACATCTCAATATCCAACAGATTCAACGCTACTTCAACTCTACTTCAACTCCTATAAATAGAGAAGAAATCTCATTCAGTATATACGAAGAAATCACTAGCCAAAACTATACTGAAATTATATCACGCTCAAGAAAAACATCTTTGTTCTTCAAAGATTTTCACTAAGCTTTTGCTTATCAAGTGAAAAATTTGTTCTTAAGTTTGTAATATTTGCTTTCTTAGAAGCATTCTAGATTACACATCTTGTATCTATTTTTATTTGATTTCCTCAAGTGACTCTTTGTAGTCTGTAGACTTGAGAGGACTAAGAGATTTTCTTCTCTCTTAGGGGTTGTTTGTAATCTTTCAAGATTAGTGGATTAAGTCCTTGTTGAAGGCGAAATCACCTTGGCCGGGTGGACTGGAGTAGCTTTGTGTTATAAGCGAACCAGTATAAAATCTTTGTGTGATTTTCATTTTGCAAAAGCGCTTAATTTTTCAAACAATTCAAACCCCCCCTTTCTTGTTTTTCTCACCTTCAAATAAGTCATGAGTTCTCCTCCCCTATAACTCCTCAGCAGAATGGAATAGTTGAAAGAAAAAATAGAACTATTCAAGAATCTGCCAGAGCAATGATTCATGCTAAGAAGCTCCCTATGCACTTTTGGGATGAAGCAATGAATACCGCGTGCTATGTTCACAACAGAGTCACCTTGAGAAAAGGAACCTCCTCCACTCTGTATGAAATATGGAAGGGCAGAAAGCCCACTGTGAAGTACTTTCATATTTTTGGAAGTAAATGCTACATTCTCACAGATCGTGAACAGAGAAGGAAGCTAGATCCCAAAAGTGATGAAGGTATATTCCTGGGATACTCCACTAACAGCAGAGCCTACAGAGTGTTCAACTACAGGACCAATGTCCTGATGGAATCCATAAATGTTATTGTGGATGATAAAGAGGAAGGAACCGATGTCATGGAGGATGTTGAAACATTCCTTGACAGTTCAACTGACATTCCAGTCAAGTCTGAAGAAGTACAGGAACCTCCTCCTGAATGTGAAGTAGATGCAACCACCAAAGGGCCATCTATCAGAATTCAGAAAGACCACCCTAAGGATCTTATCATAGGGGATCCCACCAGTGGTGTAACTACCAGGTCTAGAGGAATAAACTCAAATTCCTGCTTTGTCTCCAAGGTTGAACCAAAGAATGTGAAAGAAGCCCTGACTGATGAATACTGGATCATTGCCATGCAAGAGGAACTCGAGCAGTTCACAAGGCATGAAGTATGGGAGCTAGTTCCAAGACCTGAAGGGTCCAACATCATTGGTACCAAGTGGATCTACAAAAACAAATCTGATGAGAAAGGAGTAATTACTAGAAATAAAGCAAGACTAGTAGCTCAAGGATACACTCAAGTTGAAGGGGTAGACTTTGATGAGACATTTGCTCTTGTGGCTAGACTTGAGTCCATCAGATTGCTGTTGGGGGTAGCATGCATCCTGAAGTTTAAGCTATTCCAAATGGATGTGAAGAGTGCATTCTTGAATGGCTACTTGAATGAAGAAGTCTTTGTGGAACAACCCAAAGGGTTCTGTGATCCTAACCAACCTGAGCATGTATACAAGTTGAAGAAAGCCTTGTATGGGTTGAAGCAAGCACCTAGAGCTTGGTATGAAAGGTTAACCGAATTTCTGACCTCAAATGGATACAGAAAGGGTGGCATAGATAAAACCTTGTTTGTGAAGGATGAAGAAGGCAAAATCATGATAGCTCAAATCTATGTTGATGATATAGTCTTTGGTGGAATGTCAGAACAAATGGTTAAAAAATTTGTTCACCAGATGCAGTCTGAGTTTGAAATGAGTCTAGTGGGAGAACTGACCTATTTCCTTGGAATGCAAGTAAACCAAATGGAGGACTCTATGTTTCTCTCCCCAAGCAAGTATGCCAAGAACATAGTTAAGAAGTTTGGTATGGATAATGCCAGGCACAAGAGGACTCCTGCTCCTACTCATCTGAAGTTAACCAAAGATGATGGAGGGCCTAGTGTTGATCAATGCCTGTACAGAAGCATGATAGGTAGTCTGCTGTATCTAACTGCAAGTAGACCTGACATTTCTTATGCAGTTGGAGTGTGTGCCAGATACCAAGCAGAGCCCAAGGTGAGCCACTTGAATCAAGTCAAAAGGATTCTCAAGTACATCAATGGGACGTGTGACTATGGGATGCTGTATTCACATGGGTCTGAGCCTGTCCTATCTGGGTACTGTGATGCTGATTGGGCTGGAAGTGCTGATGACAGAAAAAGCACATCAGGTGGATGTTTCTTCTTAGGAGAAAACCTCATATCGTGGTTCAGCAAGAAGCAGAATTGTGTCTCTCTGTCCACTGCAGAGGCTGAATACATAGCTGCTGGAAGCAGTTGCTCCCAACTGGTTTGGATGAAACAGATGCTCTCTGAGTACAATGTCTCTCAAAATGTCATGACATTGTTCTGTGATAATCTCAGTGCCATCAATATCTCCAAGAATCCCATCCAACACAGCAGGACCAAACATATTGACATTAGGCACCACTTCATCAGAGATCTGGTGGAAGACAAGGTGATCACTTTGGAACATGTAGCCACGGATCTTCAACTGGCTGACATATTTACAAAGGCTCTGGATGCTACTCAGTTTGAAAACTTAAGGAACAAACTGGGAATATGTCTCTCTGAGACCTTATAGCAACCACTGATGGTTGGGATAAATTGTTTAATATCTCTGCCTATTAAACAATTTGTACTAGGCTATGATTGGTCAACAGATCATAGCTATGCTGCTTGCAACAAGGGTGGATACAAGAGGGTAAGGAGACACCCTACAGAGAGAAGGCCACTGTACCTGCAGGAGTTCAAGGATGCTGTTCATGCAGGAGTGGTTTTGGATGTCAGAAACAAAATCATGGCATCTGATATGGTGGTACCTACTGTAAAGCAAAAGTGGGTGATTACTTGATCGAAGCTGTGAAGCAAGATCAAATGGATGTTAACTTGGTTGAAACTGTGAAGTAAAACCAAGTCTGGAACTCTGTCATTGTGCTCTGGCTATGTTGTTGGCTTTGGCAACATTTTTGACAAAAAGGGGGAGTAATAACCACCAATACCCCTGACAAACAGAGTGGGTCTCTACAACAGACTCTCATGACAGATCTGAAGATTCCCCCCCTGCAGCTGATGTTGAAGTTTAGGTGCAACTTCTAATATGTGTGTGCTGCTATGTGAAGTTTTTTATTTAACTTCCATGTGTGTGAGTGTGCTGCCACTCTAAGTGTATTAGCTAGTATTATTTCCTGCTAGGTGAGTGATTCTGCTGCTATGAACTCTGTTATGGGGATCAAAGTGTTTTAGCCAAAAATTTGCCAAAGGGGGAGTTTGTAGGTGTTTAATTGGCTGCATTATATGGTAAAACACTAATGTCTTGACTGATGTCATGACATGTGTGTGTGACTACATTGTAGTTACTGCAGGACTAGCTAACACAGGATTTATTGAATGTCAAACTAGATGCTGTGACATTCATACCTGTCAACAGATACTAAGGAATAGAACAGCAGGAGTTCTGTTAGAACTTAGTATTCATTTGCAGTCTGGTTATCAAGGAAGAACCAGACCTGGCATAAGGCCTACTGACTGAATGTCAAACTGGATGTTATGACATTCATCATTGAAAGCAGCTGCTGAAGATTAGACAGAGTGGTGTTCTGGTATACTTCAACATGTAACTTAGTTTGTTCTTCAAGAGAATAATAGAACTAACTTAAGGCCAAATGTGTAAATGTTAAGTTGGACACTTTGACATTTATTAATGTAAGCTGTTACTGTAGTACGGTCATTTTGATCATGTACAGGTCAGCAAAATTGTACAGTCTGTTTTCTGAAAAACAGACTCAGCATATGGACCTTGATGTCAAGCTGAATGTCGTGACATTCGTGCCTGACAGCATATGCTAAATTGTAGGTTGTTCAGTTTTCTGTTTCAGCTTTTTCTCAGGCTATTCTTTAGGGATTCAACAGCTGAGAGAAAATCCAGGAAATCAACAACCAAGCTACATTCAATGAACCTAACAAATAGCCTATTTGTTAGCAACCTAAATGTTGAATTTGAGGGAACTTGTGTGACCTAAAATTCAGGAAAATACAGGTGCAAAAGCCCAGGTGCTGCAATATAAAAAGGAAGGCGTTCCTTCATTCAGTTTCGGGGATTTTTGAGGCGTGAAGATTTTGTGTGTCCATCATACTTCACTGCTGTATTTTTGTGAGTCTAGTATTAGACGTATCTTGTAAGCCAAGTCATTATCAAGTTGATGATAGCTTTGGCATAGGGTGTTCATTGAGTTGTAAGTGTTGTGTCACTCAAAGCTTTTAAGCGTGAGTGCTTTGTATCTTGATTTAAGCTGTGAAGCATAATCAAGAGTTGTTTTTGAAGTGTGACTTCAAAGTGTCTTTAATATCACTGAGGTGATTGAGGGGGAGTGAGTAGGAACTCTGATCTTAGGTTAAGATTGAAATTGCATTGGGTAGGGATTAAGTGATAAGTTGTAAACGGGTGAGTTTAGCTTTGAATTGATACTACTAATAGTGGATTTCCTCCCTGGCTTGGTAGCCCCCAGATGTAGGTCATGTTGGACTGAACTGGGTGAACAATTACTTGTGTTATTTACTGCACTTACTGTTAAACTCTGCATAATCCCTGTCTGTGCAGAATTGGATGTCATAACAACCAGTGTGACATCCAAAGTCTGATAACTAGAATTTCAGATTACCACTTTAAAATACTAAATATATGCCTAAGTGAAACAAAGTTTTCTCTAAGTTTGCCTCTGCTCTAAGTTTGGATGATTGAACAAGTGATTTCGAGTCTCTATTTATAGGAGAGTAGAATGACAGAAATGACAAGGATGCCCTTCAACTTGAAAATGGGAGGGAAAACTTTTCCTCTTGTGGCGCCCGCCACAAGGCCAATCTGAGGCGCCTTAGTGGAAATAGTGGGGACGTGGCAGTTGAGGGAAGTTGAGCTGGGACACGTCATGGCAGGGTCTATGGCGCCAGCCACAAGTACAAAATGCTGAATTTTAGGGTTTTTAGCTCTTTTTCACTCCTTTTCTTGATCGGGGCTCCGATTAAAGTAAAAACCTAAAAACAAAGAAAAACATAGTAATAACACAATAAAATGACAATAAAACTACTAAAATGCATGCGAAATCGGAGTCGAAAATACGGTGAATTTCAGTGTTATCAAACTCTCCCACACTTAAACCTTTGCTTGTCCTCAAGCAAAACATTAAAAAGCTCATAAAATAAAAACTGGTGTAAACGAGTGCTTCAGGTTAAAAAGGTTCTAAGTTCAAGTCGGGATGCAGTGATAGGTACTAACTGAGTGAACTAAGGGTATCATGATGACAAACTAATCCGCAAATACGGACATAAACTTCATTCCTATATTAACCAACCCATATTATCCCACAATACCTAGGCCTGCCTCTTCATCTCTTTTTGTGTCCTTTTCATTCAGGCGCAATCACATTAAGCCCGTTATCCGTACATGCTTCATAGCAGAGTGACCTGTTAGTGATTATGATCTAAACATGGGGTTCCTGGCACATAAATATGTGTAAACCCTTTTATTTGACCCAACTGCAGTTGTGGGGGATCGGATCGTAATCCGCCCTACCTAGTTTAGTGCCAGATACCTCTGAACCAACTAACAGCGGGTAAGTTTTTCTTTTTCTTTTTTTAGCAAATTTTTACAATTCTTTGGTTTAAATGACTTTGTGAGGGTCACCTATACCGGAGTTGCCTTTTTTTGCTCTCTTTTATTTATTTATTTGTTTTGCTGGATCATTCACTTATTTGCATCGGTCCCCTACGTAGAGGATGCGTAGGCCGAAGCTGACTGCTGAGATAAACAAATGAGGACTTATACTGAAATGATGATTAAGGCCATGGTATATGGGGTTTCTGGAATGATTCCTATATTTACGAAGTCTATGGTGCTAAAATAATACTGATGTTTCGCAAAGTTCTCCCAAGTCACCACATCCTTACTCAAACTCGTCTTTGAAACCCAAAAACTTTCGGAATAACATTGTTTTCTTTTGCAAAAAAAAATCGGTGGGGCTAAATCTATGGGGAGATTAGATTGTACTAAAGATACACTATATTTGGTGACTCGTCAGACTCATGCATTACCTAAGACACTTAAACTGAAAGCAAAATAAATAACTAAAAGGCAAAAAAATAAACAAACTGTCTAAAAACAGCAAAGAAAAGCAATAAAGAGAAGACGATAGAGTCTCCTCCCACACTTAAATCGAACATTGTCCCCAATGTTTCGAAGTAAGATAAGGTAAGTGTTACCTGACAACCTACTGCTGACCACTAGTGCCCTCGCCATCCTGAGGTGGACGACAGGATCGGGTACGACGACGATCTCTCTGATCCATCCTCGCCCATAAGGCATCCTGAGCAGTCCTCACCTCACGAAGGTTACCCAAAATGGAACCTTGAGTGGCTTCGATGAGTGTCATGTGTTGCTGGTGGTATTGTTGCTGACGGGCTTGCGTATTTGTAATCGTAAGCAGGGACTGTAAAACAGTGTCATATGACCTGTCTGTCCTCCGCTGTGATTCTTGCATGAAGCTCATGTTATTCGCTAGTTGTTGTTGGATGGTAGAGAGTAGGTCGTCACGCATTTGCTCTCTAGCCATGTGGTCACGCCACATCTCCTCTGTAATATAAAAGCCAGGAGCGGTACCTGCAGAAGAAGAAGATGGTGCGGTGTGTGGTGGTGAAATGTGATGGGGGGACACATCAGGTACAGGAGATCTCTCTCTCCGATCATATTTGTCATCAGTGTCATGTCCCGCCTCATCAGGAACATTAGGAGGAAGAGGACCCAAAATAGGTGGAGCATCTAAAGCGTAGGTCCAATTCCTTTCATCTCGTACATTTGTACATCTAGTGCATGGTAAAACAACAGATGGGATAGCTACACCATAAACCATAAGCACATAGCCTTCTTCTCTCCTCAATCGGCACAATTTCATGTCTCTCAGAAATTTTAGGTTAATTGTGCGAAGAGGTAAGGGGTCTAGGGTAGCTATCTCATTGTTCAGGTTAAGCGCCCGAGCAATAGACGTAATCAATCCTCCAAAAGAAATCGGTCCCGCTTTATTTAAAGTTAAAGTCATATGAGCGAGCATGAACGAGACCGAGTTAATTCGTCTATTTGTGAGGCTTCCTTGCAAAAATAGAAGCTCTCTAACATTAACCTTATTTGGATTCTCCCGGCCAAAAATAATACATGCCAACAGATATCTAAAAACTCTGATGTCCGGGTTATGGATAGTCGAGGCAAGAACTCCTTCAAAAGAAGTTATGGAAGTGTTTGACAATCTCTGCCAGAAGGAAAACACCTCGACTGACCAATCTGAATCGAATGGGCCTCACAAATAGCACCGTCCCCATGAGGGATTCCTAACAAGCCTGCTAGTTCGTTGGTACTGAATTCATATTCAACAGCAAACATTCTAAATCTGACAGTACCAACTGTGCTAGCAGTGTTAGGATTGACAATATAGATTAAAGAACTCAAAAATTCGATTGTCAATCGCTCATAGGTAGGTTCTTTGTTTGAAAAGAAATTATGCAAACCTAAATTATCTAATAAATGAAATATGTTATGATAGATACCTAAAGTGTAGAGACAATTTTTGTCAACATACCTTGTCGGGAGGATCTCCCGATTTTGCAACCGTTTAATAATCTTCCTTTGCCTATCTCCCAGTTTCCCTCCTCGAAGAATGAATCCATTAAACTCCATTATGTAGCTCTTAAAACGTGATGAAGAAGATGAAGTGGAATGTGAAAAGGTTGTATTTTTATGAAATCTGATAGATGAAAATGAAAATGGAAATCGGGAAAATGATTTGTATGATGTGGGGATGAGAAAGGTGTGAGCTTTCTGTGGGTTCAAGGACATTTTTGCAAGGTGGAAAAATGGGTTTGGAAGGTTGTAAGGTGTGAAAATTGTGAAGAAAGGGAGTCTGCCCCAAGCTTTTACAGACGCTGTGGCGGGCGCCACAGGGTCTATGGTGGGCGCCACAAGGAAAAATCTGGTTAGGCGTGATTTTGGTCCTTTGGCTTGAGCTTCTCTTTGTCTTTTGGCTTGAGGGGTCCGGATAGCGTTTTGTCTTGTAATTTTCCTAGTATCTTTGGCTTGCATAATTTTATAAAAGCAAAAATAAAATAAAATTTAAACATTAGATTAATAAATAAATAAACAACTAAAATAAAAATGTAAATAAAACAAACATAAGACATATATATATATTATATATATATATATATATATATATATATATATATATATATATAAGTAGAAATATCAATGTGTAGACATAGTTGATAAAATATTCCAAATGCGATGATATAAAATGAGTTATGTAAATGCGAAAAATATAAAAAAGAAAAGATAAACTAAGATGAAATGGTGAGATCATATAGTAGGGATGTCGTCTTCTTGAGTGGATCCGCGGAGCATGGCTACCTCCTGCCTGAGCTCTACGATCTCCTGATATAAGCAGTCGGCTTCGGTGACGTGGGTGAGATCAGATACTCCCATCTGTAAAGTGAGGTCAGCCACCTCCTGTCTAAGCTCTGCAATCTCTCTACGACACTCTGCAATCTGGGTGCGGATGTCTGGGGTCTGCAATGATAGATTGTTAGAGAAAACAGTGATCCTGGGAGAAGGTGGTCTAGGCGTGTACTCAACAATGGGTGGTGATTTCGGCTCCTCGATGGTCTCTCCCTGGCCCTCCAGAGCATAACTCCAATTCGCTGGGTCATGCACACTAGTCATTATAGGATCAGGCAGTGTGAAATAATGAATAGCCTCGTTGTCGACTAGCAATCGGAACTGACATGGATGGAAAGAGGCTCTCCTCATCAACCCTCTGGTCAAACAGAAGTCGATGTCCATGGTAGTGTACCCATAGTAGGTCCGGAGATGTAACAGCTTACGAGATAGACCTAAAGCGACATCAATCTGTGTAATGGTCCCGCCCACATGGATGACTCCTTCGGTCGATCTGGAGACACCGCTGAGGCCACATAACAAAAAGTTCCCACATGCTACTGGGCGAGACTGGGATGCACAAAATAGTAGGAAGATCTCCTCTTCACTCAGTAATGTCTCAGCATCCAGTCTTCCTAGGAAGGAATGTGCCAATATCATCTGGAAGTATCTAAAGGCAGGGTTATGTATAACCTGAGATAGTTGCATAGACGGATCCTGGCTTCCACCGCCTGATATATCACTCCAAAACTTCTCCACCTCCTTACCCAGAAAATATCCCATAGGTGTCTCCAGGATAGCATCAGGAGTGGTCTGGCTGAAAGAGTACTCAACTCCAAAGAGCCTGAAAGCAGCATACCCGTCTGGTCTAGAGTATGGGTCATAATCTAATGAACTGAGGAACTCCAATGTCAAGTTCCTGTAGGTGTTACTCAAGTCGTCAGCAAATTCGTCCCAGTGAAGCTGGTGGCTAAGGAATCAGATACTCGACTCGATACCTAGTGCCTCCATACAATGTTGATCAGGATAACATGTGGGTGCCATAGGGCGCTGATACAGAGCGAAGTAGCGCTCTCTCTGAGCATTATCTCTATAGGCCATATGCTTATCGTCGAAATCCTCCATCCTGTAAAATTTAGGAAAGTGATCCTGAAAATACAAACCATTCAAATTTTTAGTCTCAATGAAAAATATGATAAAATAAAATAAAATCAAATAAATGCGAAAAAGTAAAATGAAAAACCATGGGTTGCCTCCCACGCAGCGCTTATTTAACGTCATTAGCTTGACGATTAGAATTTATACACCTGTAGTAGTAGGAATTGGTGGACCAATCAGGGTGTGGCTTGAGTAGTATGCTGGAATGTCTCCTCCTTCGTAGAGCTTTAGTCTTTGTCCATTTACAATGAATGGACTACAGGTTTCGTTCTTGATTTCTATGACTCTGGATCTCAGAATTTTGGATACTTCGAAAGGGCCAGTCCATCTTGAGCGTAGCTTCCCATGGAAGAGTCGTAACCTAGAGTTGAAAAGGAGAACAGGGTCGCCTATATTGAAGTTTTTCTTTACTATTCTTTTGTCATGATAGGATTTTGTTCTCTCTTTGTATATTTTTCCATTCTCGTAGGCAGATTGCCTAAGTTCTTCTAGTTTATGAATGTCAAGGGTACGCTTTTCTCCGGCGGTCAGGTAGTCTAAATTCAAAGTTTTAATGGCCTAATAGGCCTTATGCTTTAACTCGAACGGTAAGTGACAGGATTTTCCATAGACTAGTTGGTAAGGAGTAGTTCCTATAGGGTTTTGAAAGCGGTTCTATAGGCCCATAATGCTTCTTGAAGCTTCTGAGACCAGTCTCTCCTAGAAATAGAAACTGTTTTCTCTAGGATTTATTTTATCTCCCTATTAGATACTTCTACTTGGCCACTAGTTTGTGGATGGTATGGTGTTGCTACTCTATGCCTAACTCCATATTTTCGTAAAAGTTTGTCAAATATCCTTGATATGAAGTGTGATCCTCCATCGCTTATGACTAAATGAGGTGTTCCAAATCTAGGGAATATATAGTTTTTAAATAGTCTAATCACTACCCTAGTGTCGTTTGTGGGTGCAGCTATAGCTTCAATCCACTTAGACACATAGTCTACAGCTACTAAGATATACCTGTTTCCTAAGGATGGTGGGAAAGGTCCCATGAAATCTATACCCCATACGTCGAAGAGTTTTACTTCCTGAATGTTTCCAGTGTGTTGGCATCTATCACATTTTACAATGCAAGCGTAGTCATCACGCCACATGGTAGGCCAGAATAGGCCAACATGGAGAATTTTGGCGTATGTCTTAGAGGTGCTCGCATGTCCACCATAGGGTGCAAAATGACAATGCTCGATAATGCTATTTACCTCTTCTTCTGGAACGCAACGGCGAAAAATGTCATCTTTACCCCTTTTGAAAAGAAGTGGTTCGTCCCAATAGAAGTTTCTCACATCGTGGAAGAATTTCTTCTTGCGGTGGTAGTCAAGATCAGGGGGTACAATATCAACAGCTAGGTAATTAACGAAATATGCATACCAGGGTACGTTACTTATTGCTAAGGAATTTTGGAAGTACTCATGAGTGCTTAGGTTATCATCTTCAATGGTTTCTAGTTTAGCTATCAGTCTATCATAGGCGAAATCATCATTTATGGGTACTAGGTCTGGTTTTAGATGTTCTAGCCTAGAAAGGTGATCATCGGCTACTACATTTTCAGTGCCTTTTTTATCTCTTATATCTAAATCAAACTCTTGTAGTAATAGAATCCATCAGAGTAACCTGGGCTTGGCATCTTTTTTACTTAATAGGTAACGAATGGTAGCATGATCGGTGTAAACTATAATTTTTGCTCCTATTAGATAAGATCTAAATTTGTCTATAGCGAAAACTACAACGAGTAATTCTTTTTCAGTTGTTGCGTAGTTAAGTTGGGTAGCGTCTAGGGTTCTACTGGCATAATATATGGCATGTAATTTTTTATCTTTCCTTTGTCCTAGAACGGCTCCAACTGCATAATCACTAGCATCGCACATTATCTCAAAAGGTTCTGACCAATCAGGTGGTTTCATAATGGGTGCAGATACTAATGCTTGCTTTAAAAGATTAAATGCGTCATTACATTTTTCATCAAAAATGAATTCGGCATCTTTCATTAAAAGTCCAGTTAAAGGTTTTGTTATTTTGGAGAAGTCCTTGATAAAACGCCGGTAAAATCCAACGTGCCCAAGAAAGCTTCGGACTTCTCTGATGGTTTTTGGTGGTTTTAGGTTTTCTATAACTTCTATTTTAGCTCTATCTACCTCTATACCTTTTTCGGAAACTATATGTCCTAAAACAATTCCTTCGGTCACCATGAAATGACACTTTTCCCAATTTAGCACAAGGTTCACCTCCACGCATCTCTCCAGGATTTTCTCAAGGTTAGCAAGACAATTATGGAAATCAAATCCTCAAACCGAGAAATCATCCATAAACACTTCCATGATACCATCTAGGTAATCTTCAGAGATTGACATCATGTAGCGTTGGAAAGTAGCTGGGGCATTACAGAGGCTGAATGACATTCGTCTATAGGAAAAAGTTCCATAAGGGCATGTAAAGGTAGTTTTTTCTTGATCTTCGGGGTGGATAGGTATTTGGAAGAACCCAGAGTATCCATCTAGATAGCAGAAGTAAGAGTGTCTGGCTAGACGCTCCAACATCTGGTCTATAAATGGTAAAGGGAATGATCCTTCCTGGTTGCTTTATTTAATTTTCTATAATCTATACACATCCGCCATCCTCCTTCTAAATGTTTTGCTACATGTTCGCCTTTATCGTTCTGCACGACTATGATGCCTCCCTTTTTAGGTACTACATGCACAGGGCTCACCCACTTACTATCCGAGATCTGATAGATTATACCTGCCTCAAGTAACTTAAGAGCTTCCTTATTAACAACATCACTCATTATAGGGTTTATCCTTCTATGATGTTCCCTGGAGGGTTTTGAATCTTCTTCGAGCGAAATCTGATGCATGCATACGGACGGGCTTATACCTTTCAGGTCAGAGATATTATATCC
Source organism: Lathyrus oleraceus (assembly GCF_024323335.1). NCBI lineage: Eukaryota > Viridiplantae > Streptophyta > Magnoliopsida > Fabales > Fabaceae > Lathyrus > Lathyrus oleraceus. Next base: position 54,726,057 of record NC_066581.1, on the reverse strand, counting down.
TAAGGCTGAGGGATATCTTCGTAAAACGTCTAAAAGTTGGTTTGTTTCCTCTTGGCTCAAGGTAACACTGACTATAACTGGACGGTTCACCTCTTCATCGAGGAACTCATATCTCAGATTCTTATGAAGTTCCTTAAGTTCTAAGGTTGGTTTCTTAGGGCATGGCATAGGATTTGGGGTAAGGGATAAACATTCGTAAAGGTTATCATTGATGTAGGGTTTCTTTAAGTCATCATCTTCCATTATGAGAGTTGATGGTAACTTAATCGTTTTTATAATTTCTTCTTGTTCTAATTCTCTAACACATTCATCAATGATATCTAAGGCATAACACGCATCTCCCATCACAGGTTGATGCAGTGTTTCGCAAGTATACGAACGCGTCAGAGTAATATAAAAGATTGTCGAATCCACAGAGACCAAGTGTCAATCTATCGTTATCTATTGTTATGGTGTTTATCAAAGGCAATCAAAATAGGTGTTTTTGGAGTGTGCAATAAAAAGTAAAGTATTGAAATAAATTTAATTAATAAAGAGAGGGTCGAATGTAATTAACGTAATCAATTAATAATCCAAGTACTTACTAATAGATCTACTTATGGGCAGTGTTTCCTACTTTGAAAAGAACTAATTTAACAGGAACTGTCGCTTTCGCGTATTCAGAACCGAGTTGTACTCCCTAATCAAACCCTCTTATTGTCACTTATAAAAAGGCGCGCATTGCGTTAGAGTAGTGAACCTATTTTTAAGAAATATAGTATCTTGACTAAGTTGAAAAGTATTATAACCTGAATTTCTTAACCAAAAGAGGTTCTTACGAACCAGACTCTAAACTTATAAACGCCTCCGAAAATAGTTTTAAAATCTCTTTTCTTCTTAATGTTAAAATCTCCTAATGAACTAAACAAAGCGCTTTCGCTGTTTTTGAAATAGTTAAAAACAATTAAGTTTAAAAAGACGTTGGACGGCTTTCGATCTTACCCAACGGAATTGAAGTGCGAGAAAACTTAATTTGAAAGTTAAAATAGCCCTTAAGTGTTTCTACGAACAATTGTACGGATTATCGGTTCAATTACGATCATTACATTCTAACCTTATAAATTTAGTTAGACATGGTAAAGTAAAAGTGCATTAAAATAAATAAAAGTAGTGCGAGTGCGGAAAATAAATAAAAGTAGTGCGAGTGCGGAAAGTAAATAATTTAAAGCGAGTGCGAGAAATAAATAATTTAAAGCGAGTGCGAGGAAATAAATGAAAGTAAAGCGAGTGCGGGGAAATAAATGAAAGTAAAGCGAGTGCGAGGAAATAAATGAAAGTAAAGCGAGTGCGAGGAAATAAATGAAAGTAAAGCGAGTGCGGGAAAATAAATAAGATAAAGACAAGAAATAAAAACCTGATCCAATCGGAGGGTTGAATAAATTGCAAAGCGGAAATGAAAATGGCGGCAGGATTAAATTCCTTCCAAAGTGCTCCAAACTCGATTACAGACTCTATCACAAACTCGATTACACAATTGTGGTAACACTCCAATGCGAAGCGATTACCACTTTAAAATACTGAATATATGCCTAAGTGAAACAAAGTTGCTCTGAGTTTGCCTCTGCTCTAAGTTTGGATGATTGTAAAAGTGATTTCGAGTTTCTATTTATAAGCAAGTAAAAAGATGGAAATGACAAGGATGCCCTTCAACTTGAAAATGGGAGGGAAAAACTTTCCTCTTGTGGCGCCCGCCACAAGGCCATGGCGCCCGCCACAAGCATAAAATGAGGCGCCTTAGTGGAAGTAGTGGGGAACATGGCAGTTGAGGGAAGTTGAGCTTGGACACGTCATGGAAGGGTTTATGGCGCCAGCCATGGGGTAGGCCACAAGTACGAAATGCTGAATTTTAGGGTTTTTAGCTCTTTTTCACTCCGTTTCAGGACGGGGCTCCGATTAAAGTAAAAACCTGAAAACAAAGGAAAACATAGCAATAACACAACAAAATGATAATAAAACAACTAGAATGCATGTGAAATCGGAGTTGAAAATACGGTAAATTTCAGTGTTATCAAACTCTCCCACACTTAAATCTTTGCTTGTCCTCAAGCAAAACATTGAAAAGCTCATAAAACAAAATTTGTGTAAACAAGTGTTTTAGGTAAAAATTCTAAGTTCAAGTCAGGATGCAGTGATAGGTACTAACTGAGTGAACTAAGGGTATCATGATGACACTAATCCGCAGATACGGACATAAACTTCATTCCTATATTAACCAACCCATATTATCCCACAATACCTAGGCCTGCCTCTTCATCTCTTTTTGTGTCCTTTTCATTCAGGCGCAATCACATTAAGCCCGTTATCCGTACATGCTTCATAGTAGAGTGGCCTGTTAGTGATTATGATCTGAGCATGGGGTTTCTGGCACATAAATATGTGTAAACCCTTTTATTGGACCCAACTGTAGTTGTGGGGGATCGGATCATAATCCGCCCTACCGAGTTCAGTGCCAGATACCTCTGAACCAACTAACAGTGGGTAAGTTTTTCTTTTTCTTTTTCTTTTTGTAGTAACTTTTTACAATTGTTTGGTTTAAATGACTTTGTGAGGGTCACCTATACCGGAGTTGCCTTTTTGCTTTTTTTTTGTTTTTCTGGATCATTCACTTATTTGCATCGGTCCCCTACATAGAGGATGCGTAGGCCGGAGTTGACTGCTAAGATAAACTACTAAGGACTTGAAATTCTGGTTTAGTCAGAGTTCAGATGTTCTACTCCACAACATGACATCTGATCCAACATTGTTACTAATACAGCAAGATATCTATACAATTAACACCCAGTACTAATGTGCACACATTTAAAGATGTCGCGACATCTGCTCCTGTATTACCATAGAATGGAAGAACACCCAATTCTGGCCATCTGGTAGAAAGACTCAGCAGAGGTCAACCACAACACTAACTTCTGTTGAACCTGTACAGTTATCAGCATGATGTCTCAATAGTTATTTGAACATCACCTGTTACAGTATTACAGTTTGCTGGTCTTGTACTTGTATTTCCTAAAATAAAGGTTGAACAAGTTAATCTAATTTCCACTTATTATGGTGCTAACAAATAGGCTATTTGTTAGGTTCATTAAATGTAGCTCAGTTGTTAGTTTCCTGGATTTTAGCTCAGCTGTTGGATTCCTGAAGAATAGCCTGAGAAAAATACTGAAACAGAAAAACTAACCACTCTACCATTTAGCACATGCTGTCAGGAATGAATGTCACAACATTCAGTTTGACAACCAGAGCATATACCTCATGCTGAATCTGTTATGTTCCTGAAAACAGACTGTGCTAAATGTTGTACTGTAAAAGACCAACCAGTCTCTACTTCAGTATCGACCTACATTAATAACTGTCAAGACATCCAGTTTGACATTTTCACAATGATCCTTTGGCCAGGTCTGTTATCCTCTTGAAGAACAGACTGAAATAAATACTGAACTGAAGCAGAAAAACCAACCTGCCTATTATTCAGTATATGTTGTCAATGATGAATGTCAAAACATTCTGATTGATATTCGAACAGTATGCTATGTACCAGGTCAGTTATTATCTTGATAAGCAGATTGAAAAGCAAGCTGAGTTATGGCAGACAGGATTATAACATGCGGAAGGAAAACAAACACAGGAAATTGTTAACCCAGTTCGGTGCAACATCACCTACTCTGGGGGCATACCAAGCCAGGAAGAAGATCCACTATCAGTAGTATTAATTCAGAGTTAAACTCCCCCGTTTACAACTCTTCACTTAATCCCTACCCAATGCAATCTATACCTAGGAACTCCTAGATAGAAACCACCAGTTTCCATTCCTATCACTACAATTTCAAAGTAATACTAAACGAATTGAACTTGCTTCACAGCTTCGTTCAAGACCATTACAACTCTTACCTACAGGTTTTGAGTCCCAAATAATCTCAGCTTGAGCACTGAGAAACACATGGTAACCTTCCCACCGGTTGGGAGGTTTACCTCACCCCCCCTAATTTTTACATTATTTGAGGCCTTTTTAATCTAGGTTACAATCTGCTATTTATAACCTAAGCACCCAACTGGATTTGGGCCTTAGAAATCGCAGCAAGCTTCTCCTTTGCTGTTACAAATTCAGCAAAAAATTTCTGCTACAATCAAGGTCTTCAATCTTTTAGTTCTTAAAATATCTCCATATATATCTCCATCTTTAGAAACTGTATATTCTGATTGAGTCTTTAAGACCTCCACAAGGAAGTTAGGATATTCACCAGATATCCTCACTTATCCCAGAATATATAACTAAATTAACTAATTCAGTTTTCTACACATGTGCGATGTCACAGTCATGATGTCGTGACATCGTACATGACATGTTGGTCCAGATGTTGAACTTTTTCAACCCAACATATTAAAACAACAGAGGTGATTACATTATTTGTTTTACAAAATTAATGCCAATCCTAAGGTATTAACAATCTCCCCCTATGGCAAATTTTACACTAGACACTACATCCCAGTTTTGGTATGCACTTCCTCTCTGTCATTATCTCCACCACCACAAACACCAAAGTTGGTGTACATGAGGAAGTAGATGTACAAGAATCAGTTGCATCAAAACCCTTCCCCTCAACAGTAGAGCTTCCTGAAGAATATGTAATGTTGAGTACATAGATAATGTAACTCAGATCACAAGACACAACTGTCCTCTTAACTCAGATCACAAGACACAAGTGATATGCCCAATTAGTGACTTTTGTGCCTGAAGCCAACTTCTGCTTGCTACCACATTTTGCTTGCTTCTGGTACATTCTCAGGACTGTGTTTCTCTCCCCCTTTTTAGCTAAACATTTATAAATGAACCCTTCACAAAACCAGATCCAGGAATTAACGGTAGGAATAAATGCTTGGTCAAGATTCATTAATATTTGCTTGGTCAAGATTCATTAATATTTGCTTAGAAACAGCCAGAGAATCACCAACAAAATCTCAGACTATCTTTGAATACCTTTTATAGCTCTTGATTGTTTCTTTTCCGAAACAACAGTTCCAGTGCATGGAGACTATTCCATATATGCAGTCAGACACGTTGCATGTGATGTCTTAACATTCAACGCGATTTTTGTCTGCATTCTTCATGTATCATTTCCTAAGACCACTTTCGTACCTCCATTAGTAGCTTGACATCTGGCATTACTACAGCCAAAATCACAAACATTAGTAGATGGTTACTCCCCCTGTACCAGACAACTGTAACACTCAGGCTTATTCTAATATATCATAATTAGACACATCACATCCATATTTCCTCATGACTGTGAGATTCAGAAGGAAATAACAGTATTGTCCAAGGCAATGTCATGACATCCGGTCAGACATTCCTCCGCTCACTCAGCCTTGACACACACCACATCATCCTAATAACTAACAAGGTGCCATACTCAGTTATCTGAGAACACATAGACCACAGGCTTGATGATTACTTGCAGCGCAACAACAGAACTCCCCCTGTCGTGAACAACTAACTCTCCTCTTGAAACTTGGAGATAACACATGAACATATCCGACACCCCAAAGTGGGAGCTTCACATACTTCCTGATTCAAAGAAAATCCAGACCACTTGATAAATGGAAAACATAAGACGCATCTTCATGTCTTCAAGAGCACTCCCTCTGTTCAACCTTCTTGGCTGAACACATTCACACTCTGTGTCAATCTCTCTTCTAGCCAGAACAGAAAGCCACTTCACAAAATGTTCTAACATAAGTTAGGACATCCTTCACAATATAACAGACGACCCCATCTGTTAATCTTCAGACATCACTGGGTCACTAGCTTGATCCAGACATAACTTGGGACAAATACATTCTCATCTCATTACAAGAGATAATCTTCCATAGATAGCTCAGAACTCCTACCACAAGCTCCAAGAGATGAATAGAAAACACCTCCTTTTGTCTTCAACTTACTACTTTTATGCTAAAAAGTAATGTGTTTTAGACTTTCCTCAAGAGTAATTGTCGCATCTCGAAAAATACGATTCCTCGCGATGGTCGCGGAAAAAATTATGTTCGAACAGAGTCGCCACCGAACTTTATTTATCCCAATGAAGGGATAAGAAAATAACGATAAAACCTTTAGGAAACAGAATAATGGTCATCGCAGCCATATTCGGGTTCGGGAGTGGATTACGTAAGGGGATGGTATTAGCACCCCTTACGTCCGTTGTACTCAACGAGAACCTTTTAGTTCTAATGTGCGTTTCGTGTGTTAATTTATGTTTGTTTGTTATCTTTGGGTTATTAATATTTAAAATAGAAATGGATGAGAACCTCAGAAAGAAGAAAGGGGAGGTTTTTTATTAGTGTGCTCGCGAAGATACAACAATCTCCTGCCTACGTATCCTTAAATAAGGAAATTAGAGCATTCGTAGTTCGGGGACTACGGTTGGTTGGTGTCTTTTACCGAACAACTGTTTAGATCACGTTCTAAAGGCTAAACGCTAGCTTGACTACTCTCGGCGGAGGCTTAAGCACTAGTTTGTTGTGCGCATTGGAAAGGATTAAACAATGTTCTTTCTGAAAAGAGTTTTGATCACAGGAGGGTGACAAGTTGGATTAATATGTTGGATATTTTGTTTGATTGGTTATGATGTTTCTGGTTGGATGACGATTACTCGGATAGTCAAGTAAGACAACTGGTATCCTAACAGTCGGGAAAGGGAATAGAAGACTCTAGACCACTTTCTATTTCATCTGAGTAATTATGAAAAGGATTGGATAATAATTAAGGTGTTTTGAATGGATGACGATTACTCGGATATTTGAGTAAGACAACTCGTATCCTAATAATTGAGAAAGGGAATAGAAGACTCTAGACCACTTTCTGTTTCATCTAAATATTTATGAAAATAAGGTTGTATATAGTTGATGTATTTTTTAGAATAAACGACAAGTACTTGAGTGGCTGAGTAAGACTACTCATATCCAAGCATTTGAGAAGAGGAATTGAAAACTCAAGACCATCTCCCTTTTAGTATAGTTTTGATTGAGAATGATTTGACTTATGGTATAAGTTGGTGGAAAAATGACAATTGTTCGACTGACCGAGTAAGAGAACTCGTATTCAAACAATTGAGGAGATAAGTTGAAGACTCAAAGTCATCTCCTTTTTCATTTCATTATTATGAAAGTGTTTTGATTTAATCGGGGTTTGGAAGTTTGTAGAGGAACGACAATTATTTGACTAACCAAGTAAGAGAACTTGTATTCAAATAATCGAGGAGAGAAATTGAAGACTCAAAGTCATCTCCTTTTTTTTATTTATTATTGTAAAAGAATTTGATTTGTTTGTGCTTAGGTGGATAGAAGTGACGACTATTTGACTAACCGAGTAAGAGAACTCGTATTCAAATAATCGAGGAGAGGAGTTGAAAACTCAAAACCATTCCCCTTTTCATTTCCAAATGAAATGGTATTTAACCGTAATTAGGTGTTTTAATTTAATTTTAATAAAAATACTCGATGTTGGATCGAGGTTTTAAATTGGTGTTTGTGAATAAATTGTATTTTAGTAAATCAATTATCTAATCGATTAATTAATAACCGAATAGGTATCATTGTAAGAAAGCCCAAGAGTAAGCTATGTGAGGTTGATGGCGATTCTTTAAAAGCGATCGGCTTACAAGAGTGTTTGAAAATGGACTCGACTTTTGAATCGAGAATTGTGTGATTTGTGTTTTAAAGTGGTTTTGAGTGATTTCATCTCGATGATGAAATGAATTTGGTTTATGATTTAACAATGAAGTGCTAGTGGGAATTTGTTTGAGAAAAAGGGTTTTAATGTTGAGCTTTGAAAGTGATTTGATTTTAAAATTTATTTTTTTGTAAATGTTCTTGTGGAGTTTATAAATCTAATAGGCTAATATTAATAAGAAACTAAGAGTAAGAAACTTGGCCCAACTTCAAATTATGTCAAGATGACTAACTCAACAGGGACAATCCATTATCATAGTAAAAATAATAATAATTAAAAACAAATAAAATGAAATAAACAAAAAATGCAAGTGAGTTATTTGAATGAGAAACAAAAACATTTCTCTCTTGTATTTCCTTTAATAAAACTAATTCTTCTCCTAGATTCTAAATAATAAGAAAAACTAAATGGTTTTATTTACATACATTAAACAATTTTTTAGTCAATCTATGAATTATCTCATGAAGATACTAGTTTTCAGCAAGTTCCAGTTAAAACCAAAATTGTTTCACGGTGCCGGATTCATATTGTTTTTGTAATACCAAATCCATACTTCATTAGAAAAGAATTAAAGAATGCACACTACAAAATCTTATTTTGGCTTTATTAAAATAAGGAAAAACGTAATAGATAAAATAAGTAGCCTCATATTTAGATTGCCATTTTTTTAAAATGGATAAAAACATAACAGTACCACACCAGAACACTAATGAAAATGAGATTTTGCAGCGCAGTGTCCTATCAATGAACCAAAAGAACAATCAATGGAATATTGACATATAATCGTGTCGATCTCGCGGGTTCAATCCGCCTTACAAAATGAATTGAAAATAAAATTCAACAACAACAACACACTCAATCCTTATTAATCAAAATCTCACTTTCTGCTACTAAGTTACCGAAATCAACTAATACGAACCTGTGTTTAGAAATCTTTCAAATTATTTACTAATAAACATAACTAAATAATAGCCAACAAGATTCAAATGACCAAACTGAAATATGAACGGCATAATCGATACATACACTTCAAAAAATGAGTAACACTCAGATCGACTTTAAGATGAATTTCCAAACGGCAAACCGCATACAGCAGATAAAATATTATGAAATATTACCTTTACCACTGCGACTTGGAAAGGCAACAGAGCTAAGTCAACAATGGTGATTCTCTCCGATCGGTGTGCGAACATCAGGTTGATAATGATGAACGAAAGAGAGAGTCCATTCAAGTTGGTTGTTGTTTCTGGAAGTGGAGATTATGAGGTAACTGTGTCGACGACTTTTCAGTAGCGGCGGATCTGACGATGTTCGTCGGTGACGGAGATTGTTTGTTGTGTGACCGGAAAGCGACGCAGCGGTGCGTGGTTGTGCCGTATGTGCAGATTAAGGAAGATGAACAGTTGAGTTACGGTGTCTGTTGTTGTTGTCGTGGTGAAGGATGAGGTTCGTTAGTGGCGGTATGACGATGGGTTGGGTTTTGATGGTTCGAAGGAAAAAAGGAATTACGGCGGAGGGAGTTGTAGAGGTGCGGTAGGGCGTGGAAAGTTTGCCGGCGGAGATTGGTTTAGTTGGTGGTGTTTGGCAAATTGAAGGAGAGAGTAAAGGAAGAAGAATAGAAAGTTTGAGGCATGGCTGAGAATTTAAAGGAGGTGAATCCAGCTTTGATGTTGTCCGTTGGATTTTTGAAAGAGACCTGTTTTCTTTTTGTTTTAGTTTCCTGTAGCAGAGAGAGTAGAGAGGGACGTGAGGGATGTGATAGGTGGCGTGAGAGGATAGAACTTGAGGTGTTTAGCCGACACTGAGAGAGAGACGTGTGTGAAAGAGGAAACGTATCCTAATTTTATTTTTTTCTTTTTATATTAATAATTCTTATTATATATTATTTAAAGAAAAATAATTATTAGATGATAATTTAATTTAGAAAAATATAATAATAAGATAAATCTCTAATTTTGGATACTAGAATAAAATAAAAGAACCGATTATAAATGGAAGTCAGACGAAAATTTGCTCGAAAAATTAAATCAGACACATTAAAATGATCAACACAAAATATACTTATTGAAAAAATACAGCGTTTCTTCAAATGCTGAAATAAATTTTCACCGGTTAAAAGCCTCAGGCGGGTCAAAATGCAACCGAAATAGTCGCTGCAAAATATAACGAGCACACCAGGTTAAACTACGTGAACCGTAGATTAATAATACTGATGTCTGTAATTTTAATTCTGAAACTTTTTACCCACTGATTTTACATGTTCTTGAGAAATGATTTAACCAATTTGTCTGTATTTTCAATAAATTTATTCTGAATGATATTTTAGGTTTTATTCATGATGAAATGCATGTCATGCTGTGCGTATGATGCAAATAAAAAATGAAATCAGATTTATGAAAATTTAAATATGGCTGGACAAAATTGGGGTATGACAGCTGCCCCTATTTCATTATCTTGAACTAGAAGGTAAGAATGACAACAGTCTTCATACATTCGTAGTGGAAGATAATTAAATACGAAAAGACCCAAATTTTGTCTTTTTGAAATGCAAGGAAGAAATGCAGAAAGAAAATGCAGTGAGAAATACAAAAGACATTATCCCACAATAAAATGGAACAGTCAAGACTTTCTGGGAGTCGTCAGAACAGTACCTTGGATGTCATAGTCGAGATATGCTAGCAATGGAATGACATCCCTAGCTAAAATTCCAGATTTTCAAGATGCTAGAGCAGTATAAAGAAAATTTGGCATGAGACTCTTCATATCGATGAAGCAGCATCTCAACAGTAAAAATGAGACTCTCTGTATCGAGTCGAAGCAACATCTTATATGATAGAATTAAAATATTCCAACAAGGGAAAAATACTTTAATTGAATCTAAGACTTTCCGAGGATACTTAGAGCAGTATCTCTAAAAAAATCTGAAATGAGACTCTTCACATTGATGAAGCAGCATCTCAAACAGTAAAAATGAGATTCTCTGTATCGAGTCGAAACAACATCTTATATGATAGAATTAAAATATTCCAGCAAGGGAAAAATACTTTAATTGAATCTAAGACTTTCCGAGGACACTAGAGCAGTATCTCTAAAAAAATATCTGAAATGAGACTCTTCATATTGATGAAGCAGTATCTCAATAGTAAAAAAAAATGAGATTCTCTGTATCAAGTCGAAACAGCATCTTATATGATAGAATTAAAATATTCCAACCAGGGAAAAATACTTTAATTTAATCTAAGACTCTCCGAGGATATTAGAGCAGTATCTCTAAAAAAATATCTGAAATGAGACTCTTCATATTGATGAAGCAGCATCTCAACAGTAAAAATGAGATTCTCTATATCAGGCCGAAACAGCATCTTATATGATAGAATTAAGATATTCCAGCAAGGGAAAGATACCTTAATTGAATCTAAGACTCTCTGAGGGTATTAGACCAGTATCTCTAAAAAAAACTGAAATGAGACTCTTCATATTGATGAAGCAGCGTCTCAAACAGTAAAAATGAGATTCTCTGTATCGGGTCAAAGCAGCATCCTATATGATAGAATTAAGATATTCCAACAAGGGAAAAATACCTTAATTGAATCTAAGACTCTCTGAGGATACTTAGAGCAGTACCTCTAAAAAATCTAAAATGAGACTCTTCATATTGATGAAGCAGTATCTCAAACGGTAAAAATAAGATTCTCTGTATCGAGTCGAAACAACATCTTATATGATAGAATTAAGATATTCCAAACAAGGGAATGATACCTTAATTGAACCTAAGACTCTCCGAGGATACTTAGAGCAGTATCTCTAAAAAGATCTGAAATGAGACTCTTCATATTGATGAAGCAGTATTTCAAACAGTAAAAATGAGACTCTTTGTATCGAGTCGAAGCAACATCTTATATGATAGAATTAAGACATTCCGAACAAGGGAATGATACCTTAATTGAATCTAAGACTCTCCGAGGATACTTAGAGCAGTAACTCTAGAAAACAAATGAGATTCTTCAAATTGATGAAGCAGTATCTCAAACAGAGAAATGAGATTCTTCAAATAAATGAAGCAGTATCTCAAATATTCGTCAGTTGGGGGAATTTTTAAGAAAAGGCTCCTTTTGAGGGAGACATACTGGAAATGCTCTGTAGGGGAAAAAGCTCATAAGAGACTTTTTAGGGTAACCTCTGCTTGGGGAGCGATGATAGCAAAGAAAATGCTGGGAATGTCATTATTAATCATATAGTTAAAAAGATAATTTGCTAAGAAATAATTCCACGAGTACATGCAGTATAATAACTTTATAGAATTTAGATGGAGAGTGTCTGGGGTACATATGAATGAACCTGGATCTTGATATTTTGTTATGTTTTTGTATGATGTTCCTCTTTAGGTGGGAATTCCATGCATGGGATGATGCATGAGATGCATGTAAGTATGCAATTGCTGGGGATATTTGGCTGTGTATGAGAATGCAAATGATTTTTTTTTATTTTGTATAAGGTTATGCATAAGTATGCTGATGATTGATATGACTGTGTTTTTTTTGAATTTTCGGTTTGGTAGGAAAACCATGTATGGATGATTCGTGTGATGCATGTGGGAATGCAACTGGGTAATTGGATGTTTTTGTAGGGTTTTATTCTTGACTACCAATGAGGTTGGACTTTAAATGGGAACTGCCAGATGAGAACTGGTGAAGGAGATTGAACTGCTAGATAAGGACAACACTTGAAGGATATGTTACCAGACGTGAACTGGTGAAAATAATTGAAATGTCAGATGGGACTGAATTTGTTTTTGTTTGTCAGACAGGAACTGACTTTTTTAAAATAGGCTACCAGACGAGAACTGGTGAAAATAATTGACTACCAGACGAGAACTGGTATCGAAATAAGTGACCTACCAGACGAGAACTGGTATTTGGCAAATGATTTGTCGTACAAGAACTTATTTTTGATATAGTTTGCCAGACGGGAAATGGACTTTGGAATAAGTTGTCAAACGAGAATTGGACTTTGGCGTCAGATTTTGGGTTTCAAGGCTTTTTGATGTCAGGTTCATGTTATGGGTTATGCCTGATAAATGATATGATATGCATGGCTTTATGCTAGAGAAAAGCGACATGACTAATGCATGATGATGATTTATGTAATGATTGAAAGGTTTCCAAAATGCCCCTGCGCGGGTATTGGAAGAGAAGGTTTTTTTTTTGCAGAAAGGCTTTTGTCTATCAAAAGGTTATTTTATGGGGTGATAGCGTGATTCCCCGACACTCATCTTGAACTCTGCATTTGATGATGTGTGAAAAAGCTTTCCCTTGAACAGATTGAAGTCAGGGAGATGACTTGCTCCTGTATGACTCATCTTGCCCCAATGTGATGGGTCTATGCAAAATGTTTACCTCGAAAGGATTTTGAAAGCAATTGTACCTTAATTTGGAGATGGATTGCCCCAGAATTTTGATCCATGAAAGGATTTATCCTTGGTTAACCGACTCTTGGAGTGGTTGACTTTTATCTTCTCTTGAGGTAGCTTGCCCCGATATGAGCGTTGAAGCGACTTAACTCACCCTAACTGAACATTGAAGGGGTCTGCCCCTGGCCAACAGAACCTCTAGGTGATCTGCCCCTAGTTAATAGAGTCCTGAGATGATTTGCTCTGGATCAACTGATTCTTGAAATGATTTGCACATTTATTAACAGATGTTGGAGACTGTTTAAGACTGACCAATTCTTGGAGTAATCTTCCTATGATCAACTGATGTTTAGGTGGCATGCACCTGATTCTTGGATTATGAGGTAGTCTTGATTCGGGTTAGCACCAATGAATGTCCAAGTTCCTCTAATTGTTCCTTATTGTTGGAATTTCCCTGACGTCAAGTACTGACTTGCAGTTAAAATTGCTTGTTCAGAAATGGTAATTTTAATGCGATACTCATGCAAGTTTTGAAAATAATTTATTTGAATGATGTGATAATGTGTGACGAGTGAACCATTTTAATCCAAACGCAATGATGATTTAACAATACGAAGGATACAACAAGAAGATTGTACCAAAGTAAAATATTAGCAAATTTTTAGGAGTCGGTTTACGCAACCTTGATGTAGTATGCTTTCGGAATAAACTCTACTTCAATTAGGTCTTTTAAGGGTTGTAACGTGGCTTGGTTCACGGTTATCGAAACAAAGGATATGAGGCGCAAAATTGTTTCTGTACCCACCCTTCTTCTTGATAAACTCCAGTCCTATGCTCAGTTAATTCGCCATACACATTCAACTTTTAAGAGAGTTTGCAGGTGTAAGATCTCTTGAAATGACAGACACTTTATTTTGCTCTTCATGGATATTGATGACCTTTTGATTCTTGATATGGTGGTCACTAAATCTTGTTTTTATTTTGTTGAGGGTTTTTGTGACCTCCTTTGATTTTTGTTTTGATCCCTAACTTTTGCATGGACCGTTTTTTGAAGCTTTAGTCCATCGAGATTGCCCCGGTTTTTGCCTAAGTCTCCTTTTGGGGTATCGACTTAGCGGGATTTTTATTGATTCCCTTTTTTAGAATGTAACTGCCAAGTCATTGGTCATTGAAGAACAATCGTCATAACATTTTGATTTTTCAAGGTTCCTTCGACACTTTAGGATGTGTGCGAAGAATGTCATGTAGTTGATCCGCATACTGGATATTTCATCTTGTGATTTGAATGCATAGTCAGATTAACTGAACACTACCCTGCCCCAGGTTTAATGTAAGGTTTTTTAGATCCGAAAGAAACTCCTACTTCATGCTCGAAGTGGTTAACTAGGGATTAACTCCTTATCTCTCCAGTGTTTGGGAATTTGAAATAATGCCTATACATCATCAGCAGGATTTTATCCGAAAGCATATAGTCAGCAATTATGGGTATTTTGTTTTCGTCATCCTCCCTCGAATCTTTGCTAAAACAAAAAGTTATGATAAAGAAAAGTGAATGGGAGAAATACTGATGTATTTTTTTGTTTTTGATATAAGAGAAGAAAAATGAGCGAATGCGAGATAATTAATTCAAAACATGCATCATTACTTCATCAATATTACCATTAAAAACAACAATGTTTAAACACAAGCAGCTTTTAACAACAAAGAAACTACAAATGCAAAAATAGAAACAAATCCGTCCAACGATTTCCAGTGTTGAGGATGTCTTCCTGTCTGAATTACTGGCATTAGGAGATACTCTATGAAATCTTTGAACTTATTCTGACGAGAGGTTAACGTGCACCCACAGGCTTCCTTCTGAAAAGGATATGTACCTTTTGTCGATCAATTGTTGCACTTTAGCCTTGAAAGCATTGTAGTCTTCAGTTGAATGCCCTATTGTTCCGGCATGATATCCACATTGCACATCAGGATCATATCTAGGCGGGTAGAGGTTGGGTAGGACCATTTACTAGAGCTGGAATAACATTCTCTACGACTGCAGTCTACTGAATGTTGTCCTCCCTCTTTTCTAAAGCTATCATAGCCTCCATAGGTTGGTCTACATGGTTTTTCATCGAGTCAACATCTCCTCTTAATGCAATATGATTTTGCTCCAATGGATCCATGGTTTTTCAAGAGCTACTTTAAGTCTGATATAAGTATCGGGAAATCAACTGCAAGCTATGGACGAAGGGTGGATGAGTTTTTTTGTATATATTTTTTGGTGAAAAATGATATGAAATATATGATGATGAATGTGAATGCAATGATATGTGTATGAGTTGTAGTGACATGTTCAGGATCATAGGTTCAAAGTGTTTTCAGATGGATCAAAATAGCGGGTAAATGACAGGTATCTCTGATTAATGGAACCCCATGGGTAGGCTCTACAGTTGGTAGGTTCCTAGAGTCATGAATATTTCTTCAGGACGTCACTGCCGTGACGAAGACTCGTCGGACAATAGTATCCTTAAGAAGATCTCGTCTAGGTGAGGTCTTTGTATTATCCCAACAAGGAAAACTCCATGAGGATTCTACTACACGACTCTCGAGTCCATGGTTCTAACAAGGTTCTCAGAGTCATAAATCGAGGTTGAAAATATTACTGTAAGATAGTAATACGTCCAAGGGATCTCATCTGATTGGGGCTTTCGTATTAACCCAACAAGTCTGAAACTTCGTAGGTTAATACTACATAATCACCAGATATAGTGGGTTAAAAGGTCCCTAGAGTCATTGATCCATCTTGAGAATACTATTATCGTGACGAAGACTCGTCCGGCAATAATATCTCAAGAGAATCTCCTCTAGGCGGGGTCTTCGTTTCTTCCCAACAAGGAAGACTCCTTATGGGCGCCCACTACGCAACCACCAACTTAATCTTATGGTTTTTCTCAGACTCGGGTAGAGAGCCTATCTCCAAAAGCACCCCTAACAGAGAGCCCCAAATAAGACATAGTCAATAAATAACAATACAATAATTATAACAGAATAAAAATAACAAACAAACAAGTAAGATTAATACACAATACAGAAACTGAACTAAATTAGGCCTCACTCTCTTTTGCTTGGAGCTATGTCCCCAGCAGAGTCGCCATCTGTCGCATCTCGAAAAATACGATTCCTCGCGATGGTCGCGGAAAAAATTATGTTCGAACAGAGTCGCCACCGAACTTTATTTATACCAATGAAGGGATAGGAAAATATCGATAAAACCTTTAGGAAACAGAATAATGGTCGTCGCAGCCATATTCGGGTTCGGGAGTGGATTACGTAAGGGGAAGGTATTAGCACCCCTTACGTCCGTTGTACTCAACGGGAACCTTTTAGTTCTAATGTGCGTTTCGTGTGTTAATTTATGTTTGTTTGTTATCTTTGGGTTATAAATATTTAAATTAGAAATGGATGAGAACCTCAGAAAGAAGAAAGGGGAGGTTTTTTATTAGTGTGCTCGCGAAGATACAACAATCTCCTGCCTACGTATCCTTAAATAAGGAAATCAAAGCATTCGTAGTTCAGGGACTACGGTTGGTTGGTGTCTTTTACCGAACAAATGTTTAGATCACGTTCTAAAGGCTTAACGCTAGCTTGTCTACTCTCGGCGGAGGCTTAAGCACTAGTTTGTTGTGCGCATTGGAAAGGATTAAACAGTGTTCTTTCTGAAAAGAGTTTTGATCACACGAGGGTGACAAGTTGGATTAATATGTTGGATATTTTGTTTGATTGGTTATGATGTTTCTGGTTGGATGACGATTACTCGGATAGTCAAGTAAGACAACTCGTATCCTAACAGTCGGGAAAGGGAATAGAAGACTCTAGACCACTTTCTGTTTCATCTGAGTAATTATGAAAAGGATTGGATAATAATTAAGGTGTTTTGAATGGATGACGATTACTCGGATATTCGAGTAAGACAACTCGTATCCTAATAATTGAGAAAGGGAATACAAGACTCTAGACCACTTTCTGTTTCATCTGAATATTTATGAAAATAAGGTTGTATATAGTTGATGTATTTTTTTAGAATAAACGACAAGTACTTGAGTGGCTGAGTAAGACTACTCATATCCAAACATTTGAGAAGATGAATTGAAAACTCAAGACCATCTCCCTTTTCGTATAGTTTTGATTGAGAATGATTTGACTTATGGTATAAGTTGGTGGAAAAATGACAATTGTTCGACTGACCGAGTAAGAGAACTCGTATTCAAACAATTGAGGAGAGAAGTTGAAGACTCAAAGTCATCTCCTTTTTCATTTCATTATTATGAAAGTGTTTTGATTTAATCGGGGTTTGGAAGTTTGTAGAGGAACGACAATTATTTGACTAACCAAGTAAGAGAACTTGTATTCAAATAATCGAGGAGAGAAATTGAAGACTCAAAGTCATCTCCTTTTTTTTATTTATTATTGTAAAAGAATTTGATTTGTTTGTGCTTAGGTGGATAGAACTGACGACTATTTGACTAACCGAGTAAGAGAACTCGTATTCAAATAATCGAGGAGAGGAGTTGAAAACTCAAAACCATCCCCCTTTTCATTTCCAAATGAAATGGTATTTAACCGTAATTAGGTGTTTTAATTTAATTTTAATAAAAATACTCGATGTTGGATCGAGGTTTTAAATTGGTGTTTGTGAATAAATTGTATTTTAGTAAATCAATTATCAGATCGGTTAATGAATAACCGAATAGGTATCATTGTAAGAAAGCCCAAGAGTAAGCTATGTGAGGTTGATGGCGATGCTTTAAAAGAGATCGGCTTACAAGAGTGTTTGAAAATGGACTCGACTTTTGAATCGAGAATTGTGTGATTTGTGTTTTAAAGTGGTTTTGAGTGATTTCATCTCGATGATGAAATGAATTTGGTTTATGATTTAACGATGAAGTGCTAGTGGGAATTTGTTTGAGAAAAAGGGTTTTAATGTTGAGCTTTGAAAGTGATTTGATTTAAAAAATTTTTTTTTTAAATGTTCTTGTGGAGTTTATAAATCTAATAGGCTAATATTAATAAGAAACTAAGAGTAAGAAACTTGGCCCAACTTCAAATTATGTCAAGATAACTAACTCAACGGGGACAATCCATTATCATAGTAAAAATAATAATAATTAAAAACAAATAAAATGAAATAAACAAAAAATGCAAGTGAGTTATTTGAATGAGAAAAAAAACATTTCTCTCTTGTATTTCCTTTGATAAAACTAATTCTTCTCCTAGATTCTAAATAATAAGAAAAACTAAATGGTTTTATTTACATACATTAAACAATTTTTTAGTCAATCTATGAATTATCTCATGAAGATACTAGTTTTCAGCAAGTTCCAGTTAAAACCAAAATTGTTTCACGGTGCCGGATTCATATTGTTTTTGTAATACCAAATCCATACTTCATTAGAAAAGAATTAAAGAATGCACACTAAAAAATTTCTTATTTTGGCTTTATTAAAATAAGGAAAAACGTAATAAATAAAATAAGTAGCCTCATATTTAGATTGCCATTTTTTTAAAAAGGATAAAAACATAACATCACCACACCAGAACACTAATGAAAATGAGATTTTGCAGCGCAATGTCCTATCAATGAACTAAAAGAACAATCAATGGAATATTGACATATAATCGTGTCGATCTCGCGGGTTCAATCCGCCTTACAAAATGAATTGAAAATAAAATTCAACAACAACAACACACTCAATCCTTATTAATCAAAATATCACTTTCTGCTACTAAGTTACCAAGTCACCGAAATCAACTAATACGAACCTGTGTTTAGAAATCTTTCAAATTATTTACTAATAAACATAACTAAATAATACCCAACAAGATTCAAATGACCAAATTGAAATATGAACGGCATAATCGATACATACACTTCAAAAAATGAGCAACACTCGGATCGACTTTAAGACGAATTTCCAAACGGCAAACCGCATACAGCAGATAAAATATTATGAAATATTACCTTTACCACTGCGACTTGGAAAGGCAACAGAGCTAAGTCAACAATGGCGATTCTCTCTGATCGGTGTGCGAACATCAGGTTGATAATGATGAACGAAAGAGAGAGTCCATTCAAGTTGGTTGTTGTTTCTGGAAGTGGAGATTATGAGGTAACTGTGCCAATGCACCTCCTTACCTAGATCAAAAATAAACTGATATAAGAAACCACCATCAAGACTATGATGTCTTCTTCTTCTTGTACACACCAAGGCTGGACATGTTTCTTGCCAGGAAACCTTTTCAGAGATCATATGCTCTTGCTGCCACCAAAGTGATAGATCATAAACCAATGTACTATCCTTCATGTGATTCTGCACAGGGTCTTGAGGAAGAGATGTTCCACCATCTTTAAGAACATTAGGTATCTTGAGCTCCAAGGATAATCAATTAAATACTTGTACTTGGCACAAGTAGGCATTGATCTTAAATCCTTTCCCACTTATCCTTTCAGATACTTCCACCATAAGAGTACTTTGAAAATACTCTTCATGTGTCAACATCTTCTACTTGCAAGCACCTCAACCTTTTTGAGAATCTTTCCAGATTAGATTCACCCTTAGGAATGAGAGAGTTGAATCCTTCCTTGCAAATGTGTCACACAACAACTAGAACCCATGTGACACAGTTCAACAGTACTAATGTGCACACATTTACAGATGTCACGACATCTGCTCCTGTATTACCATAGAATGGAAGAACACCCAGTTCTGGCCATCTGGTAGAAAGACTCAGCAGAGGTCAACCACATCACTAACTTCTGTTGAACCTGTACAGTTATCAGCATGATGTCTCACTAATGAATTGAACATCACCTGTTACAGTATTACAGTTTGCTGGTCTTGTACTTGTATTTCCTAAAATAAAGGTTGAACAAGTTAATCTAATTTCCACTTATTATGGTGCTAACAAATAGGCTATTTGTTAGGTTCATTAAATATAGCTCAGTTATTAGTTTCCTGGATTTTAGCTCAGCTGTTGGATTCCTGAAGAATAGCCTGAGAAAAATACTTAAACAGAAAAACTAACCACTCTACCATTTAGCACATGCTGCCAGGAATGAATGTCACAACATTCAGTTTGACAACCAGAGCATATACCTCATGCTGAATTTGTTATGTTCCTGAAAACAGACTGTGTTAAATGTTGTACTGTAAAAGACCAACCAGTCTCTACTTCAGTATCAGCCTACATTAATAACTGTCAAGACATCCAGTTTGACATTTTCACAATGATCCTTTGGCCATGTCTGTTATCCTCTTGAAGAACAGACTGAAATAAATACTGAACTGAAGCAGAAAAACCAACCTGCCTATTATTCAGTATATGCTGTCAATGATGAATGTCAAAACATTCTGATTGACATTCGAACAGTATGCTATGTACCAGGTCAATTATTATCTTGATAAGCAGACTGAAAAACAAACTGAGTTATGGCAGACAGGATTATAACATGCAGAAGGAAAACAAACACAGGAAATTGTTAACCCAGTCGGTGCAACATCACCTACTCTGGGGGCATACCAAGCCAGGAAGAAGATCCACTATCAGTAGTATTAATTCAGAGTTAAACTCCCCCGTTTACAACTCTTCACTTAATCCCTACCCAATGCAATCTATACCTAGGAACTCCTAGATAGAAACCACCAGTTTCCATTCCTATCACTACAATTTCAAAGTAATACTAAACGAATTGAACTTGCTTCACAGCTTTGTTCAAGACCATTACAACTCTTACCTACAGGTTTTGAGTCACAAATAATCTCAGCTTGAGCACTGAGAAACACATGGTAACCTTCCCACAAGTTGGGAGGTTTACCTCACACCCCCCCTAATTTTTACATTATTTGAGGCCCTTTTAATCTAGGTTACAATCTGCTATTTATAACCTAAGCACCCAACTGGATTTGGGCCTTAGAAATCGCATCAAGCTTCTCCTTTGCTGTTACAAATTTAGCAGAAAATTTCTGCTACAATCAAGGTCTTCAATCTTTTAGTTCTTAAAATATCTCCATATATATCTCCATCTTTAGAAACTGTATATTCTGATTGAGTCTTTAAGACCTCCACAAGGAAGTTAGGATATTCACCAGATATCCTCACTTATCCCAGAATATATAACTGAATTAACTAATTCAGTTTTCTACACATGTGCGATGTCACAGTCATGATGTCGTGACATCGTACATGACATGTTGGTCCAGATGTTGAACTTTTTCAACCCAACATATTAAAACAACAGAGGTGATTACATTATTTGTTTTACAAAATTAATGCCAATCCTAAGGTATTAACAATCTCCCCCTATGGCAAATTTTAGCTAAAACAAATAACCATTACACTAGACACTACATCCTTGTTTGGGTATGCACTTCCTCTCTGTCATTATCTCCACCACCACAAACACCAAAGTTGGTGTACATGAGGAAGTAGATGTACAAGAATCAGTTGCATCAAAACCCTTCCCCTCAACAGTAGAGCTTCTTGAAGAATATGTAATGCTGAGTACATAGATAATGTAACTCAGATCACAAGACACAACTGTCCTCTTAACTCAGATCACAAGACACAAGTGATATGCCCAGTTAGTGACTTTTCTGCCTGAAGCCAACTTCTGCTTGCTACCACATTTTGCTTGCTTCTGGTACATTCTCAGGACTGTGTTTCTCTCCCCCTTTTTAGCTAAACATTTATAAATGAACCCTTCACAAAACCAGATCCAGGCGCAGTTTGCCCAAACCTTAACATACCCCATGGTTTAGAGGGAATGTAATGTCTCTCTTGTGAGAAGAGGAGTGCTGATACATCCTTTAAATAGTCCAGCCCGTGCTTAGGAATTAACGGTAGGAATAAATGCTTGGTCAAGATTCATTAATATTTGCTGAGAAACAGTCAGAGAATCACCAACAAAATCTCAGACTATCTTTGAATACCTTTTATAGCTCTTGATTGTTTCTTTTCCGAAACAACAGTTCCAGTGCATGGAGACTATTTCATATATGCAGTCAGACACGTTGCACGTGATGTCTTAACATTCAATGCGACTTTTGTCTGCATTCTTCATGTATCATTTCCTAAGACCACTTTCGTACCTCCAGTAGTAGCTTGACATCTGGCCTCACTACAGCCAAAATCACAAACATTAGTAGATGGTTACTCCCCCTGTACCAGACAACTGTAACACTCATGCTTATTCTAATATATCATAATTAGACACATCACATCCATATTTCCTCATGACTGTGAGATTCAGAAGGAAATAACAGTATTGTCCAAGGCAATGTCATGACATCCGGTCAGACATTCCTCTGCTCACTCAGCCTTGACACACACCACATCATCCCAATAACTAACAAGGTGCCATACTCAGTTATCTGAGAACACATAGACCACAGGCTTGATGATTACTTGCAGCGCAACGACAGAACTCCCCCTGTCGTGAACAACTAACTCTCCTCTTGAAACTTGGAGATAACACATGAACATATCCGACACCCCAAAGTGGGAGCTTCACATACTTCCTGATTCAAAGAAAATCCAGACCACTTGATGAATGGAAAACATAAGACGCATCTTCATGTCTTCAAGAGCACTCCCTCTGTTCAACCTTCTTGGCTGAACACATTCACACTCTGTATCAATCTCTCTTCTAGCCAGAACAGAAAGCCACTTCACAAAATGTTCTAACATAAGTTAGGACATCCTTCACAATATAACAAACGACCCCATTTCATAATCTTCAAACATCACTGGGTCACCAGCTTGATCCAGACACAACTTGGGACAGACACATTCTCATCTCATTACAAGAGATAATCTTCCATAGATAGCTCAGAACTCCTACCACAAGCTCCAAGAGATGAATAGAAAACACCTCCTTTTGTCTTCAACTTACTACTTTTATGCTAAAAAGTAATGTGTTTTAGACTTTCCTCAAGAGTAATTGTCGCATCTCGAAAAATACGATTCCTCGCGATGGTCGCGGAAAAAATTATGTTCGAACAGAGTCGCCACCGAACTTTATTTATCCCAATGAAGGGATAGGAAAATATAGATAAAACCTTTAGGAAACAGAATAATGGTCGTCGCAGCCATATTCGGGTTCGGGAGTGGATTACGTAAGGGGAAGGTATTAGCACCCCTTACGTCCGTTGTACTCAACGGGAACCTTTTAGTTCTAATGTGCGTTTCGTGTGTTAATTTATGTTTGTTTGTTATCTTTGGGTTATAAATATTTAAAATAGAAATGGATGAGAACCTCAGAAAGAAGAAAGGGGAGGTTTTTTATTAGTGTGCTCGCGAAGATACAACAATCTCCTGCCTACGTATCCTTAAATAAGGAAATCAGAGCATTCGTAGTTCGGGGACTACGGTTGGTTGGTGTCTTTTACCGAACAACTGTTTAGATCATGTTCTAAAGGCTAAATGCTAGCTTGTCTACTCTCGGCGGAGGCTTAAGCACTAGTTTGTTGTGCGCATTGGAAAGGATTAAACAATGTTCTTTCTGAAAAGAGTTTTGATCACACGAGGGTGACAAGTTGGATTAATATGTTGGGTATTTTGTTTGATTGGTTATGATGTTTCTGGTTGGATGACGATTACTCGGATAGTCAAGTAAGACAACTCGTATCCTAACAGTCGGGAAAGGGAATAGAAGACTCTAGACCACTTTCTATTTCATCTGAGTAATTATGAAAAGGATTGGATAATAATTAAGGTGTTTTGAATGGATGACGATTACTCGGATATTCGAGTAAGACAACCCGTATTCTAATAATTGAGAAAGGGAATAGAAGACTCTAGACCACTTTCTGTTTCATCTAAATATTTATGAAAATAAGGTTGTATATAGTTGATGTATTTTTTAGAATAAACGAAAAGTACTTGAGTGGCTTAGTAAGACTACTCATATCCAAGCATTTGAGAAGAGGAATTGAAAACTCAAGACCATCTCCCTTTTCGTATAGTTTTGATTGAGAATGATTTGACTTATGGTATAAGTTGGTGGAAAAATGACAATTGTTCGACTGACCGAGTAAGAGAACTCGTATTCAAACAATTGAGGAGAGAAGTTGAAGACTCAAAGTCATCTCCTTTTTCATTTCATTATTATGAAAGTGTTTTGATTTAATCGGGGTTTGGAAGTTTGTAGAGGAACGACAATTATTTGACTAACCAAGTAAGAGAACTTGTATTCAAATAATCGAGGAGAGAAATTGAAGACTCAAAGTCATCTCCTTTTTTTTATTTATTATTGTAAAAGAATTTGATTTGTTTGTGCTTAGGTGGATAGAAGTGACGACTATTTGACTAACCGAGTAAGAGAACTCGTATTCAAATAATTGAGGAGAGGAGTTGAAAACTCAAAACCATTCCCCTTTTCATTTCCAAATGAAATGGTATTTAACCGTAATTAGGTGTTTTAATTTAATTTTAATAAAAATACTCGATGTTGGATAGAGGTTTTAAATTGGTGTTTGTGAATATATTGTATTTTAGTAAATCAATTATCTAATCGATTAATTAATAACCAAATAGGTATCATTGTAAGAAAGCCCAAGACTAAGCTATGTGAGGTTGATGGCGATGCTTTAAAAGCGATCGGCTTACAAGAGTGTTTGAAAATGGACTCGACTTTTGAATCGAGAATTGTGTGATTTGTGTTTTAAAGTGGTTTTGAGTGATTTCATCTCGATGATGAAATGAATTTGGTTTATGATTTAACAATGAAGTGCTAGTGGGAATTTGTTTGAGAAAAAGGGTTTTAATGTTGAGCTTTGAAAGTGATTTGATTTTAAAATTTATTTTTTTGTAAATGTTCTTGTGGAGTTTATAAATCTAATAGGCTAATATTAATAAGAAACTAAGAGTAAGAAACTTGGCCCAACTTCAAATTATGTCAAGATGACTAACTCAACAGGGACAATCCATTATCATAGTAAAAATAATAATAATTAAAAACAAATAAAATGAAATAAACAAAAAATGCAAGTGAGTTATTTGAATGAGAAACAAAAACATTTCTCTCTTGTATTTCCTTTGATAAAACTAATTCTTCTCCTAGATTCTAAATAATAAGAAAAACTAAATGGTTTTATTTACATACATTAAACAATTTTTTAGTCAATCTATGAATTATCTCATGAAGATACTAGTTTTCAGCAAGTTCCAGTTAAAACCAAAATTGTTTCACGGTGCCGGATTCATAATGTTTTTGTAATACCAAATCCATACTTCATTAGAAAAGAATTAAAGAATGCACACTACAAAATCTTATTTTGGCTTTATTAAAATAAGGAAAAACGTAATAGATAAAATAAGTAGCCTCATATTTAGATTGCCATTTTTTTAAAAAGGATAAAAACATAACAGTACCACACCAAAACACTAATGAAAATGAGATTTTGCAGCGCAATGTCCTATCAATGAACTAAAAGAACAATCAATGGAATATTGACATATAATCGTGTCGATCTCGCGGGTTCAATCCGCCTTACAAAATGAATTGAAAATAAAATTCAACAACAGCAACACACTCAATCCTTATTAATCAAAATCTCACTTTCTGCTACTAAGTTACCAAGTCACCGAAATCAACTAATACGAACCTGTGTTTAGAAATCTTTCAAATTATTTACTAATAAACATAACTAAATAATAGCCAATAAGATTCAAATGACCAAATTGAAATATGAACGACATAATCGATACATACACTTCAAAAAATGAGTAACACTCAGATCGACTTTAAGATGAATTTCCAAACGGCAAACCGCATACAGCAGATAAAATATTATGAAATATTACCTTTACCACTGCGACTTGGAAAGGCAATAGAGCTAAGTCAACAATGGTGATTCTCTCCGATCGGTGTGCGAACATCAGGTTGATAATGATGAACGAAAGAGAGAGTCCATTCAAGTTGGTTGTTGTTTCTGGAAGTGGAGATTATGAGGTAACTGTGTCGACGACTTTTTGGTAGCGGCGGATCTGACGATGTTCGTCGGTGACAGAGATTGTTTGTTGTGTGACCGGAAAGTGAGGCGGCGGTGCGTGGTTGTGCCGTGTATGCAGATTAAGGAAGATGAACGATTGAGTTACGGTGTCTGTTATTGTTGTCGTGGTGAAGGATGAGGTTCGTTAGTGGCGGTATGACGATGGGTTGGGTTTTGATGGTTCGAAGGAAAAAAGGAATTACGGCGGAGGGAGTTGTAGAGGTGCGGTAGGGCGTGGAAAGTTTGCCGGCGGAGATTGGTTTTGTTGGTGGTGTTTGGCAAATTGAAGGAGAGAGTAAAGCAAGAAGAATAGAAAGTTTGAGGCATGGCTGAGAATTTAAAGGAGGTGAATCCAACTTTGATGTTGTCCGTTGGATTTTTGAAAGAGACATGTTTTCTTTTTGTTTTAGTTTCTTGTAGCAGAGAGAGTAGAGAGGGACGTGAGGGATGTGATAGGTGGCGTGAGAGGATAGAACTTGAGGTGTTTAGACGACACTGAGAGAGAGACGTGTGTGAAAGAGGAAACGTATCCTAATTTTCTTTTTTTCTTTTTGTATTAATAATTCTTAATATATATTATTTAAAGAAAAATAATTATTAGATGATAATTTAATTTAGAAAAATATAATAATAAGATAAATCTCTAATTTTGGATACTAGAATAAAATAAAAGGACCGATTATAAATGGAAGTCAGACGAAAATTTGCTCGAAAAATTAAATCAGACACATTAAAATGATCAGCACAAAATATACTTATTGAAAAAATACAGCGTTTCTTCAAATGCTGAAATAAATTTTCACCGGTTAAAAGCCTCAGGCGGGTCAAAATGCAACCGAAACAATCGCTGCAAAATATAACGAGCACACCAGGTTAAACTACGTGAACTGTAGATTAATAATACTGATGTCTGTAATTTTAATTTTGAAACTTTTTACCTGCTGATTTTACATGTTCTTGAGAAATGATTTAACCAATTTGTCTGTATTTTCAATAAATTTATTCTGAATGATATTTTAGGTTTTATTCATGATGAAATGCATGTCATGCTGTACGTATGATGCAAATAAAAAATGAAATCAGATTTACGAAAATTTAAATATGGCTGGACAAAATTGGGGTATGACAGTAATCAGCTGCCATAAGTTGATCATCTTGATTCTTCGAACTCACTTCTGAGATAGACCAAATGTCACTGGTTGATTACCTCCTTCATGAATCCTCATATGAAAAAGTCAAATGCCACTTTTTGCCCTCTCCACGTTTATCAGACTTCTCCCAAAGATATTCTGACCTTCCAAGTGAGACTTGAACTTCAAGCTACATGTTAAGCAAAACATAGATTCTCTAAGACATGAACATGTAACATCTTCTCCATCCAGCAACTCCAAAGAACTGCAATGAGAACTATCTTTTTGAAGTACCCAATCTACAACTCTGTAGACCCTTCTATCTTAAGTTGATGTGCCACTTCACCAACTAAGATTCTGATGTTGAACCAAATGTCACAACATTGTGTTTTAACATCTAGCTGTTGACTTCAGCTCCTTCTTCTGCCACTTGAAAGAACTTCCTCCCTTCACAGACCAAGAGTTCAACGCTCTCATATACTTGATTGTGGAACCAAGTTTGAGTAAACAACCTCCATCCTGCAGGTTTGCAGTTAAGTCATCCAAGATCACACCTTGATGAATCCCTGCTTCTTCTCCAAAGACATCAGACACTCTGATGTATGAGTCTTCAGAAGGACCAGTTAGAAACTAACCCTTCAGCTATACCAAGGATTCCACTTCCTAAAGCAAGGTTGTTCCCATGATGTCAAGAATGTTGCCACTTGTTCTTAACTCCACAGTGTGCATTAGCCAATGCACCTCCTTACCTAGATCAAAAATAAACTGATATAAGAAACCACCATCAAGACTATGATGTCTTCTTCTTCTTGTACACACCAAGGCTGGACATGTTTCTTGCCAGGAAACCTTTTCAGAGATCATATGCTCTTGCTGCCACCAAAGTGGTAGATCATAAACCAATGTACTATCCTTCATGTGATTCTGCACAGGGTCTTGAGGAAGAGATGTTCCACCATCTTTAAGAACATCAGGTATCTTGAGCTCCAAGGATAATCAATTAAATACTTGTACTTGGCACAAGTAGGCATTGATCTTAAATCCTTTCGCACTTATCCTTTCAGATACTTCCACCATAAGAGTACTTTGAAAATACTCTTCATGTGTCAACATCTTCTACTTGCAAGCACCTCAACCTTTTTGAGAATCTTTCCAGATTAGATTCACCCTTAGGAATGAGAGAGTTGAATCCTTCCTTGCAAATGTGTCACACAACAACCAGAACCCATGTGACACAGTTCAACAGTACTAATGTGCACACATTTACAGATGTCACGACATCTGCTCCTGTATTACCATAGAATGGAAGAACACCCAGTTCTGGCCATCTGGTAGAAAGACTCAGCAGAGGTCAACCACATCACTAACTTCTATTGAACCTGTACAGTTATCAGCATGATGTCTCACTAATGAATTGAACATCACCTGTTACAGTATTACAGTTTGCTGGTCTTGTACTTGTATTTCCTAAAATAAAGGTTGAACAAGTTAATCTAATTTCCACTTATTATGGTGCTAACAAATAGGCTATTTGTTAGGTTCATTAAATGTAGCTCAGTTATTAGTTTCCTGGATTTTAGCTCAGCTGTTGGATTCCTGAAGAATAGCCTGAGAAAAATACTTAAACAGAAAAACTAACCACTCTACCATTTAGCACATGCTGTCAGGAATGAATGTCACAACATTCAGTTTGACAACCAGAGCATATACCTCATGCTGAATCTGTTATGTTCCTGAAAATAGACTGTGCTAAATGTTGTACTGTAAAAGACCAACCAGTCTCTACTTCAGTATCAGCCTACATTAATAACTGTCAAGACATCCAGTTTGACATTTTCACAATGATCCTTTGGCCATGTCTGTTATCCTCTTGAAGAACAGACTGAAATAAATACTGAACTGAAGCAGAAAAACCAACCTGCCTATTATTCAGTATATGCTGTCAATGATGAATGTCAAAACATTCTGATTGACATTCGAACAGTATGCTATGTACCAGGTCAATTATTATCTTGATAAGCAGACTGAAAAACAAACTGAGTTATGGCAGACAGGATTATAACATGCAGAAGGAAAACAAACACAGGAAATTGTTAACCCAGTCGGTGCAACATCACCTACTCTGGGGGCATACCAAGCCAGGAAGAAGATCCACTATCAGTAGTATTAATTCAGAGTTAAACTCCCCCGTTTACAACTCTTCACTTAATCCCTACCCAATGCAATCTATACCTAGGAACTCCTAGATAGAAACCACCAGTTTCCATTCCTATCACTACAATTTCAAAGTAATACTAAATGAATTGAACTTGCTTCACAGCTTAGTTCAAGACCATTACAACTCTTACCTACAGGTTTTGAGTCACAAATAATCTCAGCTTGAGCACTGAGAAACACATGGTAACCTTCCCACAGGTTGGGAGGTTTACCTCACACCCCCCCTAATTTTTACATTATTTGAGGCCCTTTTAATCTAGGTTACAATCTGCTATTTATAACCTAAGCACCCAACTGGATTTGGGCCTTAGAAATCGCATCAAGCTTCTCCTTTGCTGTTACAAATTTAGCAGAAAATTTCTGCTACAATCAAGGTCTTCAATCTTTTAGTTCTTAAAATATCTCCATATATATCTCCATCTTTAGAAACTGTATATTCTGATTGAGTCTTTAAGACCTCCACAAGGAAGTTAGGATATTCACCAGATATCCTCACTTATCCCAGAATATATAACTGAATTAACTAATTCAGTTTTCTACACATGTGCGATGTCACAGTCATGATGTCGTGACATCGTACATGACATGTTGGTCCAGATGTTGAACTTATTCAACCCAACATATTAAAACAACAGAGGTGATTACATTATTTGTTTTACAAAACTAATGCCAATCCTAAGGTATTAATAGGACTTATACGGAAATGATGATTAAGGCCATGGTATATGGGGTTTCGGGAAATATTCCTATATTTACGAAGCTTATGATGCTAAAACAGATACTGATGTTTCGCAAAGTTCTCCTAAGTCACCGCATCCTTACTCAAAACATGTCTTTAAAACCTGAAAACTTTCGGAATAACACTATTTTCTTTTGCAAAATTTTTTTGGTGGGGTTAAAGGTATGGGGAGGTAGGATTGTACTAAAAATATACTATATTCGGTGACTCGTCAAACTCATGCATTATACTAAAAAGGAAAATAAACAACTAAAAGGAAATAAACTATCTAAAAACAACAAAGAAAAGTGATAAAGGAAAAAAACGAGAAAGGTAATAAAGAAAAGACGATAGAGTCTCCTCCCACACCTAAATCGAACATTGTCCCCAATGTTTCAAAATAAGATAAAGGAAGAGTTACCTGACAACCTATTGCTGACCACTAGTGCCCTCGCCATCCTGAGATGGACGACGGGATCGGGTACGACGACGGTCTCTCTGATCCATCCTCGCCTGCAGGGCATCCTGAGCGGTCCTCACTTCTCGAAGGTGACCTAAAATGGTACCCTGAGTGTTTTCTATGAGAGCAATGTGTTGCTGGTGGTATTGTTGCTGACGGGCTTGTGTATTGGTAATCGTAAGCAGAGACTGTAGAACAGTATCGTAGGACCTGTTTGTCCTCCGCTACGACTCTTGCATGAAGTTCATGTTATCCACCATTTGTTGCTGGATGGTAGAAAATAGGTCGTCACGCCTTTGCTCTCTAGCCATGTGGTCACGCCACATCTCCTCTGTAATATAAAAGCCAGGAGTGGTACCTGCAGAAGAAGAAGATGGTGCAGTGTGTGGTGGTGAAGGATGATGGGGGGACACATGGGGTACGGGAGATCTCTCTCTCCGATCATATTCATCATCAGTGTCATGTCCCACCTCATCAGGACTGTTAGGAGGAAGAGGACCTAAAACAGGTGGAGCATCTAAAGCGTAGGTCCAATTCCTTTCATCTCGTACATCTGTACGTCTAGTGCACGGCAAAACAACATACGGGATGGCGACACCATGAACCATAATCATATAGCCTCCTTCTCTCCTCGAGCGGCACAATTTCATGTCTCTCAGAAATTTTAGGGTAACTGTGCGAGGAGGTAAGGGTCTAGGGTAGCCATCTCATCGTTCAGGTTAAGCGCCTGAGCAATAGATGTAATCAATCCACCAAAAGAAATCGGTCCCGCTTTATTCAAAGTTAATGTCATATGAGCAAGCATGAACGGGACCGAATTGATACGTCTATTTGTGAGGCTTCCTTGTAAAAATAGAAGCTCTCTAGCATTAACCTTATTTGGATTCTCCCGGCCAAAAATAGTGCATGCCAACAGATATCTAAAAACTCTGATGGTCGGGTTATGGATAGTTGAGGCAAGAACTCCTTCAAAAGAGTTTATGGAAGTGTTTGATAAACACTCCCAGAAGGAAAATACCTCAACAGACCATTCGGAATCCAAAGGGCCCTCACAAATAGCACCGTCCCCATGAGGGATTCCTAACAAGCTGGTTAGTTCGTCGGTACTGAATTGGTATTCAACAACAAACATTTATATTTGACAGTACCAACTGTGCTAGCAGTGTTAGGGTTGGCAATATAAATTAAGGAACTCAAAAATTCAATTTTCAACCGCTCATAGGTAGGTTCTTTATTGGAAAAGAAATTATGCAAACCTAAATTATATAATAAATGAGATATGCTATGATAGATACCTAAAGTGTAGAGACAGTTTTCGTCAACATACCTTGTCGGGAGGATTTCCCGATTTTGCAACCGTTCAATAATTTTTCTTTGTCTATCCCCTGGTTTCCCTCCTCGAAGAATGAATCCGTTAAACTCCATTTGAAAGCTCTTGAGAAGTGATGAAGAATATGAAGTGGTTTGTGAAAAGGTTGGATTTTTATGAAATCCGACGGATGAAAATGAAAATGGAATTCGGAAAGATGATTTGTACGGTGTGGTGGTTAGAAAAGTATGAGCTTTTTGTGGGTTCAATGATGTTTTTCCAAGCTGAAAAAATGGGTTTGGAAGGTTGTAAGTTGCAAAAATGGTGAAGAAAGGGGTTCTGCCCCGATCTTTTACAGAAGATGTGGCGGACGCCACAATGTCTATGGCGGGCGCCACAAGGCAAGATCTGGTTGGGCCGGATTTTGGTCCTTTGGTTTGGGCTTCTCTTGTCTTTTGGCTTTGAGGGGTCCGAATAACATTTGTCTTGTGATTTTCCTAGCATCATTGACTTGCATAATTTTATAAAGGTAAAAACAAAAAATAAAAATGAAACTGAAACAAAAATTAAATATAAATAAATAAATAACTGAAAAATTAAAATGCAACTAAAACAAACATAAAACATATATAGATAAAAATAGAAATACTAATGTATAGATGTAGTTTATATAATATTCCAAATGCGATAATATAAGATGAGTTATGTAAATACGAGAAATATATATAAAAAAAGATAAAATAAGATGGAATGGTGAGATCATATAGTAGGGATGTCGTCTTCCTGAGTGGATCCACGGAGCATGGCTACTTCCTGTCTGAGCTCTGTGATCTCCTTATATAGACAGTCGGCTTCAGTAGCATGGGTGAGATCGGACACTCCCATCTGTAAAGTGAGGTCAACCACCTTCTGTCTAAGCGCTGTGATCTCTCTACGACACTCAGCAATCTGAGTGCGGATGTCGGGTGTCTGCAATGAAAGATTATTAGAGAAAACAGTGATTCTGGGAGATGGTGGTGTAGGCGTGTATTCAGCAATGGGTGGTGATCTCGGTTCCTCAACGGTCTCTCCCT
Organism: Lathyrus oleraceus; assembly: GCF_024323335.1. Taxonomy (NCBI): domain Eukaryota; kingdom Viridiplantae; phylum Streptophyta; class Magnoliopsida; order Fabales; family Fabaceae; genus Lathyrus; species Lathyrus oleraceus. The sequence goes on along the minus strand of NC_066581.1, from coordinate 54,692,947 downwards.
GGCCCTCCAGAGCATAACTCCAATTCGCTGGATCATGCACACTGGTCATCATAGGATCTGGCAGTGTGAAATAATGGATAGCCTCATTGTTGACCCGCAATCGGAACTGACATGGGTGGAAAGAGGCTCTCCTCATCAACCCTCTGGTCAAACAAAAGTTGATGTCCATGGTAGTTGTTAGATGCCCAAAAGTGCTTATTTGAGCTATCATATGTGGGCATCTTTCACTCTTTTGCCTTGCTAAAATTGTCAAAATCACATTTATTTTACATGGAATGCGTACATTGATGAACAAGCTTGGTGCCTTTGATGTGTTTGTTATTGTGCAGGAAAGGCATGAATTAATTGATAATAAAGACACAAGAGAATTGGCAAAGGAACCAAAGCAAAGGAGCATTTCATCTGCCAGCTCGCTAGGCGAGGATGTGGCGAAGCAAAACCTTCGCTAGGCGAGCTCCTGGCGAAAGGCTCCAGTAAATTGGTTAATTAATTCGCTAGGCGAACTGAAGGCGAAGTGGCAGCGAATTCAGTCTGTTTTGGTGAAAAGAGCAGCCAGCACTAGCTCGCTAGGCGAGGCTCTAGCGAGTCCCCAGCGAGCATTCCAGTAGCAAAACCTCTCAACCTCGCTGGGGCGAAGGTTGAAGCGAGTGCTTCGCTAGGCGAAGGTCTGTTCGCTAGGCGAACATGACAGTTCCACAGGCCCAGTTTTCTCTGGGCGCAGGGGCATTTTGTGCCCATTTTTGGCCTTCGCTAGGCGAGCCATTCTGCTCGCCTAGCGAACGTGACAGTTCTGCACTTGTCTATAAGTAGCAGGTGCCACTTTTTGAGCCCATACCACTTTTTACCAACTTTTCCATTTTTTGTACTTTCTCTTAGATATTTTACAGCATTGTTTGGAGGGATTTTTGATGCCCTAATTTCATTTCTCTTCATCTAGCAATCATCTTCCACAAAAAGAAGGTGGATTCCCATCCAACTTCGATCATTCGACTTGGATGTTGATCAACCCTCTTTTCTTACTTGCCGACCAAGCTACCATGAAAATGAGTAGCTAAGTCTTCCATTTGTCAAGGTTAGATGTAGGTGATTGCTAGCTTTGTGTGTAAATGTAAGGATCCTCATATGTAAACTCTTTAACGGTAAATATATGATGAAAACTTTGTTTCTATTTAAAACTCTTTGTGTTGGTATTTGATCGAGAGATGTTTACCGATTCTTGACCTAGGTTTTCATCCAAACTTGTTTGTTAGCTAGAGATAGTAACGAATGATTTTGTTCACCATAAGGTTGAACCAAAACATTGTCTTTTTGATAGATTGTGTTCGAGAGAAACAATGGATCAAAATGACAAAACTCGCAATGGGTGTTCGAGAGAAACGCATTGAGAGGACTTTGTGAAATTATTTATCATCTAAAGGAGTTTATAATATTGTTGACCGTGCAAAAACATGCAAAGCAAATGTAATCATTGAAACCTAACTCTGACAATATTTCTCATATTAATCAAAACGTAACTTTTACCGCAATTAATTACTTTGTATGCAAGATAACTTGATTAAAACCCAAAACCCTAGTGTTACATTAAGTTAAGATTAATTCAACCATTGAACGGCAGTGATATCTTACAATCTCTGTGGATACGATAACAAAACCCGACACTTAAAAACTATCTCAACAAAATGGCGCCGTTGCCGGGGATTGTAAATTGATATTGCGAGCATCGCATTGGTTGTTTAAGTTTTAGCTCTGTGAATTTTTGACTTGTGCTTGTAATTTGTTTGGTTTAGTGTGCAGCTTACGTTTTATGCGAGGGAAAATCCCTGTGGACGAACTTCTGTTTGATCCGGAGATCGAGAGAACCGCAAGGAGGCTCAATAGCAAAACAAGACGTAGGAGGCAACAGGCTAGGCAACGCCAAGAGCAAGGAGAAAGTTCTTCAACCACAAATCCACACCCATTCGTACCAAACATGGAGCCACAACCACCACCACCGATTTCCACTCCGTGTATCAACAGTCCAAGGAACACCGCTCAGTTTGCCAACCAAACTGGAAGGCAAGCTGAGATGAAGACAGGAACTCTGAATTTATTGTATGGGAGTCCATTCACCGGAATGGACCATGAAGACCCATTTGCTTTTCTCACAAAATTCTATGAGATAGCATTGGCTGCCGGAGTGGATCAGGCTCAGGAGCTTCCGTTGTTCAGACGTTTATTTCCTCACGCTTTGCTCGGTAAAGCAAAGGATTGGTATCTCGATCAAACACCTGCCGTAATGACAGATTGGAATGTGTTAGAGGAGAAATTCATTGAAAGATTTTTCTCTCATAACCGATTCATGGAATCAAAGACGGCCATCTCGGTGTTTTCTCAAGGAACCAGTGAATCGTTGAATGAAGCGTGGGAGAGATTCAAGTCCATGCTAAGGAAATGTAAAGGGCATGGATTTGATGAATTAACTCAAATCCATATCTTCAGAAATGGACTTCAACCAAACTGTAAGACGTTGTTGGATGCCACCTCGGGTGGCTCGTTGATGTCAAAGAGTGCCGAAGAAGCCACCAACATTATCAACCGTATGGCTTTGAATGATCTTCAAAGTCAAAGTCGTGGAAATTCTTTGAAGAAGGCGGGAGTGCTTGAGTTAGGGACGAATGATGCCATACTTGCCCAAAACAAGCTCATCTCACAACAAGTGGAACTTTTAACGCAACAAATCAAAGAGTTAAGAGAACCGTCAAAAGCTAAACAAATAGCTTGTTGTGAACTTTGTAAAGGTGAACATGACACCGGATTTTGTCCACCTCCCGGTTTTGACGAAGTAAATTACATGGCCAATCAACGGGACTATCAACCAAGACAACAACAACCTTATCAACCGCACCCTCAACAACAACAACAACAACAACAACAACAACAATTCCAAGGGAACCAAGGGTTCCAACCTAGAAGCAACTATTATCATAACCAAGGTTATGGAGGTGGTTCTTCTAGCCGTCAAAATCCTCCCCAAAATCCGTATCAATCTCAACAACCGCCGGTAGTCAATTCTAAATTGGAAGAGACATTGACGCAATTCATGCAAATGTCAATGGCCAATCAAAAGAGTAATGACGCGGCCATAAAAAATCTTGAAACTCAAGTTGGGCAACTTGCCAAGCAACTAGCTGAACAACAAACCGGTCCTTCTTTCTCGGCCAATACGCAAACAAATCCTAAGGAGCATTGTAAGGCGATTGTGACGAGAAGTGGAAGGGAGTTGGGTAGTGAAAATGAAAAAAGAGTGGAGAGTGAAAAAAGAGAGAAAGAGAAGGAGATTGAGGAGAAAATAGTGGATGAAAATGTTGACGGTGAAGTAGGAGTGTGGAGTGATGAGGAAGTAGTTGAAAATGATAAAAATAATGGTGAAGTTGAACAAGAAAAAGGTGTGGAGATTGAGGAAAATAATAATGATGAGGTGATAAGGGAGGTAGTGAAGAAGCCGAGATGGAAAAGCGCTAGAGTAGCGAAAGGGAAGGAGGTAGTGAGCGCTACTCCTGTCCAAAACCTTCCTTACCCTCATGCCCCTTCCAAAAGGGAAAATGAACGGCATTACGCCCGGTTCATGGATATTTTTAAGCAATTACAAATAAACATTCCGTTTGCTGAAGCTTTGGAACAAATGCCAAAGTATGCCAAGTTCATGAAGGACATACTAACCAAAAAGCGGAGGTATACGGAACCGGAGACCATCGTCCTTGATGCGAGCTGTAGTGCCATCATTCAAAGGACGCTTCCTAAGAAAGAGGTTGATCCGGGAAGAGTTACATTGCCGGTTAAAATTGGTGATGTGTATGTCGGAAAGGGACTTATTGACTTGGGGTCGAGCATAAATCTTATACCTTTGTCAATTATCAAGAGGCTTGGCAACATCGAGATTAAGTCCATCCGAATGACATTACAATTGGCGGATAAGTCGACGACCCATCCTCATGGCGTAGCCCAAGATGTGTTGGTGAAGGTCGACAAATTCTTTTTCCCGGTGGATTTTATTGTAATTGATATGGAGGAAGATGATGATGCTCCGCTCATATTGGGCCGACCATTCATGAAGACCGCAAGAATGATGATTGATGTTGATGACGGTTTAATGAAGGTGCGTGTTCAAAATGAGGAGGTCACCTTTGATCTATTCGAGGCGATGAAGCATTCCAAGGATAGACATGATAGCTTTCGAATCGATGTGATCGAAGACGCTATTATGGAAGTTTCAAAGCATATTCACGAGATATCTCCTATGGAGTTAGCTCTCGACGACTCATTGGAGGTTTTCACTGTTGAAGAGGAGCTAGCTCTTGAGGAATGCTTGAAGGAACTTGATAGCTTGGAAGACCTACAACCGTGGGAAGTAGAGGAAGAAAATTTGAAGAAGGAGGTAATTGACGAGAAAGCGTCAATTGAATTAAAAGAGTTACCTTCGACTTTGAAATATGTATTCCTTGATGATACCGAGGACAAGCCGGTTATCATAAGCAACCTTTTGACAATTGAAGAAGAAGCCCGTCTCATATTTGTGCTCAAAACCAATCAAGAAGCTATGGGTTGGACTCTTTCCGATCTTAAAGGAATTAGCCCATCCTATTGTATGCACAAGATTTTGATGGAGGAGGATTTCAAGCCGGTGGCTCAACCACAACGCCGCTTAAATCCTACAATGAAAGAGGTTGTAAGAAAGGAAGTGGTGAAGCTTTTGGATGCGGGAATGATTTACCCGATCTCGGATAGTCCGTGGGTTAGTCCCGTGCACGTGGTTCCGAAGAAGGGTGGAATGACCGTAATCCGTAATGACAAAGACGAATTGATCCCGACTAAAGTTGCCACGGGATGGAGAATGTGTATAGATTATAGACGGTTGAATACCGCGACTCGTAAGGACCATTTTCCACTCCCATTTATGGATCAAATGCTTGAAAGACTATCGGGCCAACAATACTACTGTTTTTTAGACGGCTACTCCGGGTACAACCAAATTGCGGTTGACCCGGTTGATCATGAGAAGACGGCTTTCACGTGTCCGTTTGGAGTGTTCGCATACAGAAAAATGCCTTTTGGGCTTTGCAATGCGCCGGCGACATTCCAACGATGTGTCCAAGCTATTTTTGCCGATCTAATAGAGAAAACAATGGAAGTCTTCATGGATGACTTCTCGGTGTTTGGTGGGACGTTTAGTCTATGCTTGGCAAATTTGAAGACGGTGTTGGAAAGGTGTGTGAAGACTAATTTGGTGCTAAATTGGGAAAAGTGTCACTTTATGGTGACCGAGGGGATTGTGCTAGGCCACTAAGTCTCTAAAAGGGGGCTTGAAGTGGATAGAGCTAAGGTTGATGTAATTGAAAAATTACCCCCTCCGGTCAATGTGAAGGGCATCCGTAGTTTTTTGGGGCACGCGGGGTTCTACCGGCACTTCATCAAGGACTTCTCAAAGGTGGCTAAACCTTTGAGCAATTTACTCGCCAAAGATCAGGTATTTCTCTTCACCGACGATTGTTTGCAAGCTTTCGAGGTTTTAAAAGAAAAATTGGTTACCGCTCCAATAATAGTCGCTCCCGATTGGAATAAAAATTTTGAACTAATGTGTGACGCGAGTGACTATGCCGTTGGAGCGGTACTTGGCCAAAGAAAGGACAAAACTTTTCATGCTATACATTATGCGAGCAAGGTTCTTAACGAGGCTCAAATAAATTATGCCACAACGGAAAAAGAACTACTCGCAATAGTGTATGCGCTAGAAAAGTTTAGGTCCTATCTTATAGGGTCTAAAGTCGTGGTGTACACCGACCACGCGGCGATTAAATATCTGCTGACCAAGCCGGATTCGAAGCAAAGGCTCATCCGTTGGATCCTCTTGTTACAAGAATTCGATGTCGAGATTAAAGACAAGAAGGGGTCGGAAAACTTGGTAGCGGATCATTTATCCCGCTTGGTGAATGTCGAGGTTACCGCATCTGAAAAGGAAATCCGGGAAGAATTTCCTGATGAAAAATTGTTTAAGGTTCAAGTTAGGCCGTGGTTTGCAGACTTTGCAAACCACAAGGCTAGTGGTTGTGTGCCGGCCGATCTAACTTCGAACCAAAAGAGGAAGTTCCTTTCGGATGCGAAGTATTATGTTTGGGATGACCCATACTTGTTTAAGTTGGGTAGCGATAACCTGTTAAGGAGATGCGTAACTGGTGATGAAGCCCAGAGCATCCTTTGGCATTGTCACAACTCGCCTTATGGCGGTCATTATAATGGGGTTAGAACGGCCACTAAAATTCTTCAATCGGGATTTTATTGGCCAACTATTTTTAAAGACGCACATACCCATGCGCAAAGTTGTGACAGTTGCCAAAGAAGTGGTGGGATAGGTAAGAGAGATGAGATGCCTCTCCAAAATATCCAAGAAGTGGAAGTGTTCGATTGTTGGGGCATAGATTTTGTTGGACCTTTCCCACCCTCTTACGGGAATGAGTACATGCTTGTAGCTGTTGATTATGTCTCTAAGTGGGTTGAGGCGATTGCCTCACCTCGGGCGGATGCCAAAACGGTGATAAATTTTTTAAAGAAAAACATCTTTTCCCGTTTTGGAACACCCCGAGTGTTGATAAGTGACGGAGGGTCACACTTTTGCAATGCACCTTTGGAAACAATTCTAAAACATTATGGTGTGTCGCATAGGGTGACAACTCCGTACCACCCTCAGGCTAACGGGCAAGCGGAGGTCTCTAATCGAGAGATTAAGAGAATCCTAGAAAAAACCGTGTCTAATTCTAAAAAAGAGTGGTCCCAAAAATTGGACGAAGCATTATGGGCCTACCGTACGGCCTTTAAAGCTCCAATTGGCCTAACTCCGTTTCAATTGGTATTTGGTAAAACTTGCCATTTGCCGGTTGAATTGGAGCACAAGGCCTTGTGGGCCCTAAAATTTCTAAATTTTGAACATGAGTTGGCCGGTAACAAAAGGAAAGTACAACTACTTGAGTTGGAGGAGATGCGCAATGCCGCATACCACTCAAGTTGGTTGTACAAGGAAAAAGCAAAGAAATATCATGACAAGAAGATCCGTACCAAAGAATTTGTGCCCGGACAATTGGTCCTATTGTTCAACTCCCGGTTGAAGTTGTTTCCCGGGAAGTTGAAATCGAAATGGTCCGGGCCATTTCGGGTGAAAGAAGTAAAAGAGTACGGGGCCGTTATCATTGAAGACATGGACGAGAAAGACAGTTGGACCGTGAACGGCCAACGATTGAAAGTGTATCTCGGCGGTCATGTGGATCGCGAGAGTTGTGCTCAGCCGCTCGATGCTCCTCTGTGAGCATCGCACCGTCGAGCTTAGCCGACGTTAAACAAGCGCTAGTTGGGAGGCACCCCACATTGTAAGTATTTCCTGTTTTATGTTTGATGTTGTATGAGTATTGTGTGCTTTTTCAGGCTGGATGACATGCAAGTGCTTGCATTTGCAAAAGCACTTGCTGTCATGCTCGCTTGCAGCTCGCTAGGCGAGGCTGCAGCGAGCGCGCTCGCTGGCTGCTCGCTAGGCGAGGCAGTAGCGAGCGCACCAGTACTGTTCTATTTAAACAGTTCAGCAGGGCAGTTTTGCCCTTACCCTAAAAATTCTTCTAAACTGCTCTGCTGAAGCGTGCGATTTGCCTTCTCAAATTCTCTACTGTGCATCCATATCAACAACATTTGTGTGTCGGTCAATTGCAAACACTTCCCACTTCTCCTTTCCAAATCCGTTTACCTCAAGGTTTGCCCTATTGCATGTTTCTTTTGTTGCATTATTTATTTCCAAATTTGAATGGTAAATAGGATAGGTGTGATAGGAACCTTGAGGTTGCATGCAATTTTGGGAGTTTGCAATGTTGTGCATTTAGGTTTTAAATTGGGGATTTACTCTTACTTAGGTTTTCCATGAAATTAGGTATCCCCAATAGCATAGAACAATTCATAGTCATGAGAAATCATTGGGTTTTGCTGTGGAAACCTTGTATTTACGGGTTTTGGGGGAAACAATTTTGAAAATGCAGAAAACCCCAAAACCCGTAAGGTTCGCTAGCACTCGCTAGGCGAACCTGGGGCGAGCATTCGCTGCCACTTCGCTAGGCGAAGCAGCAGCGAGCAAACCAGTCCCTTATAAAAACTGTTTTGGTTCTAATCTGGTTGTTTCGTGTTTGTTGCTTTATCTCTTGTTTTGCAGAATGGAGTCAAGATCTAGTGCTGGCAAGAAAAGAAAGGGAGCGGCAACTACTTCACGAACCGTGCCGATCCAATTCGATAACGACAAGTTCGTAGGCCCGAAACAAGCGGCACGGTACATAGCTTTGGAGAAGCGCAAAATCCTTCCTGAGAGGCGTTTTCTGATCAACCCGCAGGGCACTTACCGAACTTTTGCCGGGTTGATAGACGCCAAGAAGTGGGACAGGTTGATAAGCCCCCTGGAGCATTATGACATTGGTACAGTGCGGGAGTTCTATGCTAACGCACTGCCTGACGACGACGAGCCCTTCACTTGGGTTTCGAGAGTTGCCGGGCGTACTATTCCTTTCGACCGGGATGCGATCAACCAAATCCTCGGGGAGCCGCTTCAGCTGGGTGCTGATGAGAGAGACCAGTACCATATTGACCTCCGGCTGCACAAGGATGTCCCAGCAATTACGACCGCCCTGCTTTTACCAGGGAAATCAGTTGAGCCGAACCCATCTGGGGTTCCTATGAGATATCATCGGGAGGACATGACTCCCATGGCTCAGCTGATTCTACTTCTGGTTTTGACCAACATACAACCCAAATCCCACACTTCTACTATGCCGATCCCAGTGGCACACTTAGTACATTCCATCCTCGCCAATGTCGAGATTGATGTGGCGAGGATCATTGCCAATGAGCTGAAGACGGTAATAGAGAGCGGACTGAAGTTGGGGGCTCGGGTGAATTGCCCCCTTGCATTCCCTTGTTTGATTATGAGTCTGTGCATTAAGGCACGAGTGCGACTTCCATCTCGGGGTCAGGTTAGGATCCCGGCTCCTATTGATGACCGGTATGTGGCAAAATACTGCAGAGCTAAGGCCACCGGCAGCAGTGCAGCCTCAGGTAGCACTAGGGTTTCTGATGGTCCTAGTGCTTCTACTCCCAGGGTCGATCCATACCTGCGGGCTGCGTGTGAATTCAATTTCGAGTGGATGGCAGCATCGCAGAGGGCTATGATTGACATGCACGACTCGATGCAGCGTTTGCAGCTGCAGGGTAGTGGTGCACATGCTTTGATGACACGGGAGCAGTTTCTGACTAATGCAAATTGGCCCGTGGACGTGCCAGTCTATTCTGAGGGGGTGGGAGCTGATGATGATGATGAGGATGATGATGAGGCGACCGGTTCTGAGGCCGGTAGTGAGGAGGAGTCTTGAGCCCTTTGTGGGTTAAGTTTTTGTTTTTGTATTTCAGTTTTTTTAATTATTATGGCATTTTTATTTGTACTTTTGAATTTTGTATTTTGACCATGGGTTGTACTATTGGGGTGTTTTGTCCCCCACGAACAAAATTTTATTTTTCAGTTAATGTTATTTATGTTTGTTGTTAATTTTGTGTGTTTAATAAATTTTTGGTTGAATGAGTGGCAAACCCTTCTAGATTGGTTGCTCCTCAAGAAGTACCCAATGAAGGTGCATCCGAGCTTGGATGGCAATGATAAGAATAACAAGTGAATGAAGCTAAGGTACATGGTTACCGTCGGCTAGAATTTTAGAATGCATTAGGAACTTTACTCTTTTTGGTAAATTGAATATTGTCTTTGTGCAACATAATTGAATGAATGTTTCATCTAGAACCTAAAACCACAAAGTGTGAGGAAACCTCCATTGTTCACTTAAATGCTGGATTCTAATAAGTTTTGTTGATTCATGTGATTCATTATTTGTCTGTTATTATTGTGAAATTGTGGAAGCAATTAGAAATGATCAAGGCACTTGTTTTCTTTCGAGCACAACTACATCCAAAAATATCTTACCTGTGAGCAGAGAGAGTATTTGTTAACCCCTTTGAGCCTAAACAGTTGAATCTCGGCTTGAAATAAAGCGAGATCTCAAAAATCTTTTTTTTACAACCCGAAAATATTGATTATTGTTCTTTTGCCGTAAGAAGTTAAGAGCATTCACTTAGGTTGTGGAAGAAATAAGTTGGGGAGAACGAAAAAGAATCGGTAAATTCCACAACTCTTGAAAAAGAAAAGAAAAACCGAGCAAGCATAGAAAAATATATGTATAGAAAATGTAGAAAATAAACATCTATTTTGTACATTTGATGTGAAAGAAAAGAACAAAAATATAAAGAATGAAAATGAATGCTTGCTTGGAAGAAAAATAGTGAAAAATAAGAGTTGAGTTGTGGAATATGTGTTGTGAAGGTTACAAATAAGAAACAGATGAAACAAGTCGAGTAGTGTGAATAATACTGTGAATGTCTCTTTTGCATCGGCACTTTCGTTTCAATGGCCTTAGAAATGACCCTTGTTTGTTAACCTGACCAAGCTTCAACCGAAAAGCCCTTAGTGATCTTTATGCTTCCACAGTACCATTTTTAATTGATTAGACATTGTATGAATCTGTTTGATTTCTTCATTATTTGTTAGAGAGCGAGATTAGTCCCGCGGTTGCAAACGCGCAAAATCTTCATTCCTTATTCGAAGAGGAGAGATAGGATGATTCATTCAGAAGAGTATTGTTGTAGATAGATAAATATTTTGCATTGCTATTTAAGTTTAAGTTCCTAGGTATTATTTTATTCAAACCGTTGGGAACTTGTATATGCGAATTTCGCTTGTGTTTGAGCCGTTTATCCAACTTCGGAGAAACTGTTTCTTTATGCAAATCCTCTTGTCTTTCAAGAGGCATACTTTGCTTGAGGACTAGCAAGAATCTAGTTGGGGAGAGTTGTTAGATGCCCAAAAGTGCTTATTTGAGCTATCATATGTGGGCATCTTTCACTCTTTTGCCTTGCTAAAATTGTCAAAATCACATTTATTTTACATGGAATGCGTACATTGATGAACAAGCTTGGTGCCTTTGATGTGTTTGTTATTGTGCAGGAAAGGCATGAATTAATTGATAATAAAGACACAAGAGAATTGGCAAAGGAACCAAAGCAAAGGAGCATTTCATCTGCCAGCTCGCTAGGCGAGGATGTGGCGAAGCAAAACCTTCGCTAGGCGAGCTCCTGGCGAAAGGCTCCAGTAAATTGGTTAATTAATTCGCTAGGCGAACTGAAGGCGAAGTGGCAGCGAATTCAGTCTGTTTTGGTGAAAAGAGCAGCCAGCACTAGCTCGCTAGGCGAGGCTCTAGCGAGTCCCCAGCGAGCATTCCAGTAGCAAAACCTCTCAACCTCGCTGGGGCGAAGGTTGAAGCGAGTGCTTCGCTAGGCGAAGGTCTGTTCGCTAGGCGAACATGACAGTTCCACAGGCCTAGTTTTCTCTGGGCGCAGGGGCATTTTGTGCCCATTTTTGGCCTTCGCTAGGCGAGCCATTCTGCTCGCCTAGCGAACGTGACAGTTCTGCACTTGTCTATAAGTAGCAGGTGCCACTTTTTGAGCCCATACCACTTTTTACCAACTTTTCCATTTTTTGTACTTTCTCTTAGATATTTTACAGCATTGTTTGGAGGGATTTTTGATGCCCTAATTTCATTTCTCTTCATCTAGCAATCATCTTCCACAAAAAGAAGGTGGATTCCCATCCAACTTCGATCATTCGACTTGGATGTTGATCAACCCTCTTTTCTTACTTGCCGACCAAGCTACCATGAAAATGAGTAGCTAAGTCTTCCATTTGTCAAGGTTAGATGTAGGTGATTGCTAGCTTTGTGTGTAAATGTAAGGATCCTCATATGTAAACTCTTTAACGGTAAATATATGATGAAAACTTTGTTTCTATTTAAAACTCTTTGTGTTGGTATTTGATCGAGAGATGTTTACCGATTCTTGACCTAGGTTTTCATCCAAACTTGTTTGTTAGCTAGAGATAGTAACGAATGATTTTGTTCACCATAAGGTTGAACCAAAACATTGTCTTTTTGATAGATTGTGTTCGAGAGAAACAATGGATCAAAATGACAAAACTCGCAATGGGTGTTCGAGAGAAACGCATTGAGAGGACTTTGTGAAATTATTTATCATCTAAAGGAGTTTATAATATTGTTGACCGTGCAAAAACATGCAAAGCAAATGTAATCATTGAAACCTAACTCTGACAATATTTCTCATATTAATCAAAACGTAACTTTTACCGCAATTAATTACTTTGTATGCAAGATAACTTGATTAAAACCCAAAACCCTAGTGTTACATTAAGTTAAGATTAATTCAACCATTGAACGGCAGTGATATCTTACAATCTCTGTGGATACGATAACAAAACCCGACACTTAAAAACTGTCTCAACAGTAGTGTACCCACAGTAGGTCCGAAGATGTAACAGCTTGCGAGACATACCTAAAGCGACAGCAATCTGCGTGATGATTCCGCCAACATGGATGACTCCTTCGGTAGATCTGGAGATACCGCTGAGACTGTATAATAAAAAGTTCCCACACGCTACTGGGCGAGACTGGGATGCACAAAATAATAGGAAGATCTCCTCTTCACTCAGTAGTGTCTTTGCATTCGGTCTTCCCAGGAAGGAATGTGCTAATATCATCTGAAAGTATATGAAGGCGGGGTTATGTATAACTTGAGATAGCTGCGTAGATGGATCTTGGCTTCCGCCACCCGATATATCACTCCAAAACTTCTCAACCTCCTTACCTAGAAAATATCCCATAGGTGTCGCCGGGATAGCATCAGGAGTGGTCTGGAAACCCAATAAGTCACCGAACTCTTTCTGGCTGAAGGAGTACTCAACTCCAAAGAGCCTGAAAGCAGCATACCCATCTGGTCCAGAATATGGGTCATAGTCGAATGAACTCAGGAACTCCAAGGTCAGGTTCCTGTAGGTGTTACTCAAGTCATTTGCAAACTCGTCCCAGTGAAGCTGGTGGCTAAGGAATCGGATACTCGGCTCGATACCCAGTGCCTTCATACAGTGCTGAATAGGATAACGTGTGGGTGCCATAGGATGCTGATACAGAGCGATGTCGTGCTCTCTCTGAGCAGTATCTCTATAGGCCACATGCATGTCATCGAAATCCTGCATCCTCTAAAAGTTAAGAAAGTGATCCTGAAAATGCAAACCATTCAAATCTTAGTCTTAATGCAAAATAAAATAAAAATAAAATAAAATAAATGCGAAAAAGTAAAATGAAAGAAAAACCATGGGTTGCCTCCCACGCAGCGCTTGTTTAACGTCAATAGCTTGAGGATTAGAATTTATACACCTGTAGTAGTAGGAATCGGTGGATCAATCAGGGTGTGGCTCGAGTAGTATGCTGGAATGTCTCCTCCTTCGTAGAGCTTCAGTCTTTGTCCATTTACAACGAATGGACTACATGTATCGTTCTTGATTTCTACGGCTCCGGATCTCAGAATCTTGGATACTTAGAAGGGACCAGTCCATCTTGAACGTAGCTTTCCAAGGAAGAGTCGTAACCTAGAGTTGAAAAGGAGAATAAGATCGCCTATATTGAAATTTTTCTTTACTATTCTTTTGTCGTGATAGGCTTTTGTCCTCTCTTTATATATTTTTGCATTCTCGTAGGCAGATTGCCTAAGTTCTTCTAATTTATGAATGTCTAGGGTACGCTTTTCTCCAGCGGCTAGGTAGTCTAAATTCAAAGTTTTAATGGCCCAATAGGCCTTATGCTCTAATTCGAAAGGTAAGTGACAGGATTTTCCATAAACTAGTTGATAAGGAGTAGTTCCTATATGGGTTTTGAAAGCGGTTCTATAGGCCCATAATGCTTCTTGAAGCTTCTGAGACCAGTCTCTCCTAGAAATAGAAACAGTTTTCTCTAGGATTTGTTTTATCTCCCTATTAGGTACTTCTACTTGGCCAGCAGTCTGTGGGTGGTATGGCGTTGCTACTCTATGCCTAACTCCATATTTTCTTAAAAGTTTGTCAAATATTCTCGATATAAAGTGTGATCCTCCATCGCTTATGACTAAACGTGGTGTTCCAAACCTAGGGAAAATATAGTTTATAAATAGTTTAATCACAACCCTAGTGTCGTTTGTGGGTGCAGTTATAGCTTCAACCCACTTGGACACATAGTCTACAGCTACTAAGATATACCTATTTCCTAAGGATGGTGGGAAAGGTCCCATGAAATCTATACCCCATACGTCAAAGAGTTCTACTTCCTGAATGTTTCTTAGAGGCATTTCATCACGCCTTCAAATGTTTCCAGTGCGTTGGCATCTATCACACTTGACAATGCAACATAGACATCACGCCACATGGTAGGCCAGAATAGGCCAGCTTGAAGAATCTTGGCGTATGTCTTAGAGGTGCTCGCATGTCCACCATATGGTGCAGAATGACAATCCTCGATAATACTATTTACCTCTTCTTCTGGAACGCAACGACGAAAAATTCCATCTTTACCTCTTTTGAAAAGGAGCGGTTCGTCCCAATAGAAGTTTCTCACATCGTGGAAGAATTTATTCTTGCGGTGGTAGTCAAGATCAGGGGGTACTATATCAGCAACTAGGTAATTAACGAAGTCTGCATACCAGGGTACGTAACTTATTGCTAAGGAATTTTGAGGGTGCTCATAAGGATCTAGGTTATTATCTTTAATGGTTTCTACTCTAGCGATCAGTCTATCAACGGCGAAATCATCATTTATGGGTACTAGTTCTGGTTTTAGATGTTCTAGCCTAGAAAGGTGATCAGCTACTACATTTTCAGTGCCTTTTTTTATCTCTTATGTCTAAATAAAACGCTTGTAGTAATAGAATCCATCGGAGTAACCTGGGCTTGGCATCTTTTTTACTTAATAGGTAACGGATGGCAGCATGATCGGTGTAAACTATAATTTTTGATCCTACTAGATAAGATCTAAATTTGTCTATAGCGAAAACTACATCGAGTAATTCTTTTTCAGTTGTTGCGTAGTTGAGTTGGGCAACATCTAGGGTTCTACTGGCATAATAAATGGCATGTAATTTTTTATCTTTCCTTTGTCCTTGAACGGCTCCAACTGCATCATCACTAACATCGCACATTATCTCAAACAGTTCTGACCAATCAGGTGGTTTCATAATGGGTGCAAATACTAATGCTTGCTTTAAAAGATTAAATGCGTCATTACATTTTTCATCGAAAATGAATTCGCCATCTTTCATTAAAAGTCCAGTTAAAGGTTTGGTTATTTTGGAGAAGTCTTTAATGAAACGCCGGTAGAATCCAGCGTGTCCTAGAAAGCTTCGGACTTCTCTGATGGTTTTTAGTGGTTTTAGGTTTTCTATAACTTCTATCTTAGCTTTGTCTACCTCTATACCTTTTTCGGAAACTATATGTCCTAAAACTATTCCTTTGGTCACCATGAAATGACATTTTTCCCAATTTAGCACGAGGTTCACCTCCACGCATCTCTCCAGGATTTTCTCAAGGTTAGCAAGACAATTATGGAAATCAAATCCGCAAACCGAGAAATCATCCATAAACACTTCCATGATACCATCTAGGTAATCTTCAAAGATTGACATCATGCAGCGTTGGAAAGTAGCTGGGGCATTACAGAGGCCGAACGACATTCGTCTGTAGGCAAAAGTTCCATAAGGGCATGTAAAGGTAGTTTTTTCTTGATCTTCGGGGTGAATAGATATTTGGAAGAATCCAGAGTATCCATCCAGATAGCAGAAGTAAGAGTGTCTGGCTAGACGCTCCAACATTTGGTCTATAAATGGTAAAGGGAAATGATCCTTCCTAGTTGCTTTATTTAATTTTCTATAATCTATACACATCCGCCATCCTCCTTCTAAACGTTTGGCTACATGTTCGCCTTTATCGTTTTGCACGA
Source organism: Lathyrus oleraceus (assembly GCF_024323335.1). Taxonomy (NCBI): domain Eukaryota; kingdom Viridiplantae; phylum Streptophyta; class Magnoliopsida; order Fabales; family Fabaceae; genus Lathyrus; species Lathyrus oleraceus. The sequence continues at coordinate 54,676,982 of NC_066581.1, read as the reverse complement.
CTGTGATGCCTCCCTTTTTAGGTACTACATGCACAGGGCTCACCCACTTACTATCCGAGATCTGGTAGATTATACCTGCGTCAAGTAACTTAAGAACTTCCTTTTTAACAACATCACTCATTATAGGGTTTATTCTTCTCTGATGTTCCCTGGAGGGTTTTGAATCTTCTTCTAGTGAAATCTGATACATGCATAAGGATGGGTTTATACCTTTCAAGTCAGAGATATTATATCCTAAGGCTGAGGGATATCTTCGTAAAACGTCTAAAAGTTGGTTCGTCTCCTCTTGGCTCAAGGTAGCACTAACTATAACTGGACGGTTCATCTTTTCATCGAGGAACTCGTATCTCAGGTTCTTAGGTAGTTCCTTAAGTTCTAAGGTTGGTTTCTTAGGGCATGACATAGGATCTGGGGTAAGGGATAAACATTCGTAAAGGTTATCATCGATGTAGGGTTTTTAAAGTCATCATCTTCCCTTATGAGAGTTGATGGTAACTTAGTTGTTTTTATAATTTCTTTTTGTTCTAATTCTCTAACACATTCATCAATAATATCTAAGGCATAACACGAGTCTCCTATCACAGGTGCCATAAGAAATTTCGAAAGTATAAATTCTATTTTCTCGTCACCTACCTCAAATGTCAACTTTCCTTTCTTGACATCTATTATGGCTCTTGCAGTCGATAAGAATGGTCTACCTAGAAGGATTGGTATATCATTGTCCTCTTTGATGTCCATGACAACAAAATCAGTAGGGATAAACAACTGACCTATCCTAACAGGCACATCTTCTAAAATGCCTATCGGATATTTAACAGATCTATCGGATAACTGAAGTGACATCTTAGTGGGCTGTAATTCTCCTAAGTTTAACCTCTCACAAACTGCTAAAGGCATTAAGCTCACACTAGCTCCTAAGTCTAGAAAATCTTTTTTGATGACATGATTACCCAAAAGGCAAGGAATGGAGAAATTTCCAGGATCTTTATCTTTCTTCGCTAACTTGTCCTCGGAAATAGCATTACATTCCAAAGGCTTCGGATCGTCAAGTCTACGTTTGTTGGTAAGGATGTCTTTGAGAAACTTTGCATAAGAAGGTATTTGGGTGATGGCTTCTGTGAAAGGGATTTCTACATGAAGTTTTTCTATAACTTTAATAAATTTTTGATACTGTTTATTGAGATGGGTTTGTTTGAGTCTTTGCGGATATGGTATAGGTGGTTTATATGGAGTGGGAGATTGTTGGTGTAAGCCCTAGAGGCCAATACTTTTGGTACTTGTATCGAATTATTTATTAATAATAAAAGGCATTTTCTTTATTATGGTTGATTAATAAAATCCCTAGAATAGATAGTCTGTTTAATGTATTAAGTGTGACTTAATCATGAGAACACATTAAACATAAGGGCACTGTTCTTAAAGTATCCGTATTCGAGCTTTAATGTGAAGTGGGATAACATTAAAGCATTAAGACTATTATGTTTGTAGACTGATGATCACATCTCATGGATCATGGATAAAGAGTTATCAAGTCTTAAACATAGGTATGAATATTAGGAGTAATATTTATACCGGATTGACCCGCTATGAGAATACTATATAGAAAGTTATGCAAAGTGTCATAAGTTATTCTCATGGTGATAATAGTGTATACCACTCTTTGACCTGAAACCACTATGGATCCTAGATGTAGAGTCGAGTGCTTTATTGCTGATCCAACGTTGTCCGTAACTGGATAACCATAAAGACAGTTGATGGGTACTCCACGAAGCATGCTGAGTGACATGAGTGTCCTAGATGGAATTTGCCAATCCCGCGTAACAGGATAAATGTCTATGGGCCCAATATTGAACTGGAAAAGGGTGACACGGTTTATACCTTGTGTTCAATATAGACATAAGGGCAAAGGGGTAATTATACACATAATTATTATCACAGGAGGTTTTGTCAGATCACATGACATTTTCGTGACTTGGGTAGCAGTGATGTGTTGCTAGATACCGCTCACTGTTTATTATGTTAAATGCGTGATTTAATATAATTACCAACGCCGCGAAAACCTATAAGGTCACACACAAAGGACGGATTGATGAGAGATAGAGTAACTAAGGAACACCGTAAGGTACGGTGCACTTAAGTGGGAGACGAAATATGGTAAGGTACCAAATACTTAAGTGATTTTGGGCATATTATAAGATATTGGCCAAAATACACTTAAGTGGGCTTTTTAGCTTGAAGCCCACACAAGTGGTTCTATAAATAGAACCCCTTGGGTAGAAGCATTGGGTCTCCACTCCACTCAGACTGAAATTCAAGTAGAGACTTGGAATTTTGTTTCCCTCTTTCTCTCACTCAAAGCCTTCATTCATAACAGCTAGCACTGCGATTGAAGGAATCCGTTCGTGTGGACTGAGTAGAGACGTTGTCATCGTTCAACGTTCGTGATCGCCCCGTGGATCTTTATCAAAGGTTTTTGATCATTATCAGAGATCTGCACCAAAGGTCTGAATCTCCACAAGAGGTAATGATTCTATCACTGATCATGCCCATTCGTAAGGATCACTAAATGAAGAAATTTTTAAATTCCACTGCGCCTTGGATGACAATTCTCCTACAGGTGGTACGTAAGTTTTATCTTTAGGTTCTTCTCCTTTTTCTATACCTTCCTGGTTTTCAGATTCCACTGGTTCCTTTACTTCGTCCGTGGGTTTGGTACATTCCTTAGAAGTTTTTGGTTCACTCAATCTAGGTTTTGGTGGCTCATCATAAGTGTTCCCACTTCGTAGGGTAATGGCATTGGCTTGTCCTCTTGGATTTTGTTGAGGTTGTCCAGGGAATTGTCCTCCAGGTGTAGTCTGCGGGGCTTGGTTTAAAGCTACTTGAGAGATCTGGGTTTCAAGCATCTTAGTATGAGTAACTATTTGGTCAACCTTGGTTCCTAACTGAGTAATTAATTCGTTAACATGAATGTTTTGGTTCATGAACTCCTTGTTTTGTTGGGTTTGAGCGGTGATAAAATTTTCCATAATTTTTCAAGGCTCGGCTTTGATGGTACAGGTTGCATAAGTTGATTTGATCTAGGGGCTTGATAACTAGGTCTCGGAGGTGCATTGTTTTGGATAGGGTTATTGTTTTTATAGGAGAAGTTCGGGTGATTCCTCCATCCAGGGTTATAGGTATTTGAGTATGGGTTGCCTTGGGTGTAGTTCACTTGCTCTGAGTGGGTTTCGTTTAATAGACTGCATTCTGCAGATTGGTGTCCTTTGGTTCCACATATCTCACAATCCGACGAAACTGCGGCTACAGTATTCGGGTTTATGCACATATGCTCGACTTTGAGGGCTAATGCGTCCAATTTAGCTTGCATCATGTCTATAGAGATTAGTTCATGCACACCTCCTTGGGCTTCCTTCTTCTCTACTGTCGCTCGTTCGACTCCCCATGATTGATGGTTTTGAGCCATATCTTCGATGAGGGCACTAGCTTCAGGATAAGGTTTGTTCATCAGAGCACCGCCTGCGGCAGCGTCGATGGTCATCTTTGTGTTATAACGAAGTCCAATATAGAAGGTTTGAATGATTAACCAATTTTCTAAACCATGATGTGGGCATGCTCGTAACAACTCTTTGTATCTCTCCCAAGCCTCGAACAGTGATTCTCCTTGGTTTTGGGTAAATCTAGTTATATGGTTTCGAAGAACGGCGGTTTTACTCGGGGGAAAATATCTAGCAAGGAATACTCTTCTAAGGTTATCCCAAGTCGTAATGGAATTGGGTGGAAGGGAATCTAACCATGATAGGGCATTATCTCTGAGGGAAAAAGGAAATAATCTTAAACGTATTGCCTCAGGAGAAGCTCCATTGGTTTTAAAAGTATCTGCTAATTAAAGAAATATTTTTAAATGTTGGTTTGGGTTCTCAGTAGCGAGACCTGCGAATTGTCTCTGTTGCACTAGTTGCAACAGGGATGGTTTAAGTTCAAAATTATTAGCTGGGATGGTTGGGTTTACTATACTAGAACTAGGTTCTTCATTAGATGGTTGAGCGAAATCCTTAAGAGGTCTTTGGTTTTGATCTTCGGCCATAGCTCTCTTAATTCTATGAAAGCATAAACGTGCGCGAGCATAACGTTCAGGTTCCACCAGAGGGTATACTAAGCTTAAACTTCCGGTGCTGCGAGTTCTTCGCATTGATCGGCGGGAAATAGCCTAAGTCTAAACGATATAACAACAGGAAAATGAAATTTGACGAAATTGGTCCCCGACAACGGCACCAAAAACTTGATGCGGTGTTTCGCAAGTATACGTACGCGTCAGAGTAATATAAAAGATTGTCGAATCCACAGAGACCAAGTGTCAATCTATCGTTATCTATTGTTATGGTGTTTATCAAAGGCAATCAAAAAAGGTGTTTTTGGAGTGTGCAATAAAAAGTAAAGTATTAAAATAAATTTAATTAATAAAGACAGGGTCGAATGTAATTCACGTAATCAATTAATAATCCAAGTACTTGCTAATAGAGCTACTTATGGGCAGTGTTTCCTACTTTGAAAAGAACTAATTTAACAAAAACTGTCGCGTTCGCGTATTCAGAACCGAGTTGTACTCCCTAATCAAACCCTCTTATTGTCACTTATAAAAAGGCGCGCATTGCGTTAGAGTAGTAAACCTATTTTTAAGAAATATAGTATCTTGACTAAGTTGAAAAGTATTATAACCTGAATTTCTTAACCAAAAGAGGTTCTTACGAACCAGACTCTAAACTTATAAACGCGTCCGAAAATAGTTTTAAAATCTCTTTTCTTCTTAATGTTAAAATCTCCTAATGAACTAAACAAAGCGCTTTCGCTGTTTTTGAAATAGTTAAAAACAATTAAGTTTAAAAAGACGTTGGACGACTTTCGATCTTACCCAACAGAATTGAAGTGCGGGAAAACTTAATTTGAAAGTTAAAATAGCCCTTAAGTGTTTCTACGAACAATTGTACGAATTATCGGTTCAATTACGATCCTTACATTCTAACCTTATAAATTTAGTTAGACATGGTAAAGTAAAAGTGCATTAAAATAAATAAAAGTAGTGCGAGTGCGGAAAATAAATAAAAGTAGTGCGAGTGCGGAAAGTAAATAATTTAAAGCGAGTGCGAGAAATAAATAATTTAAAGCGAGTGCGAGGAAATAAATGAAAGTAAAGCGAGTGCGGGGAAATAAATGAAAGTAAAGCGAGTGCGAGGAAATAAATGAAAGTAAAGCGAGTGCGAGGAAATAAATGAAAGTAAAGCGAGTGCGGGAAAATAAATAAGATAAAGACAAGAAATAAAAACCTGCTCCAATCGGAGGGTTGAATAAATTGTAAAGCGGAAATGAAAATGGCGGCAGGATTAACTTCCTTCCAAAGTGCTCCAAACTCGATTACAGACTCTATCACAGACTCGATTACACAATTGTGGTAACACTCCAATGCGAAGCGATTACCACTTTAAAATACTGAATATATGCCTAAGTGAAACAAAGTTGCTTTGAGTTTGCCTCTGCTCTAAGTTTGGATGATTGTAAAAGTGATTTCGAGTTTCTATTTATAAGCAAGTAAAAAGATGGAAATGACAAGGATGCCCTTCAACTTGAAAATGGGAGGGAAAAACTTTCCTCTTGTGGCGCCCGCCACAAGGCCATGGCGTCCGCCACAAGCATAAAATGAGGCCCATTAGTGGAAGTAGTGGGGAACATGGCAATTGAGGGAAGTTGAGCTTGGACACGTCATGGCAGGGTCTATGGCGCCAGCCATGGGGTAGGCCACAAGTACAAAATGCTGAATTTTAGGGTTTTTAGCTCTTTTTCACTCCTTTTCTCGATCGGGGCTCCGATTAAAGTAAAAACCTAAAAACAAAGGAAAACATAGCGATAACACAACAAAATGATAATAAAACAACTAGAATTCATGTGAAATCGGAGTCGAAAATACGGTAAATTTCAGTGTTACCACAGGTGCCATAAGAAATTTCGAAAGTATAAATTCTATTTTCTCGTCACCTACCTCAAAGGTCAACTTTCCTCTCTTGACATCTATTATGGCTCCTGTAGTCGATAAGAATGGTCTACCTAGAAGGATTGGCATATCATTGTCCTCTTTGATGTCCATGACAACAAAATCAGTAGGGATAAATAACTGACCTATCCTAATAGGGACATCTTCATAAATGCCTATCGGATACTTAACAGATCTATCGGCTAACTGAAGCGACATCTTAGTGGGCTGTAATTCTCCTAAGTTTAACCTCTCACAAACCGCTAAAGGCATTAAGCTCACACTAGCTTCTAAGTCTAGAAAAGCTTTTTCGATGACATGACTTCCCAAAAGACAAGGAATAGAGAAATTTCCAGGATCTTTATCTTTTTTGGCTAATTTATTCTCGGAAATGGCATTGCATTCCAAGGGCTTCGGATCGTCAAGTCTACGTTTGTTGGTAAGGATGTCTTTGAGAAACTTTGCATAAGAAGGTATTTGGGTGATGGCTTCTATGAAAGGGATTTCTACATGAAGTTTTTCTATAACTTTAATAAATTTCTGATTTTGTTTATTGATCTGGGTTTGTTTGAGTCTTTGCGGATATGGTATAGGTGGTTTATATGGCGGGGGTGGTACATAAGTTTTATCTTTAGGTTCTTCTCCTTTTCCTATACCTTCCTGGTTTTCAGATTCCTCTGGTTTCTTTACTTCGTCTGTGGGTTTCGTATATTCCTTAGAAGTTTTGGGTTCACTCAATCTAGGGTTTGGTGGCTCATCATAAGCGTTCCCACTTCGTAGGGTAATGACATTGGCTTGTCCTCTCGGATTTTGTTGAGGTTGTCCATGAAACTGTCCTCCAGGTGTAGTCTGAGGGGCTTGGTTTAAAGCTACCTGAGAGATATGGGTTTCAAGCATCTTGGTATGAGTAACTATTTGGCCAACCTTGGTTCCTAACTGAGTAATCAATTCGTTAACATGAATGTTTTGGTTCATGAACTCCTTGTTTTGTTGGGTTTGAGCAGTGATAAAATTTTCCATAATTTTCTCAAGGCTCAGCTTTGGTGGTACAGGTTGCATAGGTTGATTTGATCTTGGGGCTTGATAACTAGGTCTCGGAGGTGCATTATTTTGGATTGGGTTATTGTTTTTATAGGAGAAGTTCGGGTGATTCCTCCATCTAGGGTTATAGGTATTCGAGTATGGGTTCCATTGGGTGTAGTTCACTTGCTTAGAGTGGGTATCATTTAATAGACTGCATTCTGTAGATTGGTGTCCTTTGGCTCCACATATCTCACAATCTGACGAAACTGCAGCTACAGTATTCGGGTTTATGCACATATGCTCGACCTTAAGGGATAATGCATCCATTTTAGCTTGCATCATGTCTATAGAGCTTAGTTCATGCACTCCTCCTTGGGCTTCTTTCTTCTCTACTGTCGCTCGTTCGACTCCCCATGATTGATGGTTTTGAGCCATATCTTTAATGAGGGCATTAGCTTCAGGATAAGGTTTGTTCATCAGTGCACCGCCTGCGGCTGCGTCGATGGCCATCTTAGTGTTATAGTGAAGTCCATTATAGAAGGTTTGAATGATTAACCAATTTTCTAAACCATGATGTGGGCATGCTCATAACAACTCTTTATATCTCTCCCAAGCTTCGAACAACGATTCTCCTTGGTTTTGAATAAATCTAGTTATATGGTTTCGAAGAACGGCGGTTTTACTCGGGGGAAAATATCTAGCAAGGAATACTCTTCTAAGGTTATCCCAAGTCGTAATGGAATTGGGTGGAAGGGAATCTAACCATGATAGGGCTTTATCTCTGAGGGAAAAAGGGAATAATCTTAAACGTATTGCCTCAGGAGAAGCTCCATTGGTTTTAAACGTGTCTGATAATTGAAGAAATATTTTTAAATGTTGGTTCGGGTTCTCAGTAGCGAGACCTGCGAATTGTCTCTGTTGCACTAGTTGCAACAGGGATGGTTTAAGTTCAAAATTATTAGCTGGGATGGTTGGGTTTACTATACTAGAACTAGGTTCTTCGTTGGATGGTTGGGCGAAGTCCTTAAGAGGTCTTTGGTTTTGATCTTCGGTCATAGCTCTCCTAATTCTATGGAAGAATAAACGTGCACGAGCGTAACGTTCAGGTTCTGCCAGAGGGTATACTAAACTTAAACTTCCGGTGCTGCGAGTTCTTCGCATTGACCGGCGGGTAATAGCCTAAGTCTAAACGAAATAACAACACGGAAATGAAATTTGACGAAATTGGTCCCCGACAACAGCGCCAAAAACTTGATGCGTGCTTTTCGCAAGTATACGAACGCGTTAGAGTAATATAAAAGATTGTCGAATCCACAGAGACCAAGTGTCAATCTATCGTTATCTATTGTTCTGGTGTTTATCAAAGGCAATCAAAATAGGTGTTTTTAGAGTGTGCAATGAAAAGTAAAGTATTGAATAAAGTTAAATTAATAAAGACAGGGTCGAATGCAATTCACATAATCAATTTTTAATCAAAGTACTTGCTAATAGAGCTACTTATGGGCAGTGTTTCCTACTTCGAAAAGAACTAATTTAACAGGAACTGTCGCTTTCGCGTATTCAGAACCGAGTTGCACTCCCTAACCAAACCCTCTTATTGTCACTTATAAAAAGGCGTGCATTGCGTTAGAGTAGTAAACCTATTTTTAAGAAATATAGTATCTTGACTAAGTTGAAAAGTATTATAACCTGGATTTCTTAACCAAAAGAGGTTCTCACGAACCAGACTCTAAACTTATAAACTCGTTCGAAAATAGTTTTAAAATCTCTTTTCTTCTTAAGTTAAAAACTCCTAATGAACTAAACAAAGGGCTTTTGCTGTTTTTGAAATAGTTAAAAACAATTAAGTTTAAAAGGACGTTGGACGGCTTTCGATCTTACCCAACAGAAGTTAAATGCGGGAAGACTTAAGTTGAAAGTTAAAATAGCCCTTAAGTGTTGCTATGAACAACTGTACGGATTATCGGTTCAATTACGATCCTCACATTCTAACCTTATAGATTTAGTTAGACATGGTAAAGTAAAGGTGCTTTAATTTAAATAAAAGTAGTGCGAGTGCGGAAAGTAAATGAAAGTAGTGCGAGTGCGGAAAGTAAATGAAAGTAGTGCGAGTGAGGAAAATAAATAATAGTGCGAGTGCGGAAAATAAATAAAAGTAAAGCGAGTGCGAGAAATAAATAATAGTAAAGCGAGTGCGAGAAATAAATAAAAGTAAAGCGAGTGCGAGAAATAAATAAAAGTAAACCAAGTGCGAGGAATAAATAAAAGTAAAGCGAGTGCGAGAAATAAATAGATAAAGGTAAGGCAATAAAAACCTGCTCCAATCGGAGGGTTGAATAAAATGCAATGCGGAAATGAAAATGGCGGCAGGATTAACTTCCTTCCAAAGTGCTCCAAGCTCGATTACGGACTCGATCACAAAACTCGATTACACAATTGCGGTAACACCCCAATGCGAAGCGATTACCACTTTAAAATACTAAATATATGCCTAAGTGAAACAAAGTTTGCTCTAAGTTTGCCTCTGCTCTAAGTTTGGATGATTGAACAAGTGATTTCGAGTCTTTATTTATAGGAGAGTAGAATGATAGAAATGACAAGGATGCCCTTCAACTTGAAAATGGGAGGGAAAACTTTTCCTCTTGTGGCACCCGCCACAACGCCAATCTGAGGCGCCTTAGTGGAAATAGTGGGGAACGTGGCAGTTGAGGAAAGTTGAGCTGGGACACGTCATGGCAGGGTCTATGGCGCCAGCCACAGTGGGAGCCACAAGTACAAAATGCTGAATTTTAGGGTTTTTAGCTCTTTTCACTCCTTTTCTCGATCCGGGCTCCGATTAAAGTAAAAACCTAAAAATAAATAAAAACATAGTAATAACACAATAAAATGACAATAAAACTACTAAAATGCATGCGAAATCGGAGTCGAAAATACGATGAATTTCAGTCTTATCAAATGACACGACCCGCGTCAGAAGGGCGTGTTGCGCTGACACGGCCGCCCGTGTCAACTCGCACAGTAGTGATTTTTTTTTGAAAAAAAGAGCCATTGGACACCTTTCACTATATATTTTTCACCGTTGGAGGAGGGTCCCACCTCCGAAAATCACCCTATAAATACACCCAATCACCAATTCTTTCCTCATTTCACACATTACTTTCATACTTCTTCATCTCCACCTTCTTTTTCTCAAATACGACCTAATTCTGTCATAAGTTTCACTCCGGAGCTACCTCTTTTCACCACCAATATCTGTCGATTCTCCACCCGTCTTCTCAAAAAGTTCACCGCTCCCTACCCTCGGCACTCCTACGGTAATATTTTTCACTTAATCTCTCCTTCCAAATTCTTGTGTCTTTTTACTGTGTGGAGGTACAATATGTCTCGACGTGGCAAAAAAACCAAAAATGTGGGAGAATCATCTCGTCCCAGACAAAGAGCAAGGAGAACCCCGAACGAGCACGACATTGAGTTCGAGAGCCCGGAGCATCAGAAAAGGTATGCGGTTCATATAAAAAGGAAACTCACCCCTACGAGGTATATGTGTAATGGTACACTGCATGAACTGGGATTGCAAGCGGAAGTACACCGCATGTTACACACCCTAGGGACGCTGGAATTTATGCAGCTGGAAGCGCCTACATTTGCGCGCATCACGCTGGAATTTCTGAGCACCATCGATTTTAAGCTGAAGAACAGGTAGAACGACACAGAAAAAGAATATTACGGTACGTTGCACTTTCATCTATTCAATACTGATTTGGAACTGACAGTGGAGAAGTTAGGGAGGATCTTAAAACTCCCAATCGTAGGCCTTGAAGCGGTGCCCGATACATTTGTCCCGGCGGAATTTTGGACCGCCATCACAAGTAATAATAAATATGTGTCCAAAGGGGGAAAGGCATCGGGTATCCATAACCCATGTTTCAGGTATGCACAAAAGGCACTGGCATATACAATTTTTGGTCGCGGAGACAACACAGGTGTTACCACACAAAGGGAGTTGTTCTTCCTATACAGCATGTCATCCCAGGCTCCGATCAATGTAGCGGCCTTTGCAGCCGACTAATTAGGGAGAGTAGGTCGCGCTACTTCAGGCGACATTTCTGTTGGCGGCATGATTACTCAGATTGCCGACCACTTCGGATTTGGTGCTGCTCTAATTGACTTCCCCCAGGTGCCAGGTAAAAGCAAACTGGACATAGCAGCCTTGATCCAGTAAGGCATGATCACGGTATTACAAGACCACTACTCTCTTTTGTGCCAAAAAGTACATGTTCTTGATTTACCTGCTTACGAGTTTATCAGTATCACTAACAGAGCCAACTGGCTCTATGACTGTCCCGAACCGGAAGAAGGGGACGAAGATTTCTTTGACTCTTTTACTGCAGATGAACCGATGGATGGTGCACCGAGCACCGAGGAACCTTTTTTCCAACAACCGCCGGAACCAACTCAAGCCTCCGGATCCTACTCCATGCCATCAGACCAATGGGGATGGATCCAGGATGAGATTGGCCACCTTCGCATGGAGCAATCCAGGCAAGGTGAAGAGCTCACCAGGTTTTGAGCTGAACAACGCTGTCAAGGGATGGTTTTGGACGAGATGAACGCAATGATGCAACATATGATGTTGCATTATCCATACCTGCCACCACCTCCTCAGTAATCGCTGTTAGTGCTCCTCATATCTTAACTTTAAACATTACGGACAATGTTTGGTTCAGGTGTGGGGAGGTTTTTAATTGAATTGTTTTAAATTTTTATTTTTTATTATGTTTATGTATTATTTTGTTCGTCGTTGTGTGGTTGTTTTTATTTTGGTAAGTTACAGATGAAAGTAGATGATGTTGTAGAAATGAGAGACTAGTGGACAGGGAGTAAAAGACGCAATCCTGAACTTTCTCCCGAGGCAACATGGAAGGTGACACAGCTGAGAAACAAAAGGTTGGTCGCAACTTGGAAATCCAGACCGAAAAGGAGAAGGTAAGCCCAATCTGATAAAGAAGTTGTCTATCATAAAGAATGTTTGAAGTCTGCAGGTAAAAGAACTCTCTAAAATGATAAGGCAGTGGAAAATGTTGAATGGGTGAACCTGAAACTTAATCGGGAAGGAGGAAACCAAGTTACGAATAACATCAGCTGTGTTGAGGAAAGAATAGAATCCATGGTTGACCTCCGCTTTGTCTCTTGCATCACTTGAGGACAAACAATGAGATAAGTTTGGGGTTGTGATCGGCCACCATTTACACTCAGTTTTCATCATCTATCCAACATGGAATCTTCATGAATCGGTAACTTTTGCGTTTTATTTTACTGATTTCTTCAGTTTATTGCATTGTATGAATTTCCGTTTGTTTTATGTTTCATTAGTAGTTTTTCGCATTTTTGTTGCATTTTATGCGTTTTTGTGTAGAATGTTGGTTTCCAGGTTTGATTAAAAGTCCGAAAGTGTGTACCGAAAGAAGGGAGGCTAGAGACTGAAGGAAAAGCGAAAAATGGACAAAACAGGGGGGCTGACACGGGTGCCCGTGTCACCTGAAACGACCCGTGTCAGCATGTGTAGAACAGCCAGCAAAACCCAATAAAATAGTGGGCTGACACGGGTGCCCGTGTCACCTGACACGGCCCGTGTTAGCAGGGCATGTCTTGTGAACCTACAGGGGAGCCAACACGGGCAGCAGTGTCACCTGACACGGCCCGTGTTGGCCATTTCGCTAAAAATTCTGATTTTTCTAATTTTTACTCTGTGCATATCCGGAGGGCATTTTGGGCATTTGGCATTGTTTTTAGTTGTTTGGAAACTATTTAGTTGGATTGGATGCACTAAAAAAAACTTTTGGATCGTGAAAAGAAAAGATACGAAAGGAGGAAGCAACCTTGCAAGGTGTGGAGAAGAGAAGAGATCTTCAAGATCGGAAGAAATTGAAGATCAACTTTCATCAACAACAACTTGTAATGTCTTTAATTTGTAATCATTTGTCTTTGAATATTATGAGAGGCTAAACCCCCCAATGCTAGGGGGTGTCCCTGAATTGCTACTGTATGAATATTTTATCCATGTTCTTATAATCGGTGATGTTTTCATAATTCAAATTATTATACGCTTAATGCGTAATTTTATCGGACAAATGAAATTCTGATTTCTGGTTAAGGTTTAGGTCGGACAAACCACCTTATCACTGTTGTATAATAAAACCCGCGTTTAATCACTTAGGAATGAGGATCAAAGTGTGGTTACCGTAAATATTGGTAAAATAAATATTTCTTAACAGCAATTTGATTGACTAAGGAATTAGGAGTGAAATTGCTTGTTAAATGGTTTTGGCTAAGGAATTAGAGAAAACTACTTTGGAGAAACTGTTTTGAATTATAATAGCATCGATGTTATATAATATGGAAAAAGTGGAATACACATCAATTCATACACCTGGCCTTAGCATTATTTCTTATATCGACTAAAAGAGTTTTATACGCTTTATATTTTTATTCCTTATCAATTGTGAAAACAAACATGCAACCCCATATGAACTTTTACTTAATTGAATTATTATAAAAATTGATACTTTCTACGCAGTCCTCGAGACCGATACTTGGGATAACCCCCTTTTTATTACTATATTGGTGCAAATAGTACACTTGCTATTTTACCGATCAATGGTTCTTTTATCAATTTCTTGATAGCAACAGTATGAAGGAGTTTCTTAATTTATAGGCATCAAACACTTATATTCATCGGCCCTCCACGTGGTTTGCGCTTGAGACGGTGTTGACTGCTAGTATAAACTACTAGGGGTTAATCTAGAAAGGAGACTTAAGGTGTCGGTATAATGGTTATTCAAACTGATCTCGTAGGAATAAGGGATCTAGGGATTCGGGACGATATCAATCTTGTTAGATCTTTCTCAGCTTTCCTGACAAAGTATCCGTGAGACAACCTATGTACTCGTAGGGTATGCATATTAATCTTAAGGAAAATTTTTGGTATGCCCAAAATATGTAAAAATGATTGAAAAGGACAAGCAAAAATGTTTGTATTGGCTGAAAATATTAGCAATAGAAACAAGTAGAGGAGTGATAAGGATTTCCTCCCACATTTAAACAATGCATTGTCCTCAATGCGACAGTATACAGAAATAAAAAGGAAAGAAACAAAAATCACTGCTCGTCATTACGCGGCTGGCTTCTTCATGCTCTGGCTCTTGCTCTTGCGCGCTCACCTCGTCCTCGTTGGGTAGGATCCAATCCCACGTGCTGAGTGTATTCCTGGATGGCATCTACGCGGTAAGTTAGGGTACTAATCTGGTCTGAAAGTTTCGCCATCCCCTGATCATGCCAGTTAGCATAATCGTGCTGATCCCGCTGCATTTGCTGGATCGCTTGCATCATTTCTGTTTGGCGGTCTTCCATTATTTGGTTGTGTCGTAACATCTCGGCGTAGATGTTTTCCATGGAGGCGGGTCTTTGTTCGCTTCTCCACTGTCCTCGGGAGGAAGTCTCTGCAGCGTGCTCTTGAGGTGGTTAAGACATGCCTCTGTCAAGCTCATCTTCGACTTCATCTGCACCATTACCAGGATTTTCATCATTTGGCTCGGGGGCCTCCAGATCAAAAATCCAATTTTCCATTTCTCTTGGATTTGTGCGGTTCCTGTTGGGCATGATGATACTTCTAACTACCTTGTTTCTGACAACAGGATGATACTTCCCATCATCTCTTGCTTTGATCAGGTGTGAAGCACGACAATAGTCGATGTCGAGGAATTCTGCTTCCAGGGCTGGTAAGTTGGTTAGTCTATCTCCCAGGTTCAAGCATAATGCTATGGAGGTGATAATTCCCCCACAACAAAACGCCTGGTTGCCTCTCATGCAAGCAGCCTGGATGGTGGCTAGTAGGAAAGGAGTAACATTGAACGCAATTTGGGCAAACACATAGTGAAGAAGGAAAAGTTCCTTGGAGTTTACCTTGTGGTTGTTGACTCTTCCAAAAACTGTGTGCCCGAGGACTCAGTGAAAGTATCTGATGGGTGGGTTGTGGATATATGTTGCATTAAGCGTATCCCAGCTCGTTGCGTTTATGTTGGTGAGGTTGCGCCAAACTGGGAATGCTATCTCTGACCATCCTTCTGGGATGCAGCAGTGGATTCCTTCTCCATGTCGGAAACCAAGCATTCTCGCTATTTGGGTTTGATTTAGGGAATACTCGGTGCCAAACATTCTAAATGTGGCGCCACCGGTGAGATATTGGGTAGCTCAAGGGGGTGTGATATAAGAGTAGGAACTCAGAAATTCCAGGGTAAGCGCTTCGTAGGTTGGCTACGGTGTGGTATAGAGTTGCGTCAAGCTGGAGTTAGCTAGCATCCATTTCACACCCTCCAAAAGTCCTAACTCCCTCAGGAATTCATGATCAACATACCTCGTAGCTTGAACGGAGTGTTGGTAGAACTTGAGGTAGTTGCTTCTTTGGAGTTCGCCGGCTTCTCCGTTCCGGAATATGAGGGTTGATAGGTCGGGAGTAGCTCTTTCTTGACGGGCCATTTGATGAGTTGTATGAAACTTTTGGTATTGGTGGGTGAGATGGAGTATTTGTGAGTTGCACGCTTGAAGGAAATGTAAATAATTTAATAGATGAAAAGCAGAATGGTAATGAGAGTGATAATTGGTGAGGAAGAAGAGAGAAAGAGCGTTTGTATTTATAGGCGAGCTCTCTGAAATTCGTGACGGTCGTCACAGGGGTGTGACGGTCGTCACGCGCAACGGATGCGTAACGATCGTCTACAACGGTCAGATGCTCGTAACGGTCATTTGCATGCCATGTGACGATCGTGGCAGATCCGTGACGGTTGTCACGTCTGTGAGACGGACGTCACCCTATAGCAACGGTCGTCACACGCTGATTTCAATTTTTCAACACAAGTTTCAGCAGCATATGATAACATCAAAAATGATAACTAAGCAATTTAATTTTAACAACATAAATGAAAAAAAATAAATAAATAGATGAAATAAGCATAAATAAATGAATAGCAATTGAATTAATAAATTGAAGTTAAATGTAACATAGGAAAAAATTGTAGCGATAACATAGCAAACAAAAGCAATAAAGCAAAAGTAATGTAATATATAAATGTGCTCCCTCCCCACATAAAACAAAGCAGTGTCCTCAGTGCTTAGTGCGAGTAGGAGAAATCAGTGGTCAGTATTATTAGCCACATTTTTGTCCCAATGCAGCGACATCTTCATTCAGATAATGAAACTGCTCAACCACTATACCCATCAGGCCTAGGACATCAAAGCGTATGAGCTTTATCTCTTATTTCACAATGGTGATATCAGCTTGGAAAGCATTCAGACGGGTGATGAGCATGGCATGATTATCAGCAGAAGATGGAGGAACCGGTTCATCAATGTTATAATAGTTAGGAGGTGTTTTAGGATCAGACTCTTCCTTATGGATAGGGTCATTGATACACTCATATTTAGGTGGGGTTGCTGGAGGTGAAGGTGGATCAATAGGGTGTTCCTCTAAGTCTTAGAGCCAGTTATCGCGGTTGTGAACACCCGTTTTCTCATGGTTAGGCAAGGTAAAAAGTCGAACCACTTCGTTACTGATTAGATAATCAAAGGTATCCGTCCCAATGTTTCCTATGATTCTGCGGTCAAAGCAAAACTCGATATCCATTGGAAGGATGTTTCCAAAAGGTACAAGCTCATAAAGTGGGCGTACAAGTCCGATGGCGTCTGCTATCATGGTTACTAGGCCACCTATGATTATTGGGGTACGGTTATTCTTAGCAAGGTGGACAAATCTTTCCATTATGAATGTCACTATATTTACGTGTCGACCTTGATCGACACAAAGCAAGATGAAGAGTTCATCTCGGGACACTAAGGTGTTATTCTTTTCCTTACCAAATAAGGTGTGGGCTAGTATCTTATGAAAGTATCGGATAGCAGGGTTATGGATCTTTTGTGAGTGCATCTCATTCGGGTTAGGGTTGGATTCTCCAGATATGCTACCCCAGAAGTCATCGAGGTCGATGTCATCGATTAGGTCCTCCTGGCGGGTAGTAAAAATGAAAGGGCCACTAGGGAATCCTAGGAGGTCAGCAAGGTCTCGACGGGTATAGGTGAAGTCCATGCTAAATAACCTAAAGGATATCAACCCTTGTTAAGTCCGTAACCATGCTCAGGGATGTATACAAGGGAGCTCAGGAATTCTAAGGTTAGTTCATGGTACGTGACAAACCGTCTCTTAATGGCTGCGTTCTCCCACCTAAGCTGGTTAAACATATATAGGATGTTATCTCGGATGCCTAATTTATCCATGGTCGGTCCATCATAATATATGGTCAATGCCATATCCTTCCGGGCTAGATATGAAGGTGAGAAAAACAAGAAAGGGGGTTTGAATTGTTTTAGAAAATAAAAGTTTTTTCAAAAAATAAGAACACACAAAATTTTGTACTGGTTCGCTTAGAAAACAAAGCTACTCCAGTCCACCCGGCCAAGGTGATTTCGCCTTCAAAAAGGACTTGATCCACTAATCTTGAAAGATTATACAACCAATCGTCTAAGAGAATGATCTCTTAGTCCTCTCAAGTATACAGACTGCGCAGAGTCACTTGAGGAACAAAAGTAATTTAGAAAAATAAATTTGTAATAGAAAGTGCTTCTAAGAGTAAGCAAGTATTACAGCAAAATCATTTGAGCAAGAGTTTTCACATATGAGCAGCAGCTCGTGAAAATTGAGAGAGAATATGAATGACTTTTTATGTGCGTTGTTGTTATGTCTCAATGAGGTAGGTTGTCCTTTATATAGTAGTGAGAAGGACCGTTGGAGTGATGACAGAATATTAGTCTTTGATGAGCATTCAATGTCATTACTTTTGTGTTTCTTGCCATAACCGTTTTGTTCCCTGAATAACTTCTTTCTTAAAATACTTCCTTTCCATATTGAGAGATTCTTTCTGTTACTCTTTCTGGATTTCGTGAATCTTCATCAGAGTCTTGTTGTATCGGAGTCATTCTTCAGAAGGAGATCATGTCTGAATTCATCAGAGCTTCTCAGAGTACTAGTCTTCTAAAAATCATCAGAACTAAGACCAGTAGATGTTAGAGCTTCTGGTTCTTTTTTATTTTACTGTCTTGCTTTGCTTAGAGTCAGAACTTCTTGGGCGCGCTTCTTCCTCAGATGCGTCTGATCTTCTAGTACTTTGTATCTGATCAGTGATTGTATCTGAAAAAATGATCAGAGTCTTTTTTTGCTGTTCAGAGTCCTGCACACTTAGAAAAATTTGGTTAGGGTGCCATTTTTGGTTTCATCCTTTATTATCATCAAAATCCTAGAATTCTATTGTAGAACCAATTTTGTTTTTACAAGATAATCATACCGCCTTCATTGAACTCTGCCTCTGAAAATTGTTTGTGTTTTTTGCATGATGAAAGTTATTAAGTAACTAGTTAGTAATTTTCCTGTTTGTCAGTATCTAATATGTCTAAGTTAGTTACTAGGAACAACAAGAGTGACTGCAAAGAATCAAGAAGAGGGGAGCAAACAAAATAAAGAAGAAAATCAAATAAGGGAAAATAGAGTGTAAGAAAATAACAAAAAGGAAAAAGGGTGGGTTATCTCCCACTGAGCACTTTGTTTAATGTCGCAAGTTCGACAGTAGTGTCGCGTTGTACTAGGTTTGGGGTTGAGCGGGCAACTCTATGAGTCTGAGACTGTTCAAATAGTCTCTGTTTTCTATGTTATGATAATGCTTTAGTCGCTGCCCGTTTACTACAAAAGGGTCACTATTTCTACCTTTTATTTCTATCGCACAACTATTGAGAACTTTGGTGATCTCGAAAGGGCCAGACCACCGAGATTTGAGTTTTCCTGGAAAGAGTTTAAGTCTTGAAATGAATAGCAGCACTACGTCGCCGACTTTAAACTCCTTCCTAGAAATGCATTTGTCATGCCATCTTTTGGTTCGTTCTTTGTAGATCCTGGAATTCTCGTAAGCGTCCAATCTCAGCTCTTCTAATTCGTGGATGTCCAGAATCCGTTTCTCGCCTGCGGAAGTGTAGTTTATATTTAGGGTTTTAATTGCCCAATACGCTTTATGTTCTAATTCCATAGGGAGGTGGCATGATTTACCATAAACTAGTTTGAAGGGTGTGGTTCCTATCGGGGTTTTGTAAGCCGTCCTGTAGGCCCACAAAGCTTCGTTTAGTTTGGATGACCAGCCTTTTCTGGATATTCTTACGGTCTTCTCAAGAATTTGTTTTATTTCTCGATTCGAGACTTCGACTTGCCCGCTAGTTTGTGGATGTTACGGTGTTGCTACGCGGTGTCAGACTCCATACTTCAAAAGGAGTTTTCCAAATATATTTGATATGAAGTGGGAGCCACCGTCACTGACTACTAATTTTGGCACACCGAATCTGGGAAAGATAATGTTTTTGAATAACTTGATCACTACTCGTGTGTCATTTTTTGGAGAGGCTACAACCTCGACCCATTTTGAGACATAATCGACAGCAACGAGTATGTATTTATTACCAAAAGAAGCTGAGAATTGTCCCATGAAGTCAATCCCCCATACGTCAAAGACTTCTACTTCTAAGATTCCCGTTTGTGGCATTTCATCGCGTCTTGAGATGTTGCCAGTGCGTTGGCACCGGTCGCATTTTATAACCGCGTTATGGACGTCTTTCCATAGAGTAAGCCAAAAGAGGCCGGATTGCAGGATCTTAGTGCAGGTCTTTGAGGTACTTGCATTCCCTCCATAGGGAGCGGAATGGCAATTAGAGATTATATCATCGATTTCATCCTCAGGAACACATCGACGAAAAATACCGTCGGTCCCTCTTTTGAAAAGAAGAGGTTCATCCCAGTAATATTGTTTTAGGTCATGAAAGAACTTCTTCTTTTGTTGGTAAGATAGGTCCGGTGGAAGTACTCCGACAGCTAGGTAGTTGACAAAGTCAGCATACCATGGCAGAGTTGCATTCGCGTGTACTTCTTCCACGGATTCTTCTATTTTTGTATCGTTTAATGTCAGTTCAGACATATCGTTTTCCATTTGGGCTATGAGTCGTTCGTAAGGGAAATCGTCAGTAATTGGGATTTGTTCAGGCTTATTCCCTTCGAGACGAGATAAGTGGTATGCTACTATGTTTTTAGTACCTTTCTTATCTTTTATTTCTAAATCAAATTCTTGTAAGAGCAGGATCCATCTTAAAAGTCTTGGTTTGGCATCCTTCTTACTTAACAGATATCTAATAGCGGTGTGATCGGTATAGATGATAATTTTTGCCCCTACTAGGTAGGAACGGAATTTGTCCAAAGTGAACACGACGGCTATAAGTTCTTTTTCAGTGGTGGCGTAGTTCATTTGGGCAGGATCTAGCGTTCTACTCGCATAGTAAATAGCATGAAGCTTCTTATCTTTCCTTTGTCCCAGTACTGCGCCTACTGCGTAATCACTCGTATCGCACATGATTTCAAATGGTAATCTCCAGTCAGGTGGTTGCATTATGGGTGCGATGATTAAAGATATCTTTAGTTGGTTGAACGCTGTTAAGCATTTTTCATCAAATATGAAGTCAGCGTCTTTCATTAGTAATCCTTAAGGTGGCTTGGTTATTTTTGAGAAATCTTTAATAAAACGTCAGTAGAAACCGACGTGTCCTAGAATGCTTCTTATTTCTCGTACGGTTTTAGGAGGTTGAAGGTTCTCTATAATTTCGATTTTAGCTTTGTCTACTTCAATTCCTCTGTCAGATACCACGTGACCTAATACAATTCCTTGTTGAACCATGAAGTGGCATTTCTCCCAATTTAAAACGAGGTTTACTTTCACGCATCTTTCGAGTACCATTTCGAGGTTAGATAGACATCCTTCAAAACTCTACCCGCAAACAGAAAAATCATCCATAAAGACTTCCATGATGTCGTCTATAAAATCGGTGAAGATTGCCATCATGCATCTTTAAAATGTTGCGGGAGCGTTACATAAGCCAAATGGCATTCGTCGGTAGGCGAATGTACCATAAGGGCATGTAAAGGTAGTCTTTTCTTGGTCGTCAGGATGGATTGGGATTTGAAAGAATCCTGAATAACCGTCTAGATAGCAGAAGTGAGAATGCTTAGCCAATCGTTCAAGCATTTGGTCAATGAAGGGTAGAGGGAAATTATCTTTACGAGTGGATTTATTTAGTTTTCTATAGTAAATGCACATTCTACTTTCGGTCACAACTCTTTGTGCTATGGATTCGCCCTTCTCGTTCTTAATGACTATAACACCCCCTTTCTTGGGTACTACATGAACGAGGCTAACCCATTGACTATCTGAGATCGGGTATATGATTCCAGCATCTAGAAGTTTATTTACTTCATCCTTGACTATGATGCTTAGGATTGGGTTGCTCCTTCTCTGGTGTTCTCTAGAGGTTTTACAGTCTTCCTCCAGCATAATACGATGCATACAGATTGAAGGACTTATTCCTTTTAGATCGGAGATGTTATATCCTAACGTTGTTGGATATTTTCTTAGGACATCTAATAATTTCTCAGTTTCCATCTGTCCTAAGTCAGCGTTGACTATTACTGGTCTTTTCAGTTCAGTGTCTAGGAATTCGTATCTTAGGTTCTTTGGTAGTGTTTTTAGTTCCAAGTCAGGTTTCTTTGGGCATGCCATGTGGTCGGGTGTAAGTGATAAGCATTCGCTTAGACTTTCGTTTTGGTATGGTTCATGCCAATTATTGTCTTCAAAGATTGGAGGGATTTGGATTTTTATTATTTCAGAGTATGTGGTTTCTTCCATCTCCATCTCTCTCACGCATTTGTCTATGACATCAAGTAGATAGCAGGTGTCGTCTATAGCTGGCACTTGTAAGAATTGGGTTAAGATGAATTCAACCTTTTCCTCTCCAACTTCGAATGTCATCTTACCTCTCTTTACGTCTATTATTGCTCTGACGGTAGCCAAGAATGGCCTTCCTAGTATGATAGGTGTACTGGCATCTTCTTTGATGTCCATGATTATAAAGTTCGTAGGGATGTAAAATTGTCCTACCCGTACGGGGACATTCTCTAGTATACCGACAGGATATTTGATTGAGCGGTCAGCTAATTGAACAAACATCTTGGTCGGTCTTAATTCTCCCATATTGAGCCTTCTACAAATGGTTAAGGGCATTACGCTAATGCTGGCTCCTAGATTGCATAGAGCTTTGTCTATGACGGATTTTCCAATGACACAGGGTATGGAGAAACTACTTGGGTCTTTTAGTTTGGGAGGCATGTTATTCTGGATTATGGCGCTACACTCTACAGTAAGTGTAACTATTTCGTCATCCTCAATCTTTTTCTTATTGGATAGGAATTCCTTAAGAAATTTAGCATAGGAGGGCATTTGTGTGATGGCTTATGTAAAGGGTATCGTAATGTTTAATTTCTTCAGAAGTTCAACAAATTTCCTAAATTGATTTGCAGTTTTTGACATTTTGATTCTTTGAGGATACGGAATGGGTGGTTTATACGGAGGTGGAGGCACATAAGGTTTCTCTTTCTCTTCGGCCTCCTGGGTATTATATTCTGTTTCCTTTGGTTCATTCACCTGCTTAGTTGAGGTTTTATCTGGTTTTTGGTACATGGCAGGGTTTTGGAGTCTCACATCTATGGGTCCGTCTACTTATTTTCCACTCCTCAGTATAACGGCATTTGCATGTCCCTTTGGATTAGGTTGCGGCTGTCCAGGAAATGTTCCAGCTGGAACGGCTGTAGATGCTTGATGTTGAGCCACTTGTGAAATCTGTGTTTCAAGCATTTTATTGTGGGTGGCTAAGGCGTCTACTTTGTTCGCTAGTTATTTAAGTTGCTCGCTAGTATGTATGTTTTGGTTCAAGAAGTCTTTGTTTGTTTGAGCTTGGGTAGCTATGAAGCTTTCCATCATCAATTCGAGATTTGACTTCCTAGGCATGTTAGGAGCATTATTAGCTGGTTTTTGATATCCAGGAGGAACGGCTGGCACTTGGCCAGGTGCATACAGGGCATTGTTATTCTTATACGAGAAATTAGGATGGGTTTTCCAACCTGGGTTGTAGGTATTTGAATAGGGATTTCCTTGTGTGTAGTTCACTTGATCTGTTGGGACTCCTTCTAATATTTGACATTCTTGTGTAGTGTGTCCAGGGTTTCCACATAACTCACAGTTTGGAGTTACAACATCCACGGTGGTTGCGGGTGGTATGGTCAAGTTATCTAATTTTTGAACAAGGGCATCTACCTTTGCATGAACATGGTCAAGGCTACTGATTTCGTACATTCCACCCTTTGTCTGGGACTTTTCCACTGGAGTTCGTTCACCTCTCCATTGGCAATGGTTTTGGGCCATGTTTTCAATGAGTTGATAGGCTTCGGTGTATGGCTTATCCATAAGTGCACCGCCCGCGGAAGCGTCTATTGTAAGTCTTGTGTTATACAGAAGCCCATTATAAAATGTGTGAATGATCACCCAGTCTTCGAGACCGTGATGTGGACATATCCTCATCGTGTCCTTGTATCTCTCCCACGCTTCGTAGAGAGATTCCACATCTTTTTGTCGAAATCCATTGATTTGAGCTCTCAGCATAGCAGTTTTGCTCGGAGGAAAGTATCGGGATAAGAAAACATTCTTCAGTTCTTCCCATGTTGTAACGGAGTTGGAGGGCAAGGATTGCAACCAAGCCTAAGCTTTGTCTCTTAGTGAGAAAGGAAAGAGGCACAGTCTTATAGCATCTTGAGATAAACCATTCGCTTTTACAGTATCGGCGTACTACACAAACTTGGCCAGGTGTTCATTAGGATCATCTGTTGGATTTCCAGCAAATTGATGTTGTTGGACGACTGATAATAGTGAGGGTTTTAACTCGAAATCTTTTCGATTTATAGCGGGGGAAGCAATATTGTTGTGAGGTTCTTGTTGGGACGGGGTAGCGTAGAATTTAAGAGGACGATTCTGTGGTCCTTCTTCAGCCATGTTTGGTTTTTCTTCTGATTTAGGAGGAAAGGAGATATCGGTAATACCGTACTTTTGTTGATATTCGTGTATTCGGCGTCTCACGTATAAGAAACGCTCTAATTTAGGGATTGGTGGTTCTAAGTTATCGCCTTGTGAGCGAGTACTTGGCATACAATCAGGGAAAGAAGGGAGAGTAAATTAGTTTTTATTTTTACCTTAGTTTATACCGTGCTGTAGCACCTCAAATTTGCCCCCCTCATTCATGCATTCATTTTTAGGTCATTTAACATTTCATCTTGCATTTCATCATGTCAATCAGAATTAGATCCAAGAAGCTTGAATATCATCCAAGACACTTTGTGGGTTCTATCTGGGTGATCAGTCAACACAAGGGTATGATTTGAGTTACTTCCAACATGTTCAAATGGGTCCTATTCATCATTCAAAACGCTAATCTTGAAGGAGCAAAAGTCTGTCATGCTCGCTAGGCGAGCAACACAGTTCGCCTAGCGAGTCTGAACTGTCATGCTCACTAGGCGAGCAAATTCTTCGCTAGGCGAAGCGCACGCGTTTTAAAAATAAAAAACATATAGCAGAAAAATCTTGGACTTGGACCTCTCTCATTTGAGCCCACCAAGCCACAAAAATCAGGTTATAAATTCTAAAAATTCAGTGGAAAAACCCTAGAGAGGGAGAGCTAACAGAACTCAGAGCAGCCTCCACAGACACTGAAGAAAAAACTCCTTTGCACAGGATCACCTCTACCAATTCCATCTCATATAAACCCTAAGATTGCTTTGCAAACCCAACCGGGCAATTCAATTTCATTCGATCTCTCCAATCAGGTTTGCCCTATCTCCATTACTTTATGCTTTCAATTTGAAATTTCTAAATGTATAAGGCATTATGGTTGAATTTGGAAGAGTGTGTATCGTTAGGTGTTGCACACGGGTTCAGATATGCACGAATGTGTAAAACAATGCCTTGAATGTTCAATCGTTTAATTTCTGAAATGTGTACCATAGGGTTTGGGGTTACTGAAATCGGATTGTTACCAAAGAAGAACCCAGAACCCGCAGGCATTCGCTAGCACCTCACTCAGCGAATCTGCAGCGAAGCGGTAACGATAGTGAAAGTAGTTATTTTTTTTTCTTTTTTCTGTTTTCTCTCTAATCCGTCTTGTGTTTGTTGGTTTTTTCTGTTTCTATTGCATCCGTGTACTGTTTACCTGACACTGTGGTTTCTATGATTCTTTCGTTTGGTGCAACTCTTGATTGCACCCCATCTTGTTATTCTAACTGGTTTGTTGAGTTTTTGTGAGGGCTGACATGAATCTTGAAGAGATAGCTTGCTTGGTATTCCATTTTATTTGTGGGATACTATTGTGGAGAATTATTCTGATTGCTTTGCTGACTTGCTTTCTTTGATGGTGCTAGCTTACGAGATCACCGGTTTCTTGCTTCTCTAGTTGTTATTACTTCAGATTTTTATCCGTGTGGTAGATCTCTTGATCCCTTTATCTTTCCCGCATTTTACCGCTTTCTTAGCTGGAAGACCTCGATAGGAGGCGATGTTTTTTGTGTGTTTACTTTTGTGCCCAAAGACCTCCAAGAAGAGGCACCAGTGCTAAAGATCTCCATGAAGAGGCAATTGACGGATAAAAGGGATTAGTAGTCAATCCCCCGTTATTCAGTGTGTCGTTCTTTATGCTCGTACTATGTGTCGATGCTTCAGAACAAAAGCCCAAAATCTTTTGTCCGGTCAGTCAATGGAGAGGGTTCCACCTTTCTGAATCCCCACTTTTTGTCTTGAGCTCACCCTGCCCAGGGTTAAGAGCTATGAGGTCTTATCCTCATTACCCTTTTGATCTGCTCACCCTAACGTTCAATGTCAGTGGTTAAGAGCCCATTTGATTACCTTTCCATGGCTTGTTTGTCGAGGTTGATATGACCCCTCTTGACTAAAGCCCTACCCACGCATGTTTGAGCCCCCCTTGTTATGTGTGTTTACTTTTATGCATGTTCGTTTTGTATGGTGTGGTCGTCTCCCCATAGGATTGCTAGGCTTCGTATAGTCTCTCGTCTGCATGCCAATTAAGGTAGCACGGTTCCTTCGTCTAGGACTTCCTTTTTGCGTAAGCATTCCTAAAACACAAATAAACTCATTGATTTTTCTTCTCCTAAGAACACGTTAACTCCTTCTACTACAGGTGAGTAAGTCTCCAAAGGTCGAGCATCCGGTAGATCGCGTAGTAACGTCGTTCACTTAAAAAAACACAAAACAAACAAATAGGTCAGCCGAGCTACGAAGACTCTGGTTCTCATATTCCGATGAGATACGTATGCAGTGGATGTGACATCCGTGCGAGTCATTTTCTTTTGACCCCTCTTTTAGTAAATAGTACATTAGATAAACCCACACCCTTTGGACAAGAACAACAAGAGTGGATCCCGTAGAGTACTACGGATGCGTAGGGGTGCTAATACCTTCCCTTCGTATAATCGACTCCCGAACCCAAGATTTGGTTGCGAGACCTTGTCTTTTCCTTTCCTTTTTCCAGGTTTACTTCGAGCATTTCCTTTCCCTCCTTTGGGATAAATAACGCACGGTGGCGACTCTTCTGTCATTTTTCTTTCTTTTTTCGCCGGTTGTTTCGTTTCGCATTTAGGTTGCGACAACTGGCTACTCTGTTGGGGACACGGTTTCCCTAAGCGAGTCCCTCCTAGCTTTTGTAGGTTTCTTGTTTGTTGGGTGTTTATTCTTTTGTACAGTTATTTACTTTCAACATTTATCTGCTTTATCTTATTGCATTATGTACATATGCCTGCTGTATCTGTGGGTTCTGTGGTTTGGTTGTTTGTTGGGGTGGGATGTTCTATGAGAGATAAGCCCACTACCCAGGCTTGAGCGTACACACAGGTTCTAGAGTGGACAGTCATGAGGCTTGCATGGCATGTTGCTACGTTAAGTCGTTCATGAGACCCACATCCAGACGAGGTTTCTTTCGGATATATTATGTCCTATGGGTGTTCCATAACGACAGATATTCCTTTAGAAATGGTTGACTCTGGTGACCATTTCCTGAGAACTCAGTCCAGGCCTCTCCTCTGAGACGCGTTTATGTTAGCTCAGGTGGGCGCATTCTCGTTGCTCAATTCGAGGACCCCGAGACTGGGAACTTGCTTTAGGATGTCCTGTTGAGGGGAGTCAGTGGAGGTCTTTTGTCTCGTAATAATGCCAAACCTTCGGTGGTAAACATATTATTCGACTGAAGGGCTGAAACTTATGAACTTATGTTCTTAGAACCTACCAGCGAGGGGCGGGCTAAATTCAGGAAACCTTAACCTCCAACCAACCCGGTTTTCTGGAGCAAAGTTTTGATCTTTTATTATATTCCTTAGTGGGTTTCTCTTCAGACAGTGCAACCTGACAGTTGTCCAAGCGGATACAGCAGTCCTGATTTCCATGTCACTGCATTGCATCACATCATTTTGCATTCACATCATTTAACACATGTTTCTCTATTTCTAGGGGTTTATATCTTCTTCTTGATTCTAGTCGGGGTTTTCTGGTTCTCATCCACGGCTCAATCTTCTTACACTGCTCATCTAATGTGAGACTAGAATCAAAGGGGTAGAATGCCCTTTGGAATTGATAAACATGTCATTTCATTTGCATACCTATTAGCATGTCTTGCATAATAGGTACCGCCGCAGTGTTCTCAGTTGTTTGGTGTTCCACTAGCAGGATAGCTGATTCAGGAATTCACCTGTACGGTACCCGCAGAAACCACCAGAGGGCAATGGAAAGCCTACAAGCAGAGCTCGTTGAGATGAGGATCCGCATGACCAAATTCATGGATGTGGTTCAAGGGGTGGCTCAGGGACAGCAAGAGCTCAGGCAGATGATGCAGAGGAATCCCGCCGTTACTCAACCAGAGACGTTGACTGATCCTCCAGCTGGAGAGGTTAACGGACCCAGTGGACCAGGGCCTACCCCAATCCCACAGGTCAACTCCGGTCAACAACCCGTCCATGATGATCAGGACGACCAGTTCACCCAGATGCAGGAAGACTTTAGCATAGGCCATGGCATGGACCCCATGTTTAGAAGGTTAGAGGAGAGGCTGAAGGCCGTGGAAGGACAGAATCCTCTGGGAGTAGACGTTGCTGACTTGGGATTGGTCCCAGGCGTGAGGGTGCCACCGAATATCAAGGTCCCAATATTTGACAAATACAGTGGCAACTCTTGCCCAAAGACCCATGTTCAAGCCTATTTCCGTAAAATGGTTGCATACTCTGACGATGAAAAGTTGCTTATGTACTTTTTCCAGGATAGCCTAGTTGGGGCATCCCTGGAATGGTATATGAGGCTGGACAGAGCCCACATCCCCTGCTGGAGGGATTTAGCTGAGGCTTTCGTGAAGCAGTATCAGTATCATGCAGACATGGCTCCGGACAGAACTCAACTTCAGATTCTGTCTCTTAAAAGCAATGAGTGCTTTAGGGAATACGCTCAACGCTGGAGGGAGACAGCTTCCCGTGTTCAACCTCCTATGTTGGAGAAGGAAATGGCTAACATGTTCATGAACACTCTGCCCGGACCTTACTTGGAGCGCTTGGTGGGTTGCAATGCCTCCAACTTTGCTGATGTAGTCTCTAGCAGCGAGAGGGTGGAGAACTATTTGAAGACATGCAAGATCCAGAGTTGAGGTGGATCTTCATCAGGGGTGAAGAAGCCGTTCATTCAGGGACAGAAGAGGAGAGAAGGGGATGCAAATGCCATATCTTCTTAGCAGAATAGGGGTAACCGGAGGAATAACTTTCAGAACTATCATCGACAACCGTATGTTGCGGCTGTGAACATTCCGGCTGCAACACCACTACAACAACAACAACCACAACGTCAGCAAACTCAGTACCAACAACAACAATCGGGTAACAGACCCGCCTATCAACAGAGACAGAGGATGATGGATAGGCGTTTCGACACTCTTCCAATGTCGTACGCTCAGTTGCTTTCTAGTCTTCAACAACTATAACTTGTACAGTTAAGCACTCTGGCTCCTCCTGTTGGTAGGCTGCCGGTGGGCTACGACGCCAACGCTAGGTGTAGCTTCCACTCTGGGGCACCTGGCCACAATATTGAGAACTGCAAAGCTTTTAGGCATGTAGTTCAGGACCTCATAGATTCAAAGGCCATCAACCTTGCACCGGCTCCTAATGTCGTCAACAATCCCATGCCACAGCATGGTAGTGCGAATGTTAACATGGTTGAAGGAGAAGTCGAATCAGTCAAAGATGTCGGCCAGGTCTCTGCGGTCAACGATGAAGATGGGGATAGTGATTGCGACATTGATAACTGGGTGCGTTCGAGGATCCCGGGTGAAGTCGTCAACAATTGGTCTTTTGAGGAGATTGTCCAAGCCACTTTTCTGGAGGAGTAATTTTTCTTGTTTATTCATGCATGTCTAAGTCTTACGTTCCGCCCAGGGCGTAATGACTCATTGTAGGGCTCATCTATGTGAATGCCTGCATTTTCATCATAAATAAAGGACGTCTTTTTGCATTCAAATATTTTGTTCATTGTCTTTCTATTTTTGTAGTTTAAAAAAAAAATCAAAAAATATCTGGCAATGTTTTGTTTAGTTTTCACTTTTTTCACACTCATAAGCACATACCATCACTCGTGCAGATGCACATCACCGGATCCTATTGATAACGGTTCTGCTAAGGTTCACTTCGACTTGGAAAATCCGATCTTTCAAACTGAAGAAGAGGGTGATGAAGACTGTGAACTCCCTGAAGAACTTGCCAGGTTATTAAAGCAAGAGGAAAGGGTCATTCAACCGCATCAAGAGTCTACTAAAGTGATTAATCTTGGCACCAAGGACGTCAAGAAAGAAATCAAGATAGGGGCTGCTTTGGAAGACGATGTGAAGAAGGGGTTGATTGAATTACTGCAAGAGTATGTTGACATCTTCGCCTGGTCTTATCA
Source organism: Lathyrus oleraceus (assembly GCF_024323335.1). NCBI lineage: Eukaryota > Viridiplantae > Streptophyta > Magnoliopsida > Fabales > Fabaceae > Lathyrus > Lathyrus oleraceus. The sequence continues at coordinate 54,646,949 of NC_066581.1, read as the reverse complement.
GGACATGCCCGGGCTTGACACAGACATCGTGGTACACCGCTTGCCTCTCAAAGAAGGTTGTCCTCCGGTCAAGCAGAAGCTCAGAAGAACAAGACCAGAGATGGCTGTCAAGATAAAGGAAGAAGTGCAAAAACAGTTGGATGCAGGGTTTCTAGCAGTCACCAATTATCCGCCATGGGTTGCAAACATCGTTCCAGTACCTAAGAAGGATGGAAGGGTACGGATGTGTGTCGACTACCGGGATCTTAACAGAGCTAGCCCTAAAGATGATTTTCCATTACCTCACATCGACGTTTTGGTGGATAACACGGCTCAGTCCTCCGTATTCTCCTTCATGGATGACTTTTATGGCTATAATCAAATCAAGATGGCACCAGAAGACATGGAGAAGACAACATTCATAACCCCATGTTGCACCTTCTGCTACAAGGTGATGCCGTTTGGTCTGAAAAATGTCGGGGCAACATATCAACGAGCGATGGTGACTCTTTTCCATGATATGATTCATCGTGAAATCGAGGTTTATGTTGATGATATGATTGCCAAATCTCAGACGGAAGAAGAACATTTGGTGAATTTGCAGAAACTGTTTGAGCGTTTGAGGAAATTCAAGCTGAGGCTTAATCCGAACAAGTGTACTTTTGGGGTGAGATCTGGAAAACTACTGGGTTTTATTATTAGTGAAAAAGGGATTGAGGTGGATCCGACCAAAGTGAAAGCGATACAAAAAATGCCTGAGCCAAGAACAGAGAAACAAGTCTGTGGTTTCTTAGGGAGGTTGAACTACATTGCAAGGTTCATCTCTCACCTAACAGCCACGTGTGAGCCAATTTTCAAATTGTTAAGAAAAGATCAGGCTATCAGGTGGAATGATGATTACCAAAGGGCCTTCAAAAAAATAAAAGAGTATTTGCAGAATCCTCCAATCCTTATGCCTCCAGTCCCAGGGAGACCGCTGATTATGTATTTGACAGTACTCGATAATTCCATGGGTTGTGTTCTCGGTCAACACGACGAGACAGGTAGGAAAGAGCATGCCATCTACTACCTGAGTAAAAAATTCACAGACTGCGAGTCGAGATACTCAATGCTTGAAAAGACATGTTATGCACTTGTATGGGCCGCTAAGCGTTTGAGACAATACATGCTGACTCACACAACCTTATTGATCTCCAAGATGGATCCAGTCAAGTATATATTCGAGAAGCCAGCTCTCATCGGAAGGGTTGCTCGTTAGCAGATAGTACTGACAGAGTACGATATCTAGTATACATCCCAGAAAGCCATCAAGGGGAGTATTTTGTCATACTATCTTGCTCAACAGCCGGTTGAAGATTATGAGCCGATGAAGTTTGATTTTCCAGATGAAAGACTGCGAAGAGCCAGTTGTTGAGGAGGGACCTGATCCAGACGAAAAGTGGACTTTGTTGTTCGACGGGGATTACAATGCCAGAGGAAGTGGAATTGGTGTTATCATTACTACTCCGAAAGGTGCCCACATGCCTTTCACCGCTCGGCTGACTTTTGAGTGCACCAACAATGAAGCTGAGTATGAAGCCTGTATCTTGGGTATTGAGCAAGCCATTGATTTGAGAATCAAGACTCTGGACATCTTCGGAGATTCAGCTCTGGTGATCAATCAAGTGAATGGTGATTGGAACACCCTCCAGCCCAATCTGGTCCCTTACAGAGATTACACGAGAAGATTGTTGACTTTCTTCACAACAGTAAAGTTGTATCATATACCTCGTCATGAGAATCAGATGGCAGATGCTCTTGCCACTCTATCCTCCATGATCAACGTGATTCGGTGGAACCACGCTCCCAGGATTGATGTCATGCACCTCGACAGGGCCGCGTATGTGTTTGCTGCTGAACTGGTAGTTGACGACAAGCCCTGGTATCACGACATCAAGTGCTTTATGAAGAATCAAGAGTACCTTGCAGGGGCATCCAACAATGATAGAAAGACTTTGAGAAGATTGGCAGGCAGTTTCTTCTTGAACAAAGACGATGTTCTTTATAAGAAGAACTTCGACATGGTTTTGCTCAGATGCGTGGATAGACACGAAGCAGACATGTTAATGCAGGAAGTGAAGGTGAGAAAAACAAGAAGGGGGGGTTTGAATTGTTTTGGAAAATAAGCGCTTTTTTCAGAATAAGAACACACAGGATTTTATACTGGTTCGCTTATAATACAAAGCTACTCCAGTCCACCCGGCCAAGGTGATTTCGCCTTCAAAAAGGACTTAATCCACTAATCTTGAAAGATTATTACAACCAACGTCTAAGAGAAAGATCTCTTAGTCCTCCCAAGTATACAGACTGCGCAGAGTCACTTGAGGAATAAAATCAACTTAGGTAAAAACAGAATTTGTAATCTAGAGTGCTTCTAGAATAAAGCAAATATTACAACAGTAAGAGCAAAAAAGAGGTTTCACGTTCTGAGCAAAAGCTCGTGAAAGACTGAGAGAGAGAGAGAGAGAGAGAATATTTATGTGCGTTCAGGTGTATCTCTCAATGATGTTTGCCGTCCTTTATATAGAGGTGAAAGGACCGTTGTAGTGATGGCAGATATTTTGTCTTGATGAGAGTTTAATGCCATAACTTCTGTTGTTTCTTGCCAAAACAAGTTTGTCTCCCTGAATAACTTCTTTCCGGATATAGTTTCTTTCCTTTTGAAGTTGTAGTTGTCGTTACTCTTTTTGGATATGGAAAGTCTTTGTCAGAGTCTACGTTACTTGTTAATCTGAGATCTTTTAGATGTCACTTCAGAGTTTCTGATAGTCTTGTTCTTTTAGATCCTTAGTGATCATACATGAGGAACTTTAGAGCTTCTGATATTCTGTTATGCTGTTGCTCAGAGTCAGAACTTCTAGAGAGCGCTTCTTCTTCAGATGCTTCTGATATTCTGATATACTGTTTTGCTCAGAGTCAGAACTTCTAGAGCGCGTTTCCACTTCAGATGCTTCTGATCTTTTGGTACTTTGTGTCTGATTTGATTCTGTATCTGATGAGGCGATCATATTCCTTTATTCTTGTTTAGAGTCCTGCACACTTAGAAACTTTTCGTTAGAGTGCCATTTTTGGTTTCATACTTTGTTATCATCAAAATCCTGGAATCTGTTGTAGAACAATTTTTTTCTTACAATCTCCCCCTTTTTGATGATGACAAAACAAACTCTATTGACAGATGAAAACATTCAGATACAAGAGTTTATCAGATCAGATAGAAGTGAGCACCCCCTGAGATAAGCTAGGGAGTTCAGAAGTTCTTACCAGAGCTTCCAAGCAGTGAAGTTTCCAGATACCTTTCTGCAACTTTCTAAGTCAAAAAGTGTTAGATGGATTTATTTTATAGAATAGTATGTTTGCAGAGTGCTTAAGGCATTAGACAATTTTTCATTAGAGCTGTTTGATTTCTCCCCCTTTTTGTCAGAATCAAAAAGACTTAACGAAATAATAAGCAGGAAAAGTATATATATATATATATATATATATATCCAGATAAGAGAAAAAAAACATCATAGACAAAACAGGAAAAACAACAAGCAAGAAAACATCCTAGGTGCCTAAGGGTTGGGAGGAGGAGGCATTCTCTGAAGTAGTTGGTGCAGCAGATTCTCAATGTTGGCGTTGACCGTGTCTTGTTGATCCAATCTGACTCGAACTTCCTTCTGCTCTTTTTGAAGCTCCTCAAGAGTCCTGAGAACCAGGGGGACAAAAGTAGAGGACTCCCCCTGAGTCAGAGCATTCTGTTCTTCAGCGGCTTTAGCTTCAGCTTCAGCAGCAGCTTTTGCTTCAGCTTCAGCAGCGACAGCAGCAGCAGCTAGAGCTTTGGCTTCAGCTTCCCTTACCCTTTGAAGGTCTTCTTGTCTTGCTCTTTCTTCGGCTTCCCTTCTGGCCTGTTCCTCAGCTTCTCTGGCTAAGCGCTCCTGTAGTCTTGCCTCAGCGTCTCTGATAAATTCGTTTCTGTATTGCTCAGAGAGATTCTTCAACTTAAAGGCCTCAGAGGTTATCCAGCCAATGACTCTGTTCCAGTGTGTCCTCACAGAGGAAGGATCATCACTGATGCCAGAGTTTATGGTCAGAGACTTGACCTTTTCCACTGATGCTCCTGCAAACAGCATAATTGCTTTCTCTAAGGTTGGCAGGGAGTTTTTTGGTTCAGAGGGTGGAGGTGAAGGGATTGGAGGGCTGAGGTTGAGAGTTTGAGGTTCAGCGGAAGTGTTTGGAGGGGTAATGTCAGAGGTGTTGGGGTCAGAGGGTTGAAATTTCAGATGGAGTGATGGTTGGTTGTTCTGTGGGTGGTGAGGTTACTTCAGGTTCAAGTGGAGGTTGTTGTGAAACATGGTTTTGGGTCTGAAGTTGGACTAGGGTAGGAGAAGCGGGGTCAAAGGGTTCTGTGTCAGAAGAAATGACAAAGTAGGGAGGTGATTTTGGGGCTGAGGATAAGGAAGTTGTTTGATTCAATTGTTCAGCTTCAGATATGGGTAAGGAGGTATTGGCAAGGTTAAGTTTTGGTAGTGGTTGAGATGTTCTGGTCGTTGAAGGAGGGGTTTCAGATGTGATGTAGAGGGGTGTTGGTAGAGGGATAGAAGAAGCAAGTGACTGTACAGAAGGAGCAGGAGAGGCAGACTTACCAGAGGACTCATGCAGAGGTGCTGGAGGTCTTGAACCAGATGATTCTCCTAGCTTCGCTTTCTTCGCCTTTGATGTCTTCTCAGATGGACCTCTTTTAAACCTTACAAAGTCTGGAGCTGAATCTGGCAGTTCGCTCAACCTGAATTCTGAGATGTCCACTCCTTCATCCTTTAGACGTTGGAGATAGAAGATAATTGCTTCTTTGGGTTCTTCCTTGTAGAACATATAGAGACCATTTGAAATTTTTCTCTGATCTTTTAATGCTTCCCAAGAGGTGTCCAATGTAGGTCTAACGATGACCTTCTCCAGAATCCCAATGCTCTTCAGATTCCTGGAGTTCAGAGGCTTTCCAGTTTCTATTGCCATGTCTTCCATGAGCCTGTGTTTTACCAGATGGTCCACGAGACCATTTTCTATCAGTACATCTGAGATTAGTATTCCCAGAGGAATGTATGTTCTTGGCTTCATGTGATTTATGGTTTCTCGTACAGAATCTCTGAGGTATTTGAATAGAAGTGCAGGGAGGCATAACTTCAGACCTTTGAGAATGCAATACAGAATGCATTTCTGATCTGTGTTGATGTAATCTGATGAATTTGACGTTGGGCGATGATGGATAGTCCCCAGAATGATTTTGAGCCAAACCCGGAGATTCTGATGTAGTTCCTTGTTCTTCGAGGGGTTGCCTTCTGCGTTTAGTTTGAAGATTGTTGGGTTGATTTCTTGAGCTATGTATTTCGCCCTGGGATTGATGTTGTAAATTCTTCTTCCTCCAGCTTTCTCCATGTTCAGCAAGGCAGCGATTGACTTTTTAGTTATCACAATTTTTACTACCAAGACGTAGGGCACGATGAAATGATTGTCAGCATCAGCAAACCTCCAGAATTCTTTAATGAGATTTGGGTAAACTGGACCGTAGAGGCGTTGAGAGTAGTTTGCCCAACCTTGTTTATGAAGTTCTCCAGTGAGGTCTACTTCATTTCTTCTTATGTTATCAAAATCCACTAGGGATTCACACAGCACATCCAGTTTTTCAAAAGGTGTTGCAAGGTTAATATGGGGCTCACGGTCAAGAATGTGAGGCTCCTTGTAGACTGGTGTTGTAGTTACGTCGGTAACCGTTGGAGTAGGGTTGCTTGTGCTTTGAGCTGGGTTGCTGGAATCCATTTGCTGAGAGAGGTTGAACACAGATTGTTGTTGAGCATCCATGGAGTTGATGAAGAACTTGAGATGAAGATAAACTGTTTGCAGAAATGCCTGAGAGAACTTGGGTTAAGAGAGTGAGTGAGAGTGAAATGTGTGCTATGTGAGAAGAAGGTGTTTAAATACCCAAATGGAGCGCATGCAAAACGACACCCAAATCAGAGTTTAGCACAAAAACCAAGTTAGCACGTTTAGAGGGAGAAATGATTATGGCTCATAAATGATGTCTAATCCCAACAGTTTGCACACTACTCAAGGAGATCTCAAGAGTTTATTCCTTGATTACTGCTGGACAGCTGTCTAGAAGTTCCAAGGTTAGACGCAAGTCACTCCACGTGTTTTGATGTATCTGATCTTCAGGAATACCAAACGATTGGTTCCTGGAGATTTCTAACTCAGAAAACTTCTAACTGGGTAGAAGTATCAGAGTCAGAGGCAGAATCCATTTGTTTATGTCAGAGTCTCTTTTAACAGCTTCAGGGCACATTTTATTCAGGGCAGTTTTGAATGTTCAGATTTTCTAGGATAAAGAGGAATCTATCTTCAGCTAAGGGTTTAGTAAAGATATCTTCCCATTGATGATCTGTATCAATGAACTTCAAAGTTACTATTCCTTTCTGAACATAGTCTCTGATAAAATGATGTTTTATTTCAATGTGCTTAGCTCTGGAGTGTAAAATGGGATTCTTACTTAGACAAATGGCAGCAGTATTATCACAAAAGATAGGAATGTTACTCTCGAAGATTTGCAGATCTTCTAACTGATTCTTCATCCAGAGCATCTGAGTCGTGCACAGTGATGCCGAGATGTATTCTGCTTCTGCTATGGACAGGGCGATAGTTGATTGTCTTTTGCTGGCCCAGGATATCAGATTGTTTCCTAAGAGCTAACAATTTCCAGATGTGCTTTTTCGTTCCAATCTATCTCCTGCGTAATCTGCATCACAATAACCAGAAAGTCTATACTCTGATGTTTTCTCATACATCAGGCCCAGGTTAGGAGTCCCTTTCAGATATTTGAGAATTCTCTTAACTGCTGTTAAGTGAGTTTCTCTAGGATCTGATTGGAATCTGGCACAGAGACAGACACTGAAGAGAATATCAGGTCGAGTAGCAGTCAGATAGAGAAGAGAGCCTATCATACCATGATAGAGCTTCTGACAAACCTTTTTACTGACTTCTTCCTTTTCAAGAATGCATGTTGGATGCATGGGAGTCTTTGCGGAGTTGCATTCATCCATGTCAAATTTCTTCAGAACATCTTTTATGTATTTGCTTTGATGAACGTACATGACTTCTGAAGTTTGGTTGATTTGAATTCCTAGAAAGAACTTTAGTTCTTGCATTAGGCTCATTTCAAATTCAGCCTGCATTAACTCAGAGAATTCTTGACAAACAGAGGCGTTAGCTGAACCAAAAATAATATCATCAACGTATATCTGGCATATGATGAGATCATTGTTAAGGTTTTTACAAAAGAGTGTGGAGTCAACTTTTCCTCTGATAAAATTATGTTCCAGAAGAAAGTTACTTAACCGTTCATACCAAGCTCTGGGAGCTTGTTTAAGTCCATATAAGGATTTTTTAAGTTTAAAAACATGTTCTTGATAATTTGGATTTTCAAAACCTGGAGGTTGGTTGACATACACTTCTTCTGATATATAACCATTAAGGAATGCACTCTTGACATCCATTTGATATAATTTGATAGAATGATTTATAGCGAAGGATACAAGAAGACGTTTAGATTCTAACCTGGCGACTAGAGCAAAGGTTTCATTATAGTCAATACCTTCTTGTTGACTGTAACCTTGAGCCACCAGTCGAGCTTTGTTTCTGACGACTTCTCCTTTCTCATTCAGCTTGTTTCTGAATACCCATCTGGTTTCGATAACATGAGTGCCTCTGAGCTTAGGAACAAGATCCCAGACATCGTTCTTTGTGAATTGATCTAACTCTTCTTGCATGGCTAGAACCCAGTCGTTATCTTGAAGTGCCTCATCGCAGGAAGTAGGCTCGATCAGAGACACTAGTCCTAGAGGAGTTTCTTCAGAGGTTTTGAAGGTAGATCTGGTTCTGACCGGTTCGTCTTTGTTACCCAGAATCAATTCTTCAGATATGTTGAGGCGACTTTTAGCTTTCTTGGGGATTAATGGAAGATTAATTTCCTCAGAATTCTGAATGGCAGTTGCTTCTGGAGTTTTGTCAGATCCTGCAAGACTGATTTCTAAATCTGCAAAATTCTCAACTAGCTTTGACTTTTCAGGGTCAAGCTTATCGTCAAATCTGACATGGATTGATTCTTCCACAATTTTGGTTTCTGTATTGTATACTCTGTAGCCTTTAGAGCGTTCTGAGTATCCTAACATAATACCTTTCTATGCTTTGGAATCAAACTTGTTCAGATGTTCTTTAGTGTTTAAAATAAAACAGGAGCATCCAAAGGGATGAAAATATGAAATGTTTGGTTTTCTTCCTTTACACAGTTCATAGGGAGCCTTTTCCAGAATAGGTCTTATGGAGATTCTATTCTGAATATAACACGCTGTATTTACAGCTTCGGCCCAAAAGTGCTTAGCCACATTCGTTTCATTGATCATGGTTCTGGCCATCTCTTGGAGTGTCCGATTCTTCCTCTCTACAACTCCATTTTGTTGTGGAGTTCTAGGGCAGGAGAAATCATGGGATATTCCATTAGAGTCAAATAATTCCTCAAAATATTTGTTTTCAAATTCCCCACCATGATCACTTCTGACTTTGATAATTTTAGAGTCAAATTCTTTTTGCACTTTGGAGCAGAAACTAGTGAATACAGAGTGAGACTCACTCTTGTGCTGTAGGAATTTCACCCATGTCCAACGACTGAAATCATCAACGATGACTAGTCCATACTTCTTTCCATTGACTGATGCTGTTTTCACAGGACCGAATAAATCAATGTGAAGAAGTTCCAGAGGCTTAGAGGTAGTAACAATAGTTTTCTTTTTGAAATAAGTTTTTGAAAATTTTCCTTTCTGACATGCTTCACATAGAGCATCTGAAGAGAACTTCAGTTTAGGTAGGCCTCTGACTAACTCGAGTTTATTTAGCTGAGATAATTTTCTCATGCTAATGTGGCCCAAGAGTCTATGCCATATCCATTGCTCTTCGTGAACGGACATCAGACATTTCACATTTTGTTCTTTTAAATCAGACAAATTTATTTTATAAATATTGTTTTTCCTCTTGCCTGTGAATAGGACAAAGCCATTGTTTTGATTTATGGCTTTACATGTTTTTTGATTAAAGATAACATCATAACCATTATCACTTAATTGACTTATGGATAATAGGTTATGCATTAAACCTTCTACGTAAAGGACATCAGATATAGAGGGAAGAGTACCATTACCTATAGTTCCGGAGCCTCTGATCCTTCCTTTCTGATCTCCTCCGAAGCCTACGAATCCAGCGTCTTTAAGTTCCAGGCTTTGGAACATAGACTTTCTTCCCGTCATGTGTCGCGAGCATCCAGAGTCCAGGTACCATGACTGGTGTTTGAACTTTGCTGCATAAGATGTCTGTAACATAAACAATCTTATCTTTTGGTACCCAGAGTCTTTTGGGTCCTTTATGATTAGTTTTCCTAGAGTTTCTTAGAACTTTGGGTTTTCTAGCATTATCAAATTTTTGTTCTTGTGTGTATGTATAGTGATATGAAAACGGGGATTTAGGTTGGTCACTAGTAGAAGTTTTATCTTCCTTAGGATCATACCCAATTCCTCTTCTATTGTTCTGACTGACTCCATAAATCATGGATGCCATTACACTCCTTCCTATCCCATTTTTCAAAAACTTTTGAAAGGCTTTTTCGTATTTATAAATGATCGTGTTTGAAGTTTGTGGAGCTTGAGATAACGCTTCTTCTAGTTTTAAACAATTTTTCTTTGCATCATCTTTTAGTGATGTTAAAACTTTGTTTTCATCTTTTAGTTCTAGAATTGTCATCTCAAGTTTGCCACATTCTTCAAATTTTTCTTCAAGACAGCCTTTTATAGCTTTAAATTTTTGTTTTAGTTTCTGATATGAGCTAAGAGTTTCAGACAAGCATGATTCTAGGTCAGATCGAGAGAGTTTAGAAAATACCTCTTCTGATTCAGATTCTTCATCTGAGGTGTTCCTGGATGTGGTAGCCATGAACGCCATATTGGCCTGTTCATCAGAGTCAGATTCTGATGAGTCAGATTCACTATCATCCCAGGTAGCCATTAATCCCTTCTTGGTTCTGGGGGGATTTTTCTTGAAGCTTTCTTTTCTGGAACTGTCTTTCTTTAGCTTGGGGCATTCATTCCTGTAGTGACCTGTTTCTTTACATTCATAACAAGTAACATCTTTGTTAGTTTTACCTTTTGAGATTGATTCTGATCGATCCCCTCTGGGTCTTGGTCTTCGGAAGTTGTTGTTCCTCTTTTTCCAGAGTTGTTTAACTCTTCTAGTCAGGAGGGACAATTCTTCTTCATCATCAGAATCTTCCTATTCAGAGTCATCTACATCTTCTGTTTCGGCCTGGAAGGCTTTGTTCCTGTCAGATTTGCGCCTTTCAGATCTGGACTTTAATGCTACAGACTTGTTCTTCTTCTGAGGCTCATCTTCCTCTAGTTCTATCTCATGACTTCTGAGTGAACTGACAAGTTCTTCCAGACTGATGTTGTTCAGATCCTTTGAGAGCTTTAAGGCAGTGACCATGGGTCTCCACTTCTTTGGTAAGCTTCTGACTATCTTCTTGACGTGGTATACAGTTGTGTATCCTTTGTCTAGAACTTTGAGACCTGCAATAAGAGTTTGGAATCTAGAGAACATTACCTCTATGGCTTCGTCGTCCTCCATTTTGAAGGCATCATATTTCTGGATTAGAGCCAGAGCCTTTGTTTCTTTGACCTAAGAGTTTCCTTCATGAGTCATCCTCAGAGAGTCGAGTATGTCTTTAGTTGTTTCTCTGTTGGTAATTTTCTCATACTCGTTGTAAGATATGGCATTGAGAAGTATCGTCCTGGCTTTATGATGATTCTTGAATTCTCGCTTCTGATCATCTGACATCTTACTTCTGGGAACTTCAACTCCAACATCTGTTACAGGAGGTTTGTATCCATCTGTGACAATGTCCCAGAGATCAGCGTCATAGCCTAGAAAGAAACTCTCAATTCTGTCTTTCCACTAATCGAATTTCTCTCCATCAAAGACATGAGGCTTAGCATTGTAACTGTCTCTTTCATTTGTGTGGGCCATGGTTTTTCTCGTTCTGGATGTCTCTACACTGTTAAGTGTTTGATTAGAAAATCAATAATAGAGCTGAAGCTCTGATACCAATTGAAGGTGAGAAAAACAAGAAGGGGGGGTTTGAATTGTTTAGGAAAATAAGCGCTTTTTCAGAATAAGAACACACAGGATTTTATACTGGTTCGCTTATAATACAAAGCTACTCCAGTCCACCCGGCCAAGGTGATTTCGCCTTCAAAAAGGACTTAATCCACTAATCTTGAAAGATTATTACAACCAATGTCTAAGAGAAAGATCTCTTAGTCCTCCCAAGTATACAGACTGCGCAGAGTCACTTGAGGAATAAAATCAACTTAGGTAAAAATAGAATTTGTAATCTAGAGTGCTTCTAGAATAAAGCAAATATTACAACAGTAAGAGCAAGAAAGAGGTTTCACGTTCTGAGCAAAAGCTCGTGAAATACTGAGAGAGAGAAAGAGAGAGAATATTTCTGTGCGTTCAGGTGTATCTCTCAATGATGTTTTCCGTCCTTTATATAGAGGTGAAAGGACCGTTGTAGTGATGGAAGATATTTTGTCTTGATGAGAGTTTAATGCCATAACTTCTGTTGTTTCTTGCCAAAACAAGTTTGTCTCCCTGAATAACTTCTTTCCGGATATAGTTTCTTTCCTTTTGAAGTTGTAGTTGCCGTTACTCTTTCTGGATATGGAAAGTCTTTGTCAGACTCTGCGTTACTAGTTAATCTGAGATCTTTTAGATGTGACTTCAGAGTTTCTGATAGTCTTGTTTTTTTAGATCCTTAGTGATCATACAGGAGGAACTTTAGAGCCTCTGATATTCTGCTATGTTGTTGCTCAGAGTCAGAACTTCTAGAGAGCGCTTCTTCTTCAGATGCTTCTGATATTCTGATATACTGTTTTGCTCAGAGTCAGAACTTCTAGAGCGCGTTTCCACTTCAGATGCTTCTGATCTTTTGGTACTTTGTGTCTGATTTGATTCTGTATCTGATGAGGCGATCAAATTCCTTTATTCTTGTTTAGAGTCCTGCACACTTAGAAACTTTTCGTTAGAGTGCCATTTTTGGTTTCATACTTTGTTATCATCGAAATCCTGGAATCTGTTGTAGAACAATTTTTGTTCATGAAGGCTCCTTCGATACTCATGTCGGGGGACATGCAATGACTAAGAAATTGTTAAGAGCGGATTATTACCGGATGACCATGGAATCTGATTGTTTCAAATATGCTCGGAAGTGTCATAAATGCCAGATTTATGCTGATAAGGTACATATGCCGCCAAATCCTTTGAATGTGATGTCTTCGCCGTGGCCTTTGCTATGTGGGGCATTGATATGATTGAAAAGATTGATCCGACCGCCTCCAATGGGCTCATCCTTGTTGCCATCGACTATTTCACCAAGTGGGTCGAAGCAGCGTCATTCGCGAATGTCACCAGACATGTGGTTTCCCGATTCATCAAGAAAGAAATCATTTGTCGTTATGGGGTTCCCGAAAGAATCATTATTGATAATGGTTCTAATCTCAATAACAAAATGATGAAGGAGTTGTGCCAGAACTTCAACATTCAGCATCACAATTCTTCCCCTTATCGCCCTAAGATGAACGACGATGTTGAGGCAGCAAATAAGAACATAAAGAAGATTGTGCAGAAGATGGTCGTCACGTACAGAGATTGGCATGAGATGCTACCCTTCACCTTGCATGGGTATCGTACTTCAGTACGTACATCGACCGGGGCAACCCCTTACTCCCTTGTATATGGTATGGAAGCAGTCCTACTTGTTGAAGTGGAGATTCCTTCTCTAAGAGTCATGTTGGATGTCAAGTTAGACGAAGCTGAATGGATTCGGACAAGGTTGAATGAGTTGAGTCTTATCGAAGAGAAGCGAATGGCATCCATTTGTCATGGGCAATTGTATCAGAGTCAGATGAAGAGAGCCTTTGATCAGAAAGTGCGTCCTCGATGCTTCCAAGTCAGAGATTTGGTGTTGAAAAGGATCCTTCCTCCTCAAACAGATCACAGGGGCAAGTGGACTCCTAACTATGATGGACCGTATATTGTCACCAAGGTTTTTGATGGTGGAGCCTTAATGCTTGCAACTATGGATGGTGGAAACTTCACTTCCCCTGTGAACTCAGACGCAGTTAAAAAATACTTCGCATAAAATAGACCCGTTGGACAATAAAAAGAATAGTCCAGGCAAAAATGGGCGTCCCGACGAACCAAGAAAATGAAAAAGGTTCGGGCAAAAGTTCGGGATTAAAAAATGAAAAGATTGTACACCCGATAAGTTGAAAACCTGAAAGGGAAACTTAGGCAAAAATGGGTATCCCGGTGGATTGAAAACCCGAAAGGGCGATCCAGGCAAAAGTTAGGGATTAAGCGAATGGCTACATTCTGAGTAGTTCTGAATATCATCTCGTGTCGATAACCAGAAACTTCTGAAGGATAGGAAACAGTCCAATCACCTTTTTCAGAAAGTCGATCATCTGGAGGATCTTGAAGACGAGTGAGTCATAGCAGAATTGGAACCCGATAGAAATCCATTTTACGTTGCCATTAGATTAATTTCTGTTTTTATCTGTTGTGCAATTACCTCTTTCCAGGGATTGCTTCCTGATGTAAATACCTATTCAGAGGCCACTCAATCAATAAAATCATGTTATTCAGTACATCTCTATGTTCATTTTCATTTTACTGTTTTGTTTGCAAAAATGACGTCTGAATTTTTGATAAACATTGCATCATGAAACATAAGAGCTTTACAGGTACGTGCTCAATAAACATTGAAAATTGCTGTAAATTTTAAGTGCTTGGGATCGTCTATTCAGAACAGGTACACTCAGGGCATTTCGTTAAGGTCCCCATTAGATGATCGCGAATGTTTTTCCTCAACAGTTGGAATTTGGTATCTTATCCCTGCAAAGCTGGTCCGAGCATTGGATTCTTTAATCCCCAGCAGGCTCTCACTACTGTACTTCCCCAAGCATTTGTTTCAGATTATACGTTCACCAGTAGAGTTGACAGTGTCTGACTGTATATCCCCAGCGGAGTTGACAGTGACAGACTGTATCTTCCCAGCAGAAGCGGCTGCTCCTCAGAGTTCGATGCCAGATCAATGATCTCGACGCTAGATCCATGATCTCTTTCCTTGAAGCAGAATCTTGGTACCGTATCGGTGTTTGCTTCCCATGCTAAGTCGTCTCTCTCGCAGATTATGGTTGCCAGAACCGCTGTCGCTTTCCTCAACAACAAGTTTTCAGTGTCATTCTCTCCCTAGTCAGAGTCTCGGTATTTTGTTATTTGCCAGAACACCGTGTGGCGGGTCATTTCCCCACAAAGTTCTTTGTTCTGTGCATCTCCAACAGCCTTGCCAAGGTCCAGAAGATTGTGATCATTTCCCCAGCAGAATTCCTTGCCTCAGCTTGGCGTTCTCTCTAATCAAGCATTTCGCATCCCTGCATGTAGAATCATATTGCATTGCATCCTCCCAAATTGCGTAGCATTTCCATTTTCATGGAGCATTACGCCATTGAAAAATTCGAACATACGCATGTAAAGCATAAGGCATTCTCGGTATCCCAAGTGACAAGCCAGAAGTTGTTTCCAGTACTCAGACTGAAGATTGTTCATGACTTATCTTTATTATTCCCAGCAGGGATCGTTGGCCCACGCGCCGCCTCAATTATCATTTTCCCTATTTCTGCCGATGCTGACAGGCATGAAAATTTTCTGGTATTCAGACCGAAGTGGCATTCAGGCCAATTTTTCCGGTATTCAGACCGAAGTGACATTCAAGCCAATTTTCCGATTTTCAGATCGAAGAAGTTTCCGACATTCAGGTCGATGCAACTTGTGGCATTCATGCCAGTTTTTTCCGGTATCCAGACCAAAGTGGCATTCAGGCCAATTTTCCGGTATTCAGACCGAAGTGGAATTCATGCCAGTTTTCCGGTATCCAGACCGAAGTGGCATTCATGCCAATTTTCCGGTATTCAGACCGAAGTGGCATTTAGGCCAGTTTTCCGGTATTCAGACCGAAGTGGCATTCAGGCCAATTTTTCCGGTATTCAGGCCGAAGTGGCATTCCAGCCAATTTTCCGATTTTCAGATCGAAGAAGTTTCCGACATTCAGTTCAATGCAACTTGTGACATTCATGCCAGTTTTTTCCGGTATCCAGACTGAAGTGGCATTCAGGCCAATTTTCCGGTATTCAGACCGAAGTGGCATTCAGGCCATGTTTCCGGTATTCAGACCGAAGTGGCATTCAGGCCAATTTTTCGATGTTCAGATCAAAGAAGTTTCGGACGTTCAGGTCGACGCATCTTGTGGCATTCAGGCCAGTTTTTCGGGTATTCAGACCGAAGTGGCATTCAGGCCAGTCTCTCGCTGTTCAGATTGATATTAATAATCTCATATCTTCCGATGCTCAGATAGAAGTCATTTCCAGTATTCAGACTGATGAGCGGCATTCAGGCCATGGTTATTTCTGTGTTACCATTTACTTGCCGATTCTGACAGGCATTGTTACTTCACTTCACTTCAGTGCAAATTTTCAGGCTTTTATTGTACTCAATCCCTTGATACCTCGAAAGTGCGAAAGCCGCTGCTATCTTCTTTTCGGGTCTCCAGTTGATTGAATAGGGGAAGCTGTAGCACCTCAAATTTTCCCCCCTCATTCATGCATTCATTTTCAGGTCATTTAACATTTCATCTTGCATTTCATCATGTCAATCAGAATTAGATCCAAGAAGCTTGAATATCATCCAAGACACTTTGTGGGTTCTATCTGGGTGATCAGTCAACACGAAGGGAATGATTTGAGTTACTTCCAACATATTCAAATGGGGCCTATTCATCATTCAAAACGCTAATCTTGAAGGAGCAAAAGATGGTCATCCTCGCTAGGCGAGCAGCACGGTTCGCCTAGCGAGTCTGAACTGTCATGCTCGCTAGGCGAAGCGCACGCGTTTTAAAAATAAAAAACATATAGCAAAAAAATCTTGGACTTGGACCTCTCTCATTTGAGCCCACCAGACCACGAAAATCAGGTTATAAATTCTAAAAATTCAGTGGAAAAACCCTAGAGAGGGAGAGCTAACAGAATTTAGAGCAGCCTCCACAGACACTAAAGAAAAAACTCCTTTGCACAGGATGACCTCTACCAATTCCATCTCATATAAACCCTAAGATTGTTTTACAAACCCAACCGGACAATTCAATTTCATTTGAGCTCTCCAATCAGGTTTGCCCTATCTCCATTACTTTATGCTTTCAATTTGAAATTTCTAAATGTATAAGGCATTATGGTTGAATTTGGAATAGTGGGTATCGTTAGGTGTTGCACACGGGTTCAGATATGCACGAATGTGTAAAACAATGCCTTGAATGTTCAATCGTTTAATTTCTGAAATGTTTACCATAGGGTTTGGGGTTACTGAAATCGGACTGTTACCAAAGAAGAACCAAGAACCTGCAGGCATTCGCTAGCACCTCGCTCAGCGAATCTGCAGCGAAGCTTCGCTAAGCGAAGCGGTAGCGATCGTGACAGTAGTTGTTTTTTTTTCTTTTTTTTGTTTTCTCTCTAATCCGTCTTGTGTTTGTTGGTTTTTTCTGTTTCTATTGCATCTGTGCACTGTTTACCTGACACTGTGGTTGCTATGATTCTTTCGTTTGGTGCAACTCTTGATTGCACCCAATCTTGTTATTCTAACTGGTTTGTTGAGTTTTTGTGAGGGCTCACATGACTCTTGAAGAGATAGCTTTCTTGGCATTCCACTTTATTTATGGGATAACATTGTGGATAATTATTCTGATTGCTTTGCTGACTTGCTTTCTTTGATGGTGCTAGCTTGCGAGATCACCGGTTTCTTGCTTCTCTAGTTGTTATTACTTCGGATTTTTATCCGTGTGGTAGATCTCTTGATCCCTTTATCTTTCCCGTATTTTACCGCTTTCTTAGCTGGAAGACCACGATAAGAGGCGATGTTTTTTGTGTGTTTACTTTTGTGCCCAAAGACCTCCAAGAAGAGGCACCAGTGCTAAAGACCTCCATGAAGAGGCAATTGACGGATAAAAGGGATTAGTAGTCAATCCCCTGTTATTCAGTGTGTCGTTCTTTATGCTCGCACTACGTGTCGATGCTTCAGAACAAAAGCCCAAGATCTTTTATCCGGTCAGTCAGTGGAGAGGGTTCCACCTTTCTGAATCCCCATTTTTTGTCATGAGCTCACCCTGCCCAGGGTTAAGAGCTATGAGGTCTTATCCTCATTACCCTTTTGATTTGCTCACCCTGACGTTCAATGTCAGTGGTTAAGAGCCCATTTGATTACCTTTCCATGGCTTGTTTGTCGAGGTTGATATGACCCCTCTTGACTAAAGCCCTACCCACGCATGTTTGAGCCCCCCTTGTTGGTGTGTTTACTTTTATGCATGTTCGTTTTGTATGGTGTGATCGTCTCCCCATAGGATTGCTAGGCTTCGTATAGTCTCTCGTCTGCATGCCAATTAAGGTAGCACGGTTCCTTCGTCTAGGACTTCCTTTTTGCGTGAGCATTCCTAAAACACAAATAAACTCATTGATTTTTCTTCTCCTAAGAACACGTTAACTCCTTCTACTACAGGCGAGTAAGTCTCCAAACGTCGAGCATCCGGTAGATCGCGTAGTAACGTCGTTCACTTAAAAAAAAACACAAAACAAACAAATAGGTCAGCCCAGCTACGAAGACTCTGATTCTCATATTCAGATGAGATACGTATGCAGTGGATGCGACATCCGTGCGAGTCATTTTCTTTTGACCCCTCTTTTAGTAAATAGTACATTAGATAAACCCACACCCTTTGGACAAGAACAACAAGAGTGGATCCCGTAGAGTACTACGGATGCGTAGGGGTGCTAATATCTTCCCTTCGCATAATCGACTCCCGAACCCAAGATTTGGTTGCGAGACCTTGTCTTTTCCTTTCCTTTTTCCAGGTTTACTTCGAGCGTTTCCTTTCCCTCCTTTGGGATAAATAATGCACGGTGGCGACTCTTCTGTCATTTTTCTTTCTTTTTTCGCCGGTTGTTTCGTTTCGCATTTAGGTTGCGACACGTGCAACGAAATAATCGCACTATTCGACTAAAACAGTTTCCCAACAACGGCACCAAAAACTTGATGCTTGTAGTGGCTATATATAAAATATAGTCTGTCGGGTGCTTGACTGCAAGTGCACAGTCTAGTCGCTTTAGTTTTAAAAGATATCGATCCCGCAGGGACCTATGGTCAAACTAGTGTTACTAACGTCACTATGTTTAGCTAAGGGAGTTGATTAGTAGAAGTTCGGGGGTAATATAGTAAATCTAAGGGGAATTTTTGGTTTTAAGAAAGAACTAATGGAAGGAATCAGTATGCACCGCATTAATTGTTAGGGATTCGATAAGTCACCGGTGAATAGTTTAAATGCCAAATATCTCTTAGTAGAAAATATTTATTTAAAAGACTTTATCTCACACTCTCGTGGTTGTTGATTCGGCATATAACTTTAAGTCAGAATGTACGCTCTCGTTGTCCCATTTGAAGTCAAAATTACTTTTTGAAAATAAATAAGTTCTAATTGCTTTTAAAGTGTTCTCGCTGTTTTTAAACTCAATGCTTCATTTTTACTATCCAGCTCGAGCCTCACGCTCTCGAGATTATTGGTTCTCACCTTAGTTAATTTCCCACTCTCGTGGCAAAATTGTATTAAATAGCTTTTCACGCTTTTCTGATAAAGTTAATTAAATTTAAATTAAAAACTTCAGCCTAAAAGATTGTTTGAGAAAAAGGGTTTCCACAAGTTATTATTAAATCCCATCAAATTAAGTTGCTACATACCGATACCGGTAATTTAGCCGGACATGTTAAATAAGGAAAACACAAGGCATAAACAAATCAACATTGCGGAAAACATGCTTATAATAATAAATGGGCAATAACAATAATAATTCAATAAAAACCTGGAGATCGAAGTAACAGAGTATAGCGATTCTTGGAGTACTTGAGCAACCCTCCACAAGTCGGTAGGCTTTGCTTCTGCAATACAAATTACTACTAAAATTAAATAAAGTGTACTAGTTCCCCAGTGTAGGAAACTACTACAATGGCTAACTAGAAAACAGAAAGGAAAAAGGGAAACTCTAAAAAGAATGGCGAATAAAACAAGGCAACGGAAACAAGGTTGCTGGAAAGAAAATGCTAAACGCTAGAAAGCTGTAAAAACTAAACTGCAGAGCGTAAGTGTAAAAATAGGTGTCCTCAATTTTTCCCATTCTGGTCCTTTATATAGTGTCCTTTAGGTCTTGGTGGTTGAGAAAATCAAGGGAGACTTGGTTTTGAATGAGGAATCCGTGGGAATAAGTTTGTTGGAGGAGATTTAGGCACGTTTGGGTGCCTGTGGCTCACTGTTTCAAAACGCACATTGTGGCCGCGTGACGCTTGTCATGGGCCTGTGACGGTCGTCATGGGCTGGGTTGTGACGAGCGTCATGAATTTGTGATGGTTGTCACATCAGCAAAATTTGCATAATCTGCTTTTCTGGTTTTTCTGTGCTTTTTCACCTGTTTCTTCTTCTTTTTCTTCCTTTTCTTCATTTTTCTCTTTAGTGCATGGAGATTTAAATACCTGCAAAAACAACATGAATACTTGCGCAATAATCGAGATATTAATCGAAATGGTGTGATCTTTGAGTGTAAATTAAGGCAATTATCTGATGTGTTTTCGCGTTATCAGCCCCCAAAAGGATCTACTCTAGGTGTGGCATCTTGTGTCAACCATAATCACAACGGAGGTCAAACACGACTCTAGTCTTGTTATTATCCTATGTTTATACTCAAGCTCGGGTATAGAGCTTCTCTCTCATGTATCATCACCCTAACCCAACAACATCATATACAGATGTCCAGAATAGAAGAATATAACAATAATAAGACAAATGAAGAATAATATAAAACGAGTAAGGTATAAAGATAAACCACTAAAACTAGCGAGGAATAAACCAAAACTAGGCTCGACTCCTTTTAGCGAGTAGGAAGTACTCCAAACAGCAAAGTATTCCCCATCAAAGTCGCCAATTGAAGCTAGCGGAAATATACCCGAACGCATCGCATGCTCGAACATACAACAGAGTCGCCATAGAACTATATTTATTCCCTAAGAAAAGGGAAAACATCGACAAAACCCAGGGGAAAAAGATATGTTGGGTAAGGAAGTTGGTTATGCAAGAGGAATGTATTAGCACCTCTAACATCCATGGTACTCCATGGGAATCATTTCGATTGTTCTCACTCGAATGGGTGTGCTATCAAGTGATTACTCGTAAAAGAATAAGGAAAAATAAAAAGAATAGATAAAGTGCCCGGTGAGGATTGGGACCCTCATGCCTACGTATCCTCATAATGTAATGAGGAATTCAGAGCTTTGTAGTTCATAGAACTAGTGTTAGGAGATGAAAAGAAGAGTGATAACAATGTGGTCTAAACCAAAGAATTATGTTGTTTGAACTCCAAAAAGGGATGAAATATGAACTCAAGAGTAAAACTGACGTTGACCAATATGTGGACTAACTGGCAGTGTCTGCCACTATATGATATAGCCGAAAACAAGGAGAATTAAGTGTTTGGGTATGATCCAAACAACTCTTGGTTCATAAGGTGACACAAGATGGAGCTCAAAGAGGTAATGTATTTGGATAAAAGAATAGGGTATACACATGAAGTGAATGAAGGTAGAATATGAATGCATCATGGAGATGAACGGAATAAATGACCAAAGTCACAGAAGTGAAGGATTTGGTAATAGTGATTGAAGATGTATAATTTGAAACCATAGGTCAGAGTATATAGGAATCTATAGGAGAAATGGAATTTGTACCATATATGGAAACAACGTCTTAGCCAAAAAAGAAAGAATAAATTGTTTGGGTACAATCCAAACAACTCTAGGTACAAATGCAGATTGCCACTATATGGTCCTGAAAGGGTGTATATGGAACTCCAAAGGAAGTGTACCTCTGTTTCAAAGAAACAATATGTCACTGGGGTGAGTGGTTTATGATTGAAGGTAGATCATGGGTCGTTAAAGATATGAATGATGCCCTAAGGCGGAAGAAGGAATAATTAGGAGTATGCTCGCCAGGGATTCACATCTTCGTGCCTACGTATTCTCACTGTGCAATGAGAATTTCGGAGCATTCCTAGTTCGTGGAACCACGAAAAAAAGGAAGAGATTGATAGTGATGAAAAGTATAACTTGCACAAACATAATGGTTTCAAGGGAACCCACAAGGGTGAGTGAACTTTGAACCAAAGAGTAAACATGTGTCTTAGCCAAAAGGAATGAATTAAATGTATGGGCATGATCCAAACAACTCTTGATTCACAAGATGGATTACTGTTATATCGTCTTAAAAGGGTATACACGGGGCCCAAAAGAAAGTATTGTTGGTTATAAGGAGCAGTATATCACTAGCTGGGGAACAAGCAATTCGAGATCAAATAAAAATGGTATATTGGATCCATGAAGGAAATATACTTTTAACCGAAGAGTAAACCGGCGTCTTAGCGAAAAAAGAATGAATTAAATGTTTGGGGATGATCTAAACAACTCTTGATTCATGAGGTGGAGTTCTGTTATATCATCCTAAAAGGATGTACATGGAGTTCAAGGAGAAGTATTATTTGATCTCAAAAAGATGGTCTTGATTGAATGAAGGAAGAATGATTGATTTAATAAATCAGGTAGCTCGCGAAGAATCTAAATTCTCTGCCTATGTATTCTCATCGTGTAATGAGAAAGTCAGAGCAATCGTAGTTCAGCCCACTAGGGCTGACAGCAAGATGATTAAGGCAAAATAAATGATTGATTGATAATGGAATATGAAGGGACTTGGCAGTTGATTGATAATAATCACACTAAAGTCTATGAATAAGGGCAAATGCTTTGAATATCTAGGGCCTACACCCCATGTGCAAAGTCACTCTAGACAAGAGTAGGAGAAACTATGTCTCATCATTCCTTATTACTTAAGACTCATGGCGTATGATATTTCTCATAACTGATAAGTTATTGGAGAAGAATCCTTTTTGCTTCTTCTTGAATTGATATTGATTTGTATGAAGAAGACTTGGTAGTTTACTCAATTTGCATTGCACTAAAGTCTATGAATAAGGGTGAATGCTTTGAATAGCTAGGGCCTACGCCTCATACGCAAAGTCACCCTGGACAAGGGTAGGAGAAACTCCATCTCATTATTCCTTATGACTTAAGGCTCATGGCGCCCAATTTGAATCGTATTTACCAAGTGTTGACCTTTGATTTATCGTGTATAATTCGTTGCTCGATATGACTGGGATATCTTACATAAAAGACTAGTTTTAAATCTTGAATATTCATAGTGTTAGAATTAATCATATCAAGTGATCAAGTGACTTTTGACCACTTGAATGGATTGTGGGGTTATACATGATCAAAGGATTTAATTGGTCAAAATTTCTTTTAATCAATTTGAATCATAAGGCTTGAATTGACTTGAAACTTATGACCAATCCTAATCTTAGGGCTGGAATTATATTCACAGGCTATTCCTAAGGGAAACATGTAATTGTTAGTCAAAACTAATTAAAATTCTAAGTAAATTCTAATTCTAAAAGGAATCATACATTTACAAGGTTAAAATGGAAAAATATAGTCCTAAGGTGCAAAATGGTCATTTCATAAAACTATGGATATTGACTTAAATCTATTCATGAAAATTCTAATTGAAATTAAATGAATCTCATTAGTTCTAATTTTCTAATTACAAGAAATTATCAATATTTCTGAAAATTCTATTACTAATCCACTAAGAAAAACTAACAAATAACATAAAACAAGCCCAAGGAAAGAGGTGCAGAACCTGAACATAGAGTGAAGAATTCAACAATAACGGCTTTGGACCCAACAAAATAAGCTCAAATACAAATAAGTGACTCAAGAGTTTGGAGTTGGTTTACTTTGGAAACCCTAGTTCATCTGGGTATCTTAAGTAACTTCTTCAACAAGCTTCTTCACCAATTGATCAAATATCTCAAGGTACACTTTAAATTTCATCATCTTATGCATATATAATCTCCCATGAGTCTTAAAAATCAAGAGAATTGCAAGTTAGCAAGTTGGTTGATGGTGGTTGACCAGATGAATTCATCTAATCAAGACTGGGTCCCTCTAGACCTTATCTCCTACAATTTTCATCATATCAAAATTATTCCAAGAGAAACGTTACTCTAAATGACATTCCAAACAACTTTCATGTTCAGGTCTAGATCTAGTTTTGCTTGGAAAGTCATTTTTTATGTTGAAACATTATAGGTCATTTTGTCTAAACCCTAATTTGAAAGTCAACTTCCCAAGGCCATAAATTGCTCAATTTTTATGCGATGAAATATTTCCAAGTTACACAATCAAATTCAAGGTGTCTACTTCAACTTTGATGTTTGGAGGAAGAACTAATTCAACTTTTATGAGCATGTGATATGAGGATACATTATAGGTCATTTTGGACCAATACCATTGAACAAGTGATTTTCCTCAACTTCAAAAATGCATAACTCATTCATCCCAAATCCAAACGATGTCAAATTAGTTACCATTTTTAATGTCTTTTAAGCTCATATAAATGGTTAGCCAAGGTGGAATAATTGAACATATGGCTTGACACTTAGAAAATATTTTGACATATTGAAATTTCCAAACTTCCACCTCAAAATTCACCGTGATACAAGTTCCAAATGGAAAAGGGTTCAACATAAGAGTTGTTCCTATTGATATAACCTTTCCAAAGAGTCCAAATTCATTAATTTTAGATAAAGTTTGGGTTCATCTGCAACATGATCATAGGAGCTGTTATTTTGAACCTGTGTCTTATGTCATCTTTGAAGTCATCTGATACATGGGCAATTTTGAAGAAATATCATGGAGTTACTAAAGCTTGGATTTGGATATCTTTATTTAATGCCTTGCTCTTCAACCTGCTATTTGTGCATTGTTTGTTGCTTGATTCTAAAAGTTCAAGGGATATTTGGGATTCTATATGATATTCTTATCTATTGGATTGCAGCCCATTGGTCAGATCTTTTCAACTCTCAACTTTTAAATTTGTGCTTCAGATTATTCTCTTCATCTCCTTCCCACATCTTTAATTTAAAAATCTCTCCATCCTTTAAAAATCTTCTTTGCTTGTGTCTTTTTTCTAAACTTAGACCATTTTTGCAAACTAGAAACTTTGGCCTTATGCCATTGCATTTTCAAACTTCTTTTAATCAAACTTGTAAATAAACTTAACTATACTTGACTAAAAAATTTCAAAAGCCAAAAAAGAACTAACACCAATTCAAACCATTTTAGGCTTTTGTGCCTTTCAAACTTCAGTTTTTGTTACAAGCAACGCATTCACTTTGAAATTGACACCACGAACTACGAGGTTTTGAACCCTCAATTTTATGTTGGTACGTAGGCACAAGTCCGAAGGTCTTGTCAAATACAAAAATATAATTAATGAATTCTTTTCTCATCCCCTCATTCTATTTATTGCAAACATCATTTATACAAAAAACACATATGCACACAAGAAAGGGCTCCCTAGGAGTACCTAGGACACTTTGGGTGCTAACACCTCCCTCTGTGTAACCAACCCCCTTACATGTAATCTCTGGTATTTTATTAGTTTTGATTTGAAAACTTCTTATCTTTTGAGTTTTGTTCGTACTTTTCCCTTTTCCCTTGGAAACAATAAAATCGTGGTGGCGACTCTGGTTTTATTGACGTCTAGCTTATCCATAGCTTGATGGTCATGAATTTACCGCTACAGAAATTAAGTGGCGACTCTGCTGGGTAGTAGTCTTCGGTGGGTTTAGCCTACTTTTTTGTGTTTATATGATTGTATATTTGATGTATGTATATTTGTTTGTATGAAATAATCTGCTTGTTGTGCTTGGTGATCGCGAAGGATGGTATAGTCATGTTTGACTTGTGTGGAGTAGTCCTTAACAAGTTGGCTTGACATCCATCTACTCAGTGGAGACCCTTTAGGAGTTATGAATGTCACACAAGTTATTTGTGGCTAGGCATTACTATCTTTGATTTGGGGTCCGAGAAGTTGAGGACCGTAGAACATTTAACACATCTTGGCTTATTTAGGACGTAGTGCAGAGACTGTTCAAGTGTAGACCATATAACAGTTGTTACACGATACTACACTCAGACAAGCTTCTCTTGAGAATATTATGGGTTGATGAGTCAGTCATCTTAACCTGTAATATCCGATAGGTGGAATTAAGACTCTGGGAACTTTTTAGAACATGATCTATAGGTTTTATCCTGAGTTCACTCCTTTGGGATGGTTCTTACCCAGAATCCATGCTCGTGACTCACAATAAACCCTTGATTCTTGGTTGATCCAATCAAGTCTTGTCAATATCAATGGAAATTGGGTGTTGATAAGGTGAAAACCATAATCCACCAAAATGGATGATTGATCTTGACAGTGACTTGATTCATCCCTTGACCTTTGTTTGTTTTCCTTGTGTGTGATCCCTTACTTGTGATTTTTACATTCATGCATTCATGCGCATCATAACATTGATCATACAAAAATTTCAAGTAACTGAGGTGTCATTTGCAAATATTTTCAGACCATGGATTGTGGACGAAGGAACACTAAGAAGTACAGTTTCAGATGTACCGACTTGAAAGAGTTAAGGAAGCTAGCATCTTTTGTATTAGATCCCTTTGACTTCAAACAACGCCATAGGAAGCTTCTATCTATTTTGTCTGCTGATGTAGTTGAAGGACTTCTGAGTGTGTTGGTTTAGTTTTATGACCCTCTCTATCGTTGCTTCACTTTTCCGGATTATCAGCTTGTGCCTATGTTGGAGGAGTATGCCCAACTCTTGGGAATACCTGTTTCCAACAAAGTTCCATTTAGTGGATTGGAAGAGATTCCTATATCTCATATTATTGTTGAAGCTCTTCATTTGAAGAAGTCTGACATAGAGGCTCATTGGATGAAGAAAGGAGGATTGTTTGGGTTGACTTCTGATTTCCTCATCAAGGAAGCTATTACCTTTGCTCAAGCAGGTAGTGTGGATGCTTTCGAAACTATCTTTGTGTTGCTCATATATGGATTAGCTTTGTTCCCTAACATTGACTGTTTTGTTGATGTTAACGCCATTAGAATTTTCTTGATTGGGAATACTATGCCAACTTTGTTGGGTGATGTGTACTTATCTTTGCATCTAAGGAATTCTAAAGGTGGTGGAACTATTGTATGTTGCATTCCTCTTCTGCACAAGTGGTTTATTTCGCACTTGCCTCAGACGTCTGCTTTTGTGGAGAACAAACAATGTCTAAGGTGGTCTCAGAGACTTATGTCTCTCACTAATGATGATATAGTTTGGTATGATCCTTCATTGAGCAGTTTGGAGATAATTGATTATTATGGTGAATTCTCTAATGTGCCTCTCATTGGTACACAAGGAGGAATTAACTACAACCCTGCTTTTGCTCGTCGTTAACTTGGGTTCCCCTTCAGAGACTAACCTAATAACACTTTGTTAGAATGTCTTTTCTATCAAGAGGGTAAACATCACCAACATTTGAAGCAGAAGATTGTGCATGCCTAGCATAATGTGCATAGGAAAGGAAGATCCGAGCTTGGTCCGTGCAATTGTGTAGCTTTGGAAGCTTACACTTTTTGGGTGAAGAAGAGAGCTTTGGGGTTAAAGATGCATTATCCTTGTAAGAGACCTATGTCTATGGTTGTGGTTGAGCCATTAACTCTCCCTAACCAAGATGTAAAGGAGTTGGAAGATGCACTCGCCAAGATGAAACAAGAAAAAGATATTTAGGAAGAGCGTTTCCATGCTTTGAGCAGAAAGCATAAGGAGTTGCAGCTTGAGTCTAAGGATAAAGATGCACTTATTGAGCTACTTGAAGATCGAGTGACAAAGAGACAGAGAGAGCCAGAGGTTTCATCTTCCTCTAGAATGCCTCATCCTTCCGTTGCTTGGAAGAAGATTGTTCATCAACTTGTCCTCGAGAAGACTCAGATGAAGGCTTCTTTTAAGACCGAGATTCGACGCGTTCGAAGGAAGAATGCGCCTACAACCAGATCTTCTGACATTGTTGTTAGGGATCCTTAGGATGACTAGTCTCCTTTTCTCTTGTTATTTTCATTTGGTTTCTGAAATTGTACTCAGTGTAATCCTTCCAATTATATAAAATAAAAGAGATTTTTGTGGTCATATCAAATTGGTTCAATTGTTGTTATATACATATATTTACAAATAATATAGTAAGTTCCTTGAAAATAAAAATAATCAAGCACTGCATTTCGTGCATCATTTGCATAAGCATGTTTATCTTTCGCCAGATGTCTCATTGGTGTTTCTTATATGCTTCAGCCAAGCTGACTCATCAATACAATACCCGCGCCAATCATCTGAAGATTATGGAGCATCTTGAGCAAGAAAACAGAGACTTGAAGGATGAGATTACCCGTCTGACTGCCATGATGGAGTCAGTCTTAGCTGCTCAAAGCCAGTCTTCTCCAACACCTGCAACTCCTCCTCCTCAGAGGACTCTCATTTCAAAGGTGGCTACCTCTACCATTCCTGCAATTGCTGCTCACTTCGCACCCAACATGCCTGCCAGATTCCCGTGGGTAATGCCGCCGAATTTTGTGCCTGAAGGTTTTGCGCCTACCTTTGCTTCCATGCCGGCATCTAGCTCGGTCATGTCTGTGCCACTGCCAGTTGTGCATACCTTACCTCGTGTAGAAGACACCATCTATCATTCTAAGTCGTCTGAGGGCCCTGATGTGTATGATAAGATGGATGAGATGAAGGATCAATTTCTTGAGCTGCGCAAGGAATTGAAAACTTTGAGGGTTAAGGATTTGCTTGGGAAGAAAGTTGCAGAACTTTGTTTGGTTCCAAATGTGAAGACTCCGGTGAAATTCAAAGTGTCTGACTTTGAAAAATACAAAGGGAATACCTGTCCACTCAGTCATTTGGTGATGTACGCCAAAAATATGTCTACTCAAACAGATAATGATCAGCTGTTGATCCATTATTTTCAAGATAGTCTGACCGATGCCGCTCTGAGGTGGTACGTGGGATTGGATAGTGCGAGCATCCGCACAATCAATGATTTGGGAGAAGCATTCGTGAAGTAGTATAAGTATAATGTTGATATGGCTCCAGATAGAGACCAGTTGAGGTCATTATCTCAAAAGGACAAGGAGACATTCAAGGAGTATGCGCAAAGATGGAGAGACTTTGCTGCTTAGATTACCCCTCCTTTGGAGGAAAAGGAGATGACCAAGATTTTTCTGAAGACCCTGAGCTCATTTTACTATGAGAGGATGATTGCCAGTGCCCCCAGTGACTTTACCGAGATGGTAAACATGTGGATTAGGCTTGAAGAAGGTGTCCGAGAAGGATGGTTGTCTAGAGAGGAGGTGTCATCTAGCAAGAGGTATGGCAACAATTTTAGTAAGAAGAAGGAGAGTGAAGAAAATGTAGTTTCAGTTGGGAGGCAAATGAGGCTTCCCGTAAGAAGAAATCAATCACCCCGTCAACATCATCATCAAGTATCATTAGTAATTCCGGTATTTTCAGCAAATCAGTAGTACCAATTCAACAACAACAACCACCGCAACGAACAAACACCTTCAACAACAACAATACCAACAATCATCAACAAAGTTTTGAGAGGAAGAAGGTCTCTTTTGAGCCGATTCCGATGACATATGCAGAGTTATATCCGTCTTTGGTTCTCAAGAACCTGTTACAACCAAGAAATCCTCTGTAAATCCCCGAACCACTTCCTTGGTGGTATAAACCAGAACTCTGTTGTGATTTTCATCAAGGAGCTCCTAGACACGATATAGAGAATGGTTACCCCCTCAAGTATGATGCTCAGAAGCTGGTTAAGAGTGGAATCGTGTCCTTTGAGGACCGCGCACCAAATGTTAAAGCTGACCCACTATCTGCCCATGGAAGTTCATCTGTTAATATGGTGGACGGTTGTCCAGGGGAGTTCAAGGTATTCGATGTATGCTTCATTAGAAGGTCCTTGGTGAGGATGCACAAGGACATTTGCTTGGTTAGTGATTATGAGCATGATCATGATGGTTGTGTTATCTACAGTGTCAATCCTAGAGGTTGTATGGTTATGAAGAGAGACATCCAGCGGTTGATGGATGAAGGCTTGATTTAGATTGTTCAATATCGTCATATAGATGACGATGTCAATGTTATAGTACCGGTTTTCAAGAATCATGAAAGAGTGGTTATTTAGTATGATAGCACCAGTAGTAACAGCGTCAGCAAGAGATCGGTATCACCGTTGGTTAAACGGTTAGCAGATCCAATCCCGTATGCATCCGATAAAGTTGTCCCATATCAGTATAATGCAACTATGTTGAAGGACGGTCAAGAGGTTCTGTTACCTACGACTAGTTCTGTTATAAGCGTAGCTGATGTTACTAAGGTGGCCCGCGTTGGTCGTGTGTTTGGGCCGGTGTTCCCAAAGAATATGGAAGATTTGTCTGTCAGTAAGAAGGTGGATGTGCCTGTAGTAGAGTCTGTTAGTGCTCCAAGGTGTCAGCCTGGTGAATCCAGCGACTTGAAGCCTAATGACGATGATGAGGTACTTAGACTGATCAAGAAAAGTGAGTTCAGCTTGGTGGAGCAACTGCTCTAAACCCTCTCAAAGATATTAGTACTGTCTCTGTTGATGAATTCGAAAGCGCACAGAGAAGCACTATAAAAAGTTCTTGAGAAAGCGTACGTGGAACATGATGTCACGATGGATCAATTCGATCATATTGTAGATAACATCACTTCCTGCAACAACCTCAGCTTTTGTGATGAAGAACTCCCTGAAGAGGGTAGGAATCATAACTTGGCTTTGCATATTTCAATGAACTACAAAGATGACGCTTTATCAAATGTGTTAGTAGACATCGGGTCTTCATTGAATGTACTGCCAAAGTCGACTCTTTCCAAGCTGTCATACCAAGGAGCGCCTATGAGATATAGTGGCATGATCGTCAAGGAATTTGACGGTTTGTGCAAGACTGTAATTGGTGAAGTGGACCTTCTAGTAAAGATAGGTCCGAGTGACTTCTAAATTACTTTTCAAGTAATTGATATCCACCCGGCCTACAATTGTCTATTGGGAAGGCCATGGATTCACAAGGCAGGAGTTGTTACCTCCACGTTGCATCAGAAGCTCAAATTTGTCAAGAATGGGAAGCTAGTTATTATTGGAGGGAAGAAGGCGTTGTTGGTCAGCCACCTGTCATCTTTCTCTTATGTTGAATCTGAGGAATAGGTTGGAACTCCGTTCCAAGCCTTATCTATTGTTGTTGAAAAGAGAGTTGGGGCACCCATGTCCTCATTCAAAGATGCAATAAAGATTGTTGAAGATGGTTAGTCTGATCAATGGGGATGAATGGTAGAGGTCTCTGACAACAAGAGTAGAGCCGGTTTGGGTTTCCAACAAGGTTCATCAGCTGTTAGATCTGAAGATGTGCGACTTAGCTTTCGTAGTGGAGGGTTCATTCATGGAAATGAACAACACTAAGTTGTCGTGCTAGAGGATGACAAAGAGGAAGACTGCACCAATTTTGTGACACATGGAAAAGCTTGCAACAATTGGATTGTTGTTTATATTCCTATTATTATGCATCGATCTAAGTAATTGCTTTTATTTGTTTTTAGAAAATCCTTCTTGTAACACCCTTCTAAAATACCCCAATAATTAATTAAAACAACAATATATAAATCAGAGTAGATATGCAATTAAGGGTGTCACACATTCACTTCACACCATTCACCAAAATAATTTGTCATGCTCATTATTTAATTAAATAAAACATTGCACAATTCGCAGCGGATAGAAATCTAACAACATGCAAAACATGTAACACATTACATGTAAAGTTGTTCAACAACCAAAATGAAAACAAGGTAAAACATCCCGTCCCGATGTTACATCTACCAGAGCATGAACCACTAAGGAACTACACTAGACTCCAAGCAGTAGCTTCTACTCAATCACTGCTCGTTACCTAAAACATAGTTGTAAGGGTGAGTTCCTCAATCGATATAATAAGCATTATAAAATATCATGTAATGCTAAGTAAATTAACACATTTCATCACCCTAATCAGATCACACATTCAGCAACGACAACATCAACTCATAATCATACTCAACACAACACAACACCAAAACACACGTATAATATTGGAATACATCCATTCATATTATACGCCATACATACATTATGCAATGAGACTCCATGCATGCGGTACCGACTATTCGTGAACACATAGTTCAACCTCACCGATCAAACCCAGATACGGCTACCAAGCTCACTAGTCCCACTCATTTGAGACCTAGTGACTCACATCACTAATTCCTCACCATGGGAATTAGCTACCACCCCAAGGGCTATGCTATGCACGCTAAATCACCTAGCATGCAAACATCAACAACAATCCACAATAACTCATCACTAATTCCTCACCATGGGAATTAGCTACCACCATAAAGGCCATAATATACACGCTAAATCACCTAGCATGCAAACATCAACAACAATCCACAATGGACATATGCTCACACTCTAAGCCATAAACAGTCCATCCACAATTGCATACATAATAGATACATTCACAGCATTATGCATACCATCACACATCATCAGCATATTTATCACAGCATCATATCATATCATGCCAATTAACAATTCACAGTATTAGCACACTCTACTAATACCCCTACTGCTCAAAATAACGGGAAATGATCCCTACTATATCATACACCAATATAGGCCAATCATCAAATATGTACACATTATTTGAATATCAATTTTTCACTTTTCCAACAGTGTTAACCGGTTAACGCCCTGGGTTAACCGGTTAACGCAGAACAGAACACGCTTCCTGGCACATTTTAACAGGGTTAACCGGTTAACGCCCTGGGTTAACCGGTTAACGCAAGACAAACAGCAATTTCTTATAATTCATAATAGTGTTAACCGGTTAACACCCTGGGTTAACCGGTTAACGCAAGACAGAAAGCTGGTACTGCGCTAACACGAACAGAATGCAGAATTCTCCGCATTTTTCGCCGTCGGAGGACTTCCGGACCTCCGATTTCGATTCCGTAAAAAGCTACACGTCCAGAAATTTACGACTCACCCAATCATAGATTCAATTACAGTTTTTAACATCATTTGTTCATCACGATTTGCAACATTCATAACCCCAATTAGGGTCAATTCAATGGCTTATTACTACCCATTACATGTTAACCCATAATACCCATTAAACGACGATAAAGCCCCCTTACCTGAGTTAATCCGGCAATCCTTTAGCTTCAAGCTTTTCTCTTCTTCAACCTCCTTCTCTTGCTCTTCCTCTTTGCCCTTCTCTCACTTTTCTGTCGCTTCTCTGGTTTTCACGTGAAAAACCCTTTTTACCAAATGGGATTTTTTTTCTGATTTCAACTTTATAATTCCAATAATATTCCAATTATTTAATTAAATTAATAAATATACTAATAATAATATATATGAATGGTTTATCTTTTAAATAATACCCTCTCATTCATATTATCATCCTAATATACTATTAAACTTAAATTAAATAATTATCATATTTTATCAGGGTGTTACAACTCTCCCCCACTAAAAGAGTTTTCGTCCTCGAAAACATACCTCATGCGAATAACTCTGGATAAGACTCCTTCATCTGACTCTCAAGTTCCCAAGTCACATTGCCACCTGCTGGTCCTCCCCAAGCTACCTTTACCAAAGCAATCTCTTTACCCCGCAACTGCTTCAACTCTCGATCCTCGATCCTCATAGGTGATGTTTCAACAGTCAGGTTATCTCTCACCTGTACATCATCTACTTGGACCACATGCGACGGATCAGGAATGTACCTCCTCAACTGAGACACATGAAAAACCTCATGCGAATTCGCAAGTGACGGCGGTAAAGCGACACGATAGGCTACCTCCCCTATCCTCTCCAAAATATGATAAGGACCAATAAATCGAGGTGTCAACTTCTTCGACTTCAAAGCTCGACCAACCCCAGTTATCGGAGTAACACGAAGAAACACATGATCTCCCTCTTGAAACTCAAGTGACTTCCTCCTCTTGTCGTGATAACTCTTCTGACGACTCTGAGCAATCCTCATCTTCTCCCGAATCATCTTAATCTTTTCCGTAGTTTATTGAACAATCTCCGGTCCAACCACAACACTCTCACCGGACTCATACCAACATAAAGGTGTCCGACATCTCCTACCATACAAAGCTTCAAACGGTGCCATACCAATGCTCGAATGAAAACTATTGTTGTAGGTAAACTCAATCAAAGGTAAGTAACAATCCCAAGCACCTCCCTTTTCCAAAACACAAGCCCTCAAAAGATCCTCCAATGACTGAATCGTCCTCTCAGTCTGACCATCAGTATGCGGATGATATGCAAAACTCAATCTCAGCTTAGTTCCCAAAGCCCTCTGCAAACCTTCCGAGAACTTCGATGTAAATCTAGGATCTCTGTCCGAAACAATACTCGACGGAATACCATGCAAACTTACAATTTTCTCAATATACAACTCAGCTAATCTCTCTAACGGATAATCCATTTTGATCGGAATGAAATGAGCCGATTTTGTCAATCTGTCAACAATCACCCAAATAGCTTCAAAATTCTTAATTGTCCTCGGTAAACCAGAAACAAAATACATACTGATACTATCCCACTTCCACTCTGGAATAGCCAACGGTTGCATTAGCCCAGACGACTTCTGATGCTCAATCTTTGACTTCTGACAAGTCAAACAAGAATAAACAAAACTCGCAATTTCTCTTTTCATTCCCGGCCACCAAAACAACTTTTTCAAATCATGATACATCTTCGTAGCCCCAGGATGAATACTCAGGCCACTACGATGTCCTTCCTCAAGAATACTCTTCTTAAGTTCGGTAACATCCGGAATACACACCCGATTACCAAATTTAAAAACACCATTCTCATCAACTCTGAATTCACCACTTTGACCTTGATTCACTAGAGTCAACTTATCAACCAAAAGCACATCGGATTTCTGACCCTCTCTAATCTCATCCAGAATACCACTCGTTAACTTCAACATTCCCAATTTAACACTATTGTGAGTACTCTCACACACCAAACTCAAGTCTCTAAACTGCTCAATTAAATCCAATTCCTTAACCATTAACATAGACATATGCAATGATTTCCGACTCAATGCATCAGCCACTACGTTTGCTTTACCCGGATGGTAATTCAAACCAAAGTCATAATCCTTCAGAAACTCTAACCATCTCCTCTGTCTCATATTCAACTCTTTCTGATCAAACAAATACTTTAAACTTTTATGGTCACTGAAAACCTCAAATCTTGACCCGTACAAGTAATGTCTCCATAACTTCAGAACAAACACCACAGCTGCCAACTCTAAATCGTGTGTCGGATAGTTCCTCTCATGAACCTTCAGTTGTCTCGAAGCATAAGCTACAACCTGCTTATTCTGCATCAAAACACCACCCAAACCCAACAATGAAGCATCACAGTAAATCTCAAATGGTTCCGACAAACTTGGTAATATCAGAATAGGAGCAGTAGTTAACCTTCTCTTTAACTCTTGGAAACCTTCTTCACATTTTGAGTCCCAAACAAACGCTTGCCCCTTTCTAGTCAACATCGTCAACGGTAACGCCAACTTAGAAAATCCCTCAATGAATTTCCTATAATAACCTGCAAGTCCAAGAAAACTTCTTATCTCAGAAACTGACTTCGGAGCTTCCCACTTAGATACCGCTTCTATCTTAGAAGGATCAACAGCAACACCACCTCTTGAAATCACATGACCAAGAAAACTAACCTCTTCTAACCAAAATTCACACTTGGACAATTTAGCAAATAACTTCTTTTCTCGTAGAACTCCTAAAACCACTCTCAAATGTTCAGCATGCTCTTCTTCAGATTTCGAATACACCAAAATATCGTCAATAAACACCACAACAAACTTGTCTAGGTACGGATGGAAAATCCTATTCATATACTCCATAAATACCCCAGGCGCATTAGTCACACCAAAAGGCATTACAGAATACTCATAATGTCCATACCTTGTTCTGAAAGCAGTCTTCTGAATATCCTCAGTTTTCACACGTATCTGATGATACCCCGATCTCAAATCTATTTTGCTGAACACACTCGCACCAACCAACTGATCCATCAAATCATCAATCCTCGACAAAGGATACCGATTCTTGATCGTCACTTTATTCAGTTGCCTATAGTCCACACACAACCTCATAGTACCTTCTTTCTTCTTAACCAATAACACTGGTGCGCCCCACGGCGACACACTCGGACGAATAAATTTCTTATCCAACAGATCTTCCAGCTGACTCTTCAATTCAGTTAACTCAACAGCAGACATACGGTACGGAGCCATCGACACCGGCCTAGTACCAGGTACCAAATCAATCGAGAACTCAACTTCACGCTCTGGCGGTAATTCATTCACTTCTTCAGGAAACACATCAGGAAAATCACACACCACAGCTAGATCGCAAATCACCAGTTTATCTTTAGCCTCCAAAGTCGCTAACAGCATAAACAACTCTGCCCCATCTGCTACTGCCTCATTCACCTGCCTTGCTGATAGAAACAAATCCTTTCCTTCCTCAATCTCAGGAAAGATCACAGTCTTATCAAAACAATTGATATAAACTCGGTTAAACACCAACCAGTTCATACCCAGGATAACATCAATCTGCACTAGTGGAAGACACACGAGGTCCATCCCAAAGTCTCTACCAAAAATACTCAAAGGGCAATTTAAACAAACTGAAGTAGTAGTCACTAAACCCTTCGCAGGAGTATCAATCACCATACTCCCATGCATCTCAGATATCTCTAATTTAAGTTTCACAGCACAATCCAAAGATATAAAGGAATGAGTCGCACCTGTGTCAATAATAGCTACAAGAGGAAAGACATTAATATAACACGTACCTCGGATCAAACGATCATCTGCAGAAGTCTCAGAACCCGATAAGGCAAAGACCTTGCCTCCCGACTGATTCTCTTTCTTCGGCTTAGGACACTGTGGACTGATATGACCCACCTCTCCACAGTTGAAACAAGTCACAGTCTTCAACCGGCACTCTGCAGCCAAGTGACCACCTTTACCACACTTGAAACACTTCTTCTCAGAACTGGTACACTCATGGAAACAATGTCCAGCCTGACCACATCTGTAACACTTAGCAGGGGCACTGGAGTCTCCCCCACTAGGCCTCTTCATCCCACTCTGTCTCTGGAAACCTTTGCCAACTGCATACGGTTTTCCACGATCATTCTGATTCTTGCCTTTCCTATCAACCCTCTGCTGATAGCTCTCCGCTCTGGCCTTGGTATTCTGTTCAAAAATTCTGCAACAGTCAACCAAATCAGAAAACACTCTAATCCGCTGATACCCAATAGCCTGCTTGATCTCGGGACGTAACCCGTTCTCAAACTTCACACATTTGGAAAATTCCTCAGTAGCCTCATCATAGGGAGTGTAATACTTCGACAGCTCTGTGAACTTAGCAGCATACTCAGTAACAGACCGGTTGCCCTGCTTCAATTCTAAGAACTCTATCTCTTTCTTTCCTCTGACATCCTCTGGAAAGTACTTCCTCAGGAATCTCTCTTTGAACACCGCCCAAGTGATCTCAGCACTCCCAGCAGCTTCCAACTCAGTGCGGGCAGCAACCCACCAATCATCTGCTTCCTCTGACAGCATATGCGTACCGAACCTGACCTTCTGGTTATCGGCACACTCAGTCACTCGGAAGATCCTCTCGATCTCCTTCAACCACTTCTGAGCACCATCTGGATTGTATGCTCCCTTGAACATTGGAGGATTGTTCTTCTGAAACTCACTCAGTTGACGAGCAGCTCCCAATCCCACAACATTCAGATTCCCTCCAAGTACTCCAGCTAGCATACCCAGAGCCTCATCAATCGCAGCATCGTCTCTACCTCTTCCAGCCATTTCTATTCTGAAAACCCAACAAGCTAAAACAATAAGTACTGATAGGGTTACACAACACCTATCACGTACAGCGGAACAGAATAATTACGACTCGACTCGACCAACTATGCTCTGATACCACTAATGTAACACCAATATAAAATACCCCAATAATTAATTAAAACAACAATATATAAATCAGAGTAGATATGCAATTAAGGGTGTCACACATTCACTTCACACCATTCACCAAAATAATTTGTCATGCTCATTATTTAATTAAATAAAACATTGCACAATTCGCAGCGGATAGAAATCTAACAACATGCAAAACATGTAACACATTACATGTAAAGTTGTTCAACAACCAAAATGAAAACAAGGTAAAACATCCCGTCCCGATGTTACATCTACCAGAGCATGACCCACTAAGGAACTACACTAGACTCCAAGCACTAGCTTCTACTCAATCACTGCTCGTTACCTGAAACATAGTTGTAAGGGTGAGTTCCTCAATCGATATAATAAGCATTATAAAATATCATGTAATGCTAAGTAAATTAACACATTTCATCACCCTAATCAGATCACACATTCAGCAACGGCAACATCAACTCATAATCATACTCAACACAACACAACACCAAAACACACGTATAATATTGGAATACATCCATTCATATTATACGCCATACATACATTATGCAATGAGACTCCATGCATGCGGTACCGACTATTCGTGAACACATAGTTCAACCTCGCCGATCAAACCCAGATACGGCTACCAAGCTCACTAGTCCCACTCATTTGAGACCTAGTGACTCACATCACTAATTCCTCACCATGGGAATTAGCTACAACCCCAAGGGCTATGCTATGCACGCTAAATCACCTAGCATGCAAACATCAACAACAATCCACAATAACTCATCACTAATTCCTCACCATGGGAATTAGCTACCACCATAAAGGCCATAATATACACGCTAAATCACCTAGCATGCAAACATCAACAACAATCCACAATGGACATAAGCTCACACTCTAAGCCATAAACAGTCCATCCACAATTGCATACATAATAGATACATTCACAGCATTATGCATACCATCACACATCATCAGCATATTTATCACAGCATCATATCATATCATGCCAATTAATAATTCATAGTATTAGCACACTCTACTAATACCCCTACTGCTCAAAATAACGGGAAATGATCCATACTATATCATACACCAATATAGGCCAATCATCAAATATGTACACATTATTTGAATATCAATTTTTCACTTTTCCAACAGTGTTAACCGGTTAACGCCCTGGGTTAACCGGTTAACGCAGAACAGAACACGCTTCCTGGCACATTTTAACAGGGTTAACCGGTTAACGCCCTGGGTTAACCGGTTAACGCAAGACAGACAGCAATTTCTCATAATTCATAACAGTGTTAACCGGTTAACACCCTGGGTTAACCGGTTAACGCAAGACAGAAAGCTGTTCCTGCGCTAACACGAACAGAATGCAGAATTCTCCGCATTTTTTGCCGTCGGAGGACTTCCGGACCTCCGATTTCGATTCCGTAAAAAGCTACACGTCCAGAAATTTACGACTCACCCAATCATAGATTCAATTACAGTTTTTAACATCATTTGTTCATCACGATTTGCAACATTCATAACCCCAATTAGGGTCAATTCAATGGCTTATTACTACCCATTACATGTTAACCCATAATACCCATTAAACGACGATAAACCCCCCTTACCTGAGTTAATCCGACAATCCTTTAGCTTCAAGCTTTTCTCTTCTTCAACCTCCTTCTCTTGCTCTTCCTCTTTGCCCTTCTCTCACTTTTCTGTCGCTTCTCTAGTTTTCACGTGAAAAACCCTTTTTACCAAATGGGATTTTTTTTCTGATTCCAACTTTATAATTCCAATAATATTCCAATAATATTCCAATTATTTAATTAAATTAATAAATATACTAATAATAATATATATGAATGGTTTATCTTTTAAATAATACCCTCTCATTCATATTATCATCCTAATATACTATTAAACTTAAATTAAATAATTATCATATTTTATCGGGGTGTTACACTTCTCATATGCCTAAGAGAGAAGTGAACATTGTTTTGACATTTTCAATTTGATCATCAATAAAATATAATTATATTCATCCACATCTATGATGTTTTGTTTTTACTTTTTTCTTTATTCTGAAAATGGTAATCACAAAAAACATAAATAAATAATATAATTGTTCATCTGCATAGTATTTGGTCACAAATTCACTTCTCTAAAATCAAAATATCAAATCATTATGCAGGTTGGTTTCTAACCCCATTGAATACAATAATCCTTCTCCTTCTCCAAATTTTGAATTCCCTGTGTTTGAGGCTGGGGAGGAAAGTGATGAAGAAGTAAGTGATCAATTATCTTATCTTCTTGAGCATGAAGGAAAATCCATTCAGCCATTCGAAGAGCAGATTGAGTCAATCAACTTGGGTTCCAAAGATGATGTGACGAAAGTCAAGATTGGGTCTCGTTAGTGTCCATATGTTAAGAAGGGGTTGTTTGATCTTCTCCGAGAATATTCAGATGTGTTTTCTTGGTCCTATCAAAACATGCCTGGTTTGGATTCTGAGATAGTGGAGCATAGATTGTCGTTGAAGCCAGAATGCCCGCTGTAACACCTCAAAATTTGCCCTCCTCTCTGGAGACTAGCTTAGCATATTGCATTTCATTTTTTAGGACTTTAGTCATTGCATCTTTGCATATCATGTGGCAACATTGGACAAGTCATTCTCCTAAGTCTTGCTCAGAAGATAAAGAGGTTAAAAGATTTAAGCCTGAGGGTTTCATGGATTGATCACTAGTCATCTGAGGGTTGGTGTTTCAATTAGGGTTTCTTAGTTCCTCAAGGAGGTTGATCATTATCTTGGATTAAAATGGTACATCATCATCATCATGGTCTTATCATCACCAAGAGGTTCATTGTACATGACAAGCTTCCTTGGGATTAGGGTTTTGACCTCTGGTCAACCCTAATCAGTTGTATTGTGCCAATCAGAGCTTGTCAAGGAGATGAGGGTTTTAATGGAGATGGGGATCATTCTATGGTTTTGATGAGCTTGTATAAGCTATGGTTTCATTTTGGAGCCATTTCATCAGGAGATTGAGGCTCAAGTTCATCTGTGCATGGCCAAAGTCATCTATCAATGAAAAAGTCAACCAAAGGTCAACAGTTGGATTTGGAGGTGGGAGAGGGTTAGAAATACTTCATTCATGTCCAAACAAGTCTCATTTGACATTTCAAACATCAACATTAAAGAATTTGAGGTCAGATGAAAACTTTCCAAAAATAGAAAGTGACCTGTAATTCAAAATTGCCAAAAAAGGAAAGGTTTTCTCCTCATGATTACATGTCAAAAAAAGATTCAAATGAAATTTTGTCCAACATGAAAGTTGAAGATCTTGCTCTCACCTTTCCAAAAAGTCCAATAACATGAATTTCTCATGTATGGTTGGTAAGATATGGTCAAATCATGGTCAAGCAAATTTGAAGTTCAAAAGGGGATAACTTTCACACCAAAAGGCCAAATGGAGTGGGATTTTTTGCAACATTCTTCTCTTGTCATGAGCTATCCAAAACATGCATCACATCTCATGCATTTTGATCACAAAAAAATTGGACTTTTCATTTTAAATTTGGAGGGAAAATTGCAATTTGAAAACTATGCATTGGATTCACTTCCTACTACTTGCCTTGGCCTTTACACAACATTTCCAAGTGAATTGAGACAGAAACTTGCACTGTTACATTGGTCATTGTATGCATAGGGTGGATTGGCTAATTTGCACATAACACTCCAATTTCACTAATCATTTGCATTAGCACTAATTGTGATTACCAACATGTTTAACAGACCATATAAGAGGCTAATCATAACTGTTTTTGGAAGAAGCATAACAGAATTCTGAATTTGAGATCTAGATCCAAAAACTCTTCAATTTTTCTCTCTCACTTTTCTCCAATTTTCTTCACAAGCCTTGCATTGTTCTTGATCCAAGCATCATTCATAAGCATAATTGAAGCCATTTGAAGCAAGATCCAGTGATTTGCAAGCTGATTCGAGCACTGTTGAAGCTTTGCATCATTAATGGCAAGTGGAGATTTAAGCTAGATCGTGCATAATTAACACTCAAGCCTTCATCCAAATCATCATATGAGAGCTAGAGATCATCTGTTTTTGCTTGCCAAGGCCTGAACACACGTGTTTCACTTCTGCTATTCAATTGAGGTTAGAATTCGACTTTAATGATTCATGAAATTGATAGATGCATGTGATAGGTCTTTCATTGGTGATCAATCTGCAATTTGAATCATTGAAATCCATGGAGAAATGAGGTAGTTACGTTGACTAGAAGTTTGATGAGTGGAAATGTTTTGGCTCGAATCTTTGAACCTAGGTCAAATTAGGTTAAAATAAGCTTGGATTGTTGTTGTACGTTGGAAGATGATTCCAATGGTATAAGGTTTGTCAAATTCTGGTACAAATGTTCATCATCTGGAAATTTGCGAAGAACATGATGAACGCGTTAGGGTTTTTGCTCCAGGACGCGTTTGATCTATTTTTGCGCTTGCTGCATGTGTTGTGGTGTTAATTGGCCATGCATTGGGCCACGTGTGTTGAGCCTTAAGTGAAGGCGCGCTCCATTTGAAAATCTAGCCGGTTCAATCCCTGGCTCATGTAGTTTCCAAAACAGCTTTGTATTATTTCCACATGTTCACCATGCCATTTCATGTTAGTTCTTCATGTGATTTTTTATTTTTTCTTCATTTAGAAAATCATATATCCATGATTATAAATCCAATTGAGCTGGGATTTTTTGCATGATGATCCTCTTAATCTCTAGAATTTTATGAGATTTTTTCCAGAAATTGTGCACTGTTGGATTTTAATTTTGGCTAGGGATTGTGTATGTGTATGTTTTCTTGACATGCCTTGCCATTTTGATTGTGAAATGATGAGATTTTATCCAACATTCTTGAAATTTTGTGTGCTTAATATAGACATCCTTAGGGTCATTTTGGTATAGATTTTGCACTATGCCCATTTCTGGTTGATGAGATATGATATGTTGAATGTAGGTGTGACAATGTGTGTCACACCTTTGCTTGCTTAACTTGTGGATTTTATTTTCCATGCCAATTCAAGTTAAATTGATGATATTCTTTGCATGATGGTGCTTATGGATGTTAGGATTGCTTGTGAATTTTTGTGGAATTTTTGGATTCAATTTGGATTTGTTTGAGATTTTCTCTTCTGGCTTGTTATTTGTGGACTTTCGATGAGTCATGAACTTAAATGATTTGTGAAATGATCGATGTTTATCCTATGAACTTGAAATTTTGCACATTGATTCTAGACACTTTGAAGTTTACCTTGGCTTTGGTTTGAGACATTTATCATTTGTCAATTCTGTTTTAGGCTTGTGTGAAGTTGATGCATGAAATTGTACCCTAATTGAGCTTGTTTGTGCTTACCTTGCCTCATAGAATTTAATTGACATGCTTCCAATTGTCCAAATGCCTTGAATTTTGGCATGATGAACATGTGATGTGTTCTGTTTAGCCATGATTTTTATTGAGATTTATTGAATTGTTTTGGAGTTGATGTGGATTGGTTCATTCTGGTTTCTTCAATGAGCTTTGAACTTGCATGCTTTGCCTTCTTTGCTTTGTGAAATGAACTTGGTTGATGATATGGACATGAGACTTTTTGGATGATGTTATAATTTGATTGAACTTGATTTATGCCAATTTTCATGTTCTGTTTTGAATTATTTATCCCTCTTGGACCCTAGGCCTTGTCCTAGTGGTTTGGGCTTATGTTTGAGTTGTGTTTTCAGGACAAAAAGCATATGGCATTGAGGAGTTGATTCACTTGCTTGAGTTGACCCATTGGTCAATGTTGAACTAATCTTGAGTTTTTTTGTAGGTGATTTAGCTCATTTGAATTGAGCTTGTGGCTTGCACCTTTGTGCATTGATGCTTATCTGTTTGATTGTGTACATCTGTTGACTACTAACTGTCTGTTTGACTTTGTTTGATTTGTATACTGACTGAGTTGGATTGTTTTCAGGTACCTTAGTTGCTATAGTTCTTTGAACTTTGCTTGGTTGCTTAACCATCTAGGTATAACTTCTTTGACTTCATGTAGCCTGGAAGACCTGGCCTGTTACTTGATCAGGCACCTGTCTGAAGTCCTCCTTAAGAGGCAATGCTTGTGATTGTTTATATTTGTGCCAAGCAGGAAAAGACCTTTGATAAGGCAATTGGCAGATACAAGAGATGTGCAATCCATCTCCTGATATTCAGTTGAGTCATCCCTTTGCTCACACAACTGGTGTTGATGCATTGTGGATATTAACCCAAGATCTATGTTGAGTCAGTCATAAGTGTAGAAGGGTTCCAACTTTCTGAACCCACACTTTCATTTGTCTGAAGCTCTCCCTGGCCAGGGATAAGAGCTGTGAGGTCTTACCCTCACTTCCCATTTCATCTGCTTCACCCTAACTCTCAATGTTAGGGTTAAGAGCAAATCACACCCCATTCCAGTGGCTTGTTTGTTGAGGTTGACATGACCCCTTGACTAAAGCCTAGCCTTGTGTGAGCCCACTTCGTTTGTATATAGTGTGTGCTATTTGTGTGAATATTTGCTTTGCTTTGCCTGTTTAGGATGGCTTGCTGCCTGTGCAAGTTAGGTGGAAACCTCAACCTAGGACCATTGTGGATTGCATGATAACTATTAGGCTCGAGTCAGTCTCCCTTTTAGTTTGTCATTTCCCAGTCTCTGGTTAGGAGAAAGTTTCTCCCCTGTTAAGGGGAACTACGTTGCCCTGATCCTCATACCAGATGAGGTACGTAGGCAGGAGGTCGTACGAGATCTCTCCGGGCACCCTTTTTCTTTTTGTGTGTGTTTGCTTGACAGTTATTAGGCTCGAGTTCCAGACTCCCTATTAACTTGTTTGGTTGTTGTGTGCTTGGA
The DNA here is from genome assembly GCF_024323335.1 of Lathyrus oleraceus. Classification (NCBI taxonomy): domain Eukaryota; kingdom Viridiplantae; phylum Streptophyta; class Magnoliopsida; order Fabales; family Fabaceae; genus Lathyrus; species Lathyrus oleraceus. The sequence continues at coordinate 54,602,621 of NC_066581.1, read as the reverse complement.
GTCCGATGTAAGTCCAGCAATAGGCATTTGGTTTCCAGTGTGGGTTTGTTAGTTCGGAAGCTGATATAAGTCCAGCGATTGGCATTCGGGTTCCATGTTTGCCCATTTTTGTGTGGAGTCTGACGTAAGTCCAGCGATTGGTAGTCAGTTTCCTGTGTGTGTTTTGTTTTGTTTGGCGTGCGTGAGCCGAACTACGGTAGCTCTGATTCTCATTCCAGATGAGATACGTAGGCATAGGATGCGATATCCTATCGAGCACGTTTCCCCTTGTCCCGAACTACGTTGACTCTGATGTTTGTGTCTGACAAACTACGTAGGACCAGGATGCGATATCCTGTCGAGTTACCTTCCTCCGTCTTCCACATGTTTGTTCCAGTGTGTGTGTGTGTGTGTATTCTTTGAACAGTTTTTCTTTTAGCAACCTTATCCTATCTCTTTGAGTGTGGATCCCGTCGAGTACGACGGACGTGAGGGGTGCTAATACCTTCCCCTTGCGTAACCGACTCCCGATCCCATCGATCTCTGGTCGTAAGACCATTTCCTTTCCAGGTTTACTTCGAGCGTTTCCTTTCCCTCCTGAGGATAAATAACGCACGGTGGCGGCTCTGTGTTGTTTTTATTTTAGCCCGCCGGTTGTTTTTCGCGGATGCGACAGTTGGCGACTCTGCTGGGGATTAGAAGTTGACCTATTGCTGGTCCATCTTCCCTAAGCGAGTCTCTCCTAGCGTACTAGGATAGGTTAGGTTGCTTGTGCTGCTCTATTTATTGCATTTATTATTTTGTATATGTTTGCATAAATATTTGCATGCATCATACTATCATTCTGCTATCCTCTATACAGGTGGTTCCTTTGTTTTGGGGTGGGTGTTCCGAGTGGGGCTAAAACCCAGGCCCGAGTATACACCTAGGATTAGTGTGGTCTCACGTTCCTCACATGCTGGTTGGGCATGTTGTTGCGACATGACATACCACAAGCCGGACGAGGTTCATTGGAGAATTCTCTTCCTTTGTGGGGTTTTCCACTCTGGTTGGGTCACCTCTCTTGAACTATTGACTTCGGTGACTGTTCTTTCCCGGATCTTTGGTTTAGACGATCTTAAGAGAGCTGCAACGGCACACCCGAAAGGGCAAACCCGTTGAGTATCTTTGCCCGATTGTCGAGACCATTATCCGCCTTAGGATAACCTGATTAGAATTTACCTGTGAGGGGAGGGTGATTCTTACAGATGCGTGCTCAGATGGTGACTTTGATGGTGACTGATGGTTCCGTTGATCAGAGTCCTATTTATAAGTCGGATTTATGGATATTTATTTCTGAGACGCCAGAATGCTGTCCGTGGTATTTATCAGTGGGGATCCGTTTATTTCAGGATTCCCCGGGCTGGTTCAGAGGTTCTTGTGGTGGTCTGCTCAGAGATTGTTTGGTGATGATGGTGATGTATCTTTCAGTTCCGTTTATTTCGGAATTCCCATGTCGGATTTGTGATTGCTCAGTACCTCAGATGGTTGTGATCAGTTCAGGGATCAGGGCCGTAGCTCAGGGCAGATATTCAGATGACTTGGAGGATGGCACGAAGCATTGCATTCATTCATCAACATCATTCACATTTTGCATTTATCTGCATCTAACTCATGTTTACCCATATGCAGGGACATTCTTGATCGAGATCCTGGTTGAGAGACTTCTTTGCTCAGACATGAGGCCCGGATTGAAGGATGATGTTGTCTACAGTTTCTTTGACCCAGAGATCAGTGTGCTGAAGGGTATGGTAGCATTGATTACGCCCGACCATGTGGGGATGTTTCGTGAGATGTATGGGGGTATTCTGAAGATGGTTTTCAGACTCACTGACAGAGATAGGAGTGTCATCCATACTCTTCTCCAGTTTTACGACCCTGGTTTGAGGTGTTTCGTCTTCCCAAATTACTTATTAGGGCCTTTGATGGAGGACTATGCTGGTATCTTGGGCATTCAGATCATAAATCAGGTTCCTTTCTATGCTACTAAGGAAGAACCTGATATTGGTGGGATTTCCCAGGCTCTTTATTTGAGTCCGGAGATGGTTAAGGGGAGTGTGAAAGAGAAGGGGAAGTTGCCTGGTTTTCATCTGAGTTTCCTAGAGGCTAAGGCTAAGGAGCATGCTGAGTTGGGTAACTGGAAGACTGTCTGTGCCTTGACTGCCGTGAGCATTTATGGGACCATTATGTTTCCTAATCAGAAGAGTTTCGTGGATATTAATGCCATCCGCTTGTTTGTTCAGAGGAATCCTATCCCTACTCTGATTGGAGATGTCTATTACTCGGTCCATAACAGGAACGAGAAGCGACGTGGGGGATTGATCCGATGTTGCACTCAGCTACTATATAAGTGGTTTATGGGGTATTTTCCTTCCAGGGGTGCTTTTGTTCTTCTTGACCATACTGTTAATTGGGCGACCAAGCTGATGGGTTTGCGGGCCAAAGACATAGCTTGGACTCACAGTAGCGGGGTGGGACAAGATTTCATTTGCAGTTGTGGGGGTTTTCCCAATGTGCCACTTATAGGAGTTCAGGGTTGCATTAATTATAACCCTACGCTTCTTAAGAGACAAAAGGGATTCTCTATGGAGGTTCCTCCTCTCAAGAGTGAGATTCAGGAAACTTTGTACTTCCCGATTGAGGGCAATCAGGCCAGGTTGAGGCAAGTATCTGATGCATGGCGCAACATTCAAAGGAAAGGCAAGTTTTCTTGGGGTAGAGCTAATAACAGGTCTTTTCCTCCGTTTGATGACTGGCTCAGCAAGAGAGTGGAGCTTACTTGTCTACCATTTCCTATGGTTGATCCTTGGTATCCGTTGATTGAGGAATCTCCTTCTTCTGTTAGTATGGAAGAGTTCCTAGAGATGAAGCGAGAGAGAGATCAGTTGCTTACAGAGAAGACTGAATTGGAGATGAGTGTCGCCCGGGTTCAGATGGCTAATCAGGAGATCAGAGGGAAGATGGAAGATCAAGACAAGCGACATGCCCTGGAAGTGAAGCGCTTTGAGATGGATACCGCTTACTATGGCAAGGTCAGTCAAGCTTTAGCGTCATCCACAAGGGAGCACGACATCACTAAGGAGAAGCTAGCCAGAGCTTCAAAGGTCATTGAAGACGAGAAGAGGAGGAAAATTCTTGTGAGAGATCAGAGAGATGCCAGAGCCAGAGTCCTTGCTGCAGAATGGGAAGCGGAGAAAGCAAAGATCATCGCCGAGAGAGATCATTATCTTGCTGAGAGAGATCATTACTTCAGACAGATGAAGATTCACCAGAAGGAGGTGGGGAGATTACAACAGGAGAACACCGAGCTCAGGTTCGCCGCAGAATTTGTGAAGATGGTTGATGATGTAGGACCTTCTGTGGGACCTTCGTCAGGCTAGACCTTTCTCGTTTGTGTGGATTACCGTCAGGCCTGTTGACGGAATTCACTTGCTTGTATTTCCTTTCTAATTCTGGAGAATTGTATTTGATTTGTATCAGATTTGATGTATAATTCTCGCACTTATTGTGCACTTTCGGTATATGATGGTTGTTTTCATTCAGTGATCGACCTTCAAGCTTTATTTGCTTTCCCGTATGCACTCACTCAGCACACACATGGTTGGGTGGTATTTTGCTAAATCATATATCTCTGATCTGTAGGGTGAAATCATTTGACGAATATCAGAATGTTGCTGCCGGATTATTATCTGTCTCGATGAAGCCAGGATCGAGAGATAGGGTGTTCCTCATGTGGATAAACACTGCATTCATGCATGATCATAATAACTTGTTTTTATTTTGCAAGTATCAGTTCTAACGTGCTTGGTTGTTTCAGGAATCATTGCTCGTGCTCGTAGAGTTGTACCTTTGCACTCAACCCGTCCTCACAGATATTTCACCAGACGCAATACACCAAGGCTGATGGATCTCCCAAACACAGACGTTCTCGAGCTGAAAGAGAAGATGAACGAACTGATAAACATCATGCAAGGCTTTGCTATGGGCCAAAAAGCCCTTGCTGATAAAGTTGAGAAGCTCGAGCGGGCTTCAGCTGCCAACAGCGGTGTTAACCTGGATGGTGTCTCCAACCAGGGGCTTGGTGGTTCGAGGGAAGGTGGAAAAAGAGCAACGGTGGGCGTAGTGACCAACAATGCTGGGGGTTTTGGTGCTGCCAATGGTGGTGGGCCCGGTCAGATGGGCCATAATATGAAAGACAGTCTGTTCCCTCCGTTCTTCGGGGCTGATGATGACAAAGAGGAAGACAGGGAAGCTGATCAGTTCTCCATGCATAACGAGCCGTTTGGGCAATACGGTGTCCAGCCACCCAACAAGGAGATCCAATTGCTGGCGGAGAAGATCAGGGCTCTCGAAAGCTATGCCACTCCTGGGGTTGTAAACATGTCAAATATGGGGCTGGTTGAGGGGATTGTGATCCCACAGAAATTCAAGGCGCCCGCATTTGATAAATATAATGGGAGTTCCTGCCCCGAAACTCACCTTCAAGCTTTCGTCCGTAAAATCTCTGTATACACGATGGATCAGAAGCTGTGGATGTACTTCTTCCAGGACAATTTGTCTGGAGGATCCCTGGAGTGGTACACCAAGCTGAAATCTTCTGATATTAAGAGTTGGCAAGATCTTGGCGATGCTTTCTTTAAACAATATCAGTTCAATGCTGACATGGCTCCTAGTTGTACCCAGCTGCAGGGTATGTCTCAGAAGCCTAACGAAGGGTTTAAAGAGTACGCGCAGAGGTGGAGGGAGTTGGCTGCCCGAGTGCAACCTCCACTGGTGGATAGAGAGATGTCTGACTTGTTCATGGGTACCCTGCCGGGGGCATTTGCTGAGAGAATGGTCGGATGTCCGGTAACCAACTTCGCAGACATTGTGGTGGCTGGGGAAAGGATAGAGAGTTGGTTGAAACTGGGGAAAATCCAGGGTGGTAATGCTTCGTCTTCAGGATCGAAGAAGCCCTTTGGAAATGGCCAGAGGAAGAAGGAGGGTGATATAAGTGTTGTGTACACCCAAAGAGGACAAAGTAGGGATCGTTACTTTCAGCACACTGCTGCGGTAACTATTCCTGCTGATAATCAGCCTGCACAACAGCAACAGCAGCAACCGCAACAACAAAGACAACCATTTCAGCATAGGCCACAGAGTGCTGAGTACCAGGTGCGAGGAAGAACGAATGACCGTCAGTTCGACAGGCCGCCAGTGACCTATTCCTTCCTGTTGAAAAAGCTGAAGGATTTGGGGTTGGTACAACTGAGAACTCTGGCACCTTTGAGACCTGATCAGAGGCTAGCCAACTTTGATGAGAATGTGAAGTGTGAATTTCATTCAGGTGCTCCGGGGCATAATGTAGAGAACTGCAAAGCTTTTAAGCACGTGGTTCAAGACCTGGTGGATTCAAAGGCAATCAACTTTGCTCCTTCCCCAAATGTGAATGCTAATCCCATGCCCACACATGGTCAAATAGGGGTGAATGCCATCTCTGAGGAGGGCCGAATTGGGCTGTTGAGGGTTGATCAGTTGAAGACTCCTTTGGCTAAGGTCAAACGGCAGTTATTGTTGAATGGGGTTTTTCCGGGCTGTAGAAATGATTGTGCTGCGCGCACTAGTGCTCCTGAGGGATGTACACTGTTGAGGGAGGCTGTCCAAAGGCTGATGGACGAGGGAAGCCTCAGATTTGAGAAGAAGGATATGGGGAAGGAGGATGTCTCCACCATAACTATTTATTTTGATCTGGTTGATTTGTCAACTCTGGCTGATGCGGCTCCAGTTACTATCACGGTACCTGGGCCAATTCCTTATGACAAAGATGATGCCGTGCCGTGGCATTATGGTGGATAGGTTTATTGCAATGGAGAGAAGGTGGAGGACCAAGTTGTAGGTGGAACCACTGTTTCAAAGGTGGATAATGCCGGACCCAGTGGTTTCACTCGCAGTGGAAGGTTGTTTGCACCTGATGCCTTGAGGGGAGGAGAAGGAGAAAAAGAAAAGAAATAAAAGGTCGAGGCTTTAGCCAGGGCAAAAGGAAAACAAGCAGTAATCAATGAGGGTACCCCTGTGGTGACACCGACGCCTGGTGGGTCGGAAAGAGGACTTGATGACGAAGCGGAGGAATTCTTAAGAATCATCAAGAAGTCAGAGTACAAACTTGTTGACCACCTGCAGCAAACTCCATCCAAGATCTCGATCTTGTCGTTATTGCTGAGCTTCGAGGGGCATAGAGAGGCTTTGTTGAAGATTTTGAAGAAATCCTATGTTCCTCAAGAGATCACAATCAATCAATTGGAGACGGTGGTATCTAATGTTCATGCCAGCCATGGGCTAGGATTCACCGATATGGATTTGACCGTAGATGGGAGAAATCACAACCGGGCTTTACACATTGCAATGAAATATAAAGGAGTCGTGCTTTCGCACGTGCTGGTTGATACCGGCTCCTCATTAAATGTGTTGCCAAAGAAGGCCCTGGCGAAGCTGAACTGTGAAGGGTTGGTGCTGACACCCACTGATTTGATAGTAAGGGCTTTTGACGGTTCGAAGCGGACGGTGTTCGGAGAGGTTGAGCTCCCGGTGAAGATTGGCCCAGAGGTGTTTAAGTCAATTTTCTATGTCATGGATATTCAGCCGGCATACAGTTGCCTGTTGGGTAGGCCGTGGATCCATGCTGCTGGGGCAGTGACTTCGACTTTGCACCAGAAGTTAAAGTACATCTGGGAAGGGCAGGTCGTCACCGTTTGCGGGGAAGAAGACATCTTCGTCATCCACCTTTCATCATTCAAGTACGTGGAGATGGACGGTGAGATATGGGAGACCCCGAGTCAGGCATTCGAAACCGTTAAGGTGGAGAATGCTCTTTTTGCCAAAGAGGAGGAAAAACCGTCCATTTCTTCATATAAGCAGGCCACTGAGGTGGTGAAGAGTGGAGAGGCTCCTGGTTGGGGGAAGATGATGGACATCTCCGCCAAGAAAGACCGTTTTGGAGTGAGTTATCAGCCAGGCCGAGGCTCGTCAGGACGAGGCAGAGGACGCCGTATGTCGTTCACATTCACCAGTGCTGGAATGCTGGATCCAGATCACATCTGTATGGTGGGTGATGAAGCTGACAGTGACTGCGAGATGGATCGGTGGATAAAGCCGTGCGCACCAGGGATGGAAGTCTAGAACTGGAAGGCTGAAAAGATCATCACGGTCACTCTCCTTGAAGAGTAATAATTTCCTGTTTTAGTTTTATTTGCATGGAAGCCGTACGTGTTGCCCGACACGTAATGGTTCATTGTAAGGGCCACCTCGTGTTCATCTTTGCAAAATTTTGCATCATAAATAAAAGGATATTTTTCAGTTAAAAGTGGTGTTCCCTGTTTTTCATTTATTTTTGAAGTTTAAAAATAAAAACAAAATAAAAATGGCAATGTTTTCATTTTTCTTTTCGATTTGTCTCGCTCCGGTTCTAAAGCAATGCATGAACCAACATTCATGCAGATGCGATTTCTCTCCAGATCTCATTGATAGCAATCCTGTTACACCCTCATATGACTTCGACAACCTGATCTATCATGTCGAAGAAGAAGGCGAAGAAGATTGTGAACTGCCGGAGGAATTGGCCAGGTTGTTGAAACAAGAGGAGAAGGTGATTCAGCCGCATGAAGAGCAAGTTGAGGTTGTGAACCTAGGTACCGACGAGGTCCGAAAGGAAGTGAAAGTTGGGGCTGCTTTGGAGGCGAGTGCCAAGAGCAAAATGGTAGCATTGTTGAAAGAGTATGTCGACATCTTCGCCTGGTCTTATCAAGATATGCCGGGGTTGGATACCGATATCGTTGTGCACAAGCTACCGTTGAGAGCAGATTGTCCTCAAGTGAAGCAGAAGTTGCGTAGAACTCGACCTGACATGGCGATGAAAATCAAAGAGGAAGTGCAGAAGCAGTGGGATGCTGGTTTCCTTGCTGTCACTAATTATCCGCCATGGGTCGCGAACATTGTGCCGGTCCCGAAGAAGGATGGGAAAGTGAGAATGTGTGTGGACTACCAAGATCTGAACAGAGCTAGCCCGAAGGATTATTTCCCATTACCTCACATTGATGTGTTGGTAGACAATACAGCTCAGTTCTCAGTGTTTTCCTTCATGGATGGCTTTTCTGGCTATAATCAAATTAAAATGTCGCCAGATGATATGGAGAAAACAACGTTCATCACACCGTGGGGCACTTTTTGTTATAAGGTGATGCCATTCGGTCTCAAGAACACCGGTGCTACTTATCAAAGGGCCATGGTGACTTTGTTTCATGATATGATTCATCATGAAATTGAATGCTATGTTGATGACATGGTAGCAAAGTCCCAAACAGAAGAGGGGCATTTGGTAGATCTGGCCAAGTTGTTTGACCGGCTCAGACAGTTCAGACTGAGGTTGAATTCGAACAAGTGCACTTTCGGAGTGCGGTCCGGTAAATTGCTGGGGTTCATTGTAAGTGAGAAAGGAATCGAGGTTGATCCTGCTAAAGTAAAAGCAATAAGAGAAATGCCTGAACCGAGAACGGAGAAGGAGGTTCGTGGTATCTTAGGTAGATTGAACTACATTTCACGGTTCATATCTCATCTAACAGCCACATGTGAACCAATATTCAAGTTGTTGAGAAAAGATCAAACGGTCAGGTGGAGTAATGATTGCCAAGCGGCATTTGAAAAAATAAAAGAGTATTTGCAGGAGCCTCCGATTCTGATGCCTCCTGTGGAGGGACGACCGTTAATTCTGTACTTGACGGTCCTCGAGGGGTCTATGGGGTGTGTATTGGGGCAGCATGACGAGTCTGGTCGAAAAGAGCATGCCATATACTACCTTAGCAAAAAGTTTACCGACTGTGAAACAAGATATTCACTGCTCAGAGAAAACATGTTGTGCTTTGGCCTGGGCTGCTCGCCGACTGAGACAGTATATGTTGGTTCATACCACTTTATTGATTTCCAAGATGGATCCAATCAAGTACATTTTTGAGAAGCCAGCATTGACCGGACGGGTTGTGAGATGGCAAATGATTTTGACAGAATATGATATCCAGTATACCTCTCAGAAAGCAATCAAGGGAAGTGTATTGTCTGATTACCTCGCCCAACAACCCATTGAGGATTATCAACCGATGAAGTTTGAGTTCCCTGATGAGGACATCATGTTTCTTAAATCGAAAGATTGCGAGGAACCAATCCCGGAGGAGGGGCCTGACCCTGAATCCAAATGGATTCTGATGTTTGATGGGGCCGTTAACGTGAATGGTAGCGGTGTTGGGGCTGTTTTGGTTACGCCGAAAGGATCCCGTATTCCTTTTGCTGCCCGGCTAACATTTGAGTGCACCAACAATGTGGCTGAATACGAAGCTTGTATATTGGGGATTGAAGAGGCGATTGATTTGAGGATCAAGAACCTTGTCATATATGGAGATTCAGCTCTGGTTATAAATCAGGTTAACGGGAAGTGGTATACGCATCAATCTCATTTAGTTCCATACCGGGATTATACGAGGAGATTGTTGACGTTTTTCACCAAGGTGAAGATGCATCATGTGCCTAGAGAGGAGAATCCTTTGGCAGATGCTTTGGCTACTCTGGCCGCCTTGATTAAGGTGCAAAGGTGGAATCAGTTCCCCAGTGTGGAGGTGGGACGTCTGGATAGACCGGCTTATGTGTTTGCTGTTGACATAGCGCCTGATGATGAGAAGCCGTGGTATTACGATATCAAGCGCTATCTGGAAACCCAAGAGTAACCTGAGGGAGCATCCAAGAAGGACCGAAAGACTCTGCGGAAGTTGGCCATGGTGTTTTATCTGAATAAGGATGGGGTTCTGTACAAGCGAAATTTTGATTGGGTTTTGCTCAGATGTGTTGATGATAGAGAAGCAAGCCAATTAATGAAAGAGGTTCACGAGGGGTCGTTCGGTACCCATGCCAGTGGGAATGCAATGGTGAAAAAGCTGCTGAGAGCAGGTTATTACTGGATGACAATGAAGGCCCAATGTTTCAATTTCGTGCGGAAGTGTCATAAATGCCAGATTTATGCTGACAAGGTGCACGTGCCTCCAAATCCGTTGAGTTTGATGTCGTCTCCGTGGCCGTTTGCTATGTGGGGCATTGATATGATCGGAAAGATTGAGCCTACGACTTCGAATGGGCATCGGTTCATATTAGTGGCTATTGATTACTTCACCAAGTGGGTGGAAGCAGCCTCTTATACGAATGTGATGAAGCAGGTCGTCGCCAGATTTCTCAAGAGGGACATCATTTGCATATATGGGGTTCCCGAGAGGATCATTACTGATAATGGTTCTAATTTGAACAACAAGATGATGGCAGAACTGTGCCGGGAATTCAAGATCGAACATCACAATTCTTCTCCCTATCGTCCGAAGATGAATGGGGCGGTTGAGGCAGACAACAAGAATATTAAGAAGATTGTGCAGAAGATGGTGGTGACCTATAAGGACTGGCATGAGATGTTGCCGTTTGCATTGCATGGGTATCGAACTTCGGTGCGTACATCTACTAGGGCAACGCCTTTCTCTTTGGTGTATGGAATGGAAGTCGTGTTACCGGTTGAGGTTCAAATTCCCTCTTTGAGAGTCTTGATAGATGTGAAATTGCAAGAGGCTGAATGGGTAAGGACCCGGTACGAAGAGTTAAGCCTAATCGAGGAAAGGAGGCTGGCAGCCATCTGTCATGGGCAGTTGTACCAGCAGCGGATGAAGCGTGCTTTTGACCGAAAGGTACGACCTCGTGTGTATCACGTGGGTGATCTGGTGCTGAAAAGGATCCTTCCTCCTCAAAACGATCGAAGGGGCAAATGGACACCCAATTATGAAGGTCCATTCATGGTCAAGAAGGTTTTCTCTGGCGGAGCCTTGTTGCTAACGACCATGGATGGCGAGGATTTTCCATCCCCTGTGAATGCGGATGCAATTAAAAAATACTTCGTATAAAGGACCCGCTGGACGAAAAGAATAAAATAGTCCAGGCAAAAAAAGGGCATCCCGGCGAACCAAAAACAGAAAGAAAGGTTCGGGAAAAAATTAGGGATAATGAAAAAACTGTACACCCGGCAAGTCGAAACCTGAAAAGGCGGCTTGGGAAACAAAGGGTATCCCGGTGGACTGAAAACCCGAAAGGGCGGTCCAGGCAAAAGAGGGATTAAAACGAACAACTGTGTCTGGCATGATCGTTTGCACTTTGGACATCACATGGATAATCCCCGGTAGGGAGCAGTTGGAATCGTCTTGTTCAGAAGGCAGAAAGCACGGAGAGTCTGAGGATATATGGGGTGTAACCGAGTTGGAACTCGATGAGATCACGGGTTCACATTGCCATTAGGATAGATTTTTTCTTTTGTGCGCAATTACCTCTTTTCAGGAATTTCTTCTTTTGTATTGCTCAATTTTGAGCCCCAACTTTTCAATCAATAAAATGCATATTCAGTCGAATAATTTTGTTTTTGTTTTTCATTACCGCTTTGATTGCAAAAACATCCAGTTATTTTTTATAAAGAATCTTTGCATTTTAAGACATACAGGTCCCTTCCAATGCATGTTTATAAGATTGAAAGCTTGAAATCTTATTCAGAAGGTTGAGTGACCCAAGTGTTGAAATCTTAACACGCCTGAGGCACGTTTTTATCTAACGATCTGTTTTGCAGGTATTGTTAGATATTTTCACTCACTTGCAGGTTGTGACGTGGAAGCTTTTGACAAGAAATCCCCGTGGAGTCCAATCAGGGACGAAAGAATGGATGGAAGAATGGTGAAAAGACGGCGAAGGACGTACGACGATCCTGGATATTAATCAAGAAGACTCTTCAAAGTCTGAAAATTAAAAGGTTCGACGAGTCGACAGGTGTTCGGTACCAGACTTTCCCGGTTTTCCCCAAGCAGAGTTGGGATTCTAATTCCCCAGCAGATTCAAGGTCTGTGTCTTCCCTAGCAGGGTCAGGATGGGCATCTCCCCAGCAGGTTGAGAAACGGTGTTTCCTCAGCGGTCAGGCCCGAAGGTTGCTATTTCCCAGCGGAGGTATCTGTGGGTGTTGGTTTCTCCAAGCAGAGTCAGGATTGTTATATCCCCGGCAAGTCGGAGACCGTTGATTATCCCCACAGAGTGTGTTGGTGGTTTATTCCCCAGCGATGTCCCCAAGCGGGTTGGGTGAAGAGGAGGCTTTCCCCAGCAAGGGTTGCCTATTTCCCAGCAGCAGTACTATTCCCTAGCAGGGTGGAGTTGGAGCAATGGCGAGTTCCTCAGCAGAGTATCTCAAGCTCCCCAGACGAGTCCCTTGAGGGGGATACTTCTTTGTGCATTCATCATTTAGATAACCATAGCATATTGCATAGTAAATCGCGTAGCATTTCCATGATTATGGAGCATTACGTTGGAAAAAAGGTCATGCATCATTATTGCAAGCATAAGCTAGTCTCAAGCCGTGGTTACTGTTTGAGAGGTGGTTTTGCCAGAAGATGAAGGTGTTACTCTGAGGAGTTTAGCATCAGGATTTTTAATCAAAAGTATTCCCCAGTAGTGTGATATTGGAGGAATGATTTCTGTCGGGCGGAGATAGAGATGATAATCAAAGAAAGAGGGGTCCAAAAAGAAAAACAAGAAAGAGAATAATCCCCAGCGGAGCATAAATTGTTCGTCTGTTAGGGGTGGAATAGAGAATAGCCGGTTCGTGGCTTGTTATCCCCAGCATGGGTCGTTAGCATGCGTGCTGATTCGTTTATCGCTGTTTTATTTTTGCCAATGCTGATAGGCATGAAGAGTTTTCCGGTGTTCAGACCGAGGTGGTATTCAGACCAGTTTTCCGGTGTTCAGACCGAGGCGGGTGTTCAGACCGAGACGGCAGTCAGGCCAGTTTCCGATTTTCAGATCAAAGAAGTTTCCGATTTTCAGATCGAAGAAGTTTCCGACAATCAGGTCGAAGTACTTATGGTATTCAGACCAGTTTTCCAGTGTTCAGACCGAGGCGGGTATTCAGACCGATGTGGCGTTCAGGCCAGTGTCCGATTTTCAGATCGAAGAAGTTTCCGACGTTCAGGTCGAAGTACTTATGGCACTCAGGCCAGTTTCCGATTTCTAGATCGAAGAAGCTTCCGAAGTTCATATCGATGTAGCTTATGGCGTTCAGGCCAGTTTCCCGGTATTCATACCAAAGTGGTATTCAGGCCAATTCCCCGGTATTCAGACCGACGACAATACTCTCATATTCCTTTGTGGTGTTCAGGCCGACTTTCTCCGTACCAGACGGATGTTACTTTTTTCGAGATAGCTTCTTTGCCGATTCCGACAGGCATTGTTAATTATTTCCCATCAGAGTGCAAATTGTTCGTCTGTTCTTGGTATTCAATCACTCTTCACCCTAATCATCTGAAAGCCGAGGCTATTCATATCGACAGGTTCACAGTGGATTGAATAGGGGCAGCTGTAACACCTCAAAATTTGCCCTCCTCTCTGGGACTAGCTTAGCATATTGCATTTCATTTTTTAGGACTTTAGTCATTTCATCTTTGCATATCATGTGGCAACATTGGACAAGTCATTCTCCTAAGTCTTGCTCAGAAGATAAAGAGGTTAAAAGATTCAAGCCTGAGGGTTTCATGGATTGATCACTAGTCATCTGAGGGTTGGTGTTTCAATTAGGGTTTCTTAGTTCCTCAAGGAGGTTGATCATTATCTTGGATTAAAATGGTACATCATCATCATCATGGTCTTATCATCACCAAGAGGTTCATTGTACATGACAAGCTTCCTTGGGATTAGAGTTTTGACCTCTGGTCAACCCTAATCAGTTGTATTGTGCCAATCAAGGCTTGTCAAGGAGATGGGGGTTTTAATGGAAATGGGGATCATTCTATGGTTTTGATGAGCTTGTATAACCTAGGGTTTCATTTTGGAGCCATTTCATCAAGAGATTGAGGCTCAAGTTCATCTGTGCATGGCCAAAGTCATCTATCAATGAAAAAGTCAACCAAAGGTCAACTGTTGGATTTGGAGGTGGGAGAGGGTTAGAAATACTTCATTCATGTCCAAACAAGTCTCATTTGACATTTCAAACATCAACATTAAAGAATTTGAGGTCAGATGAAAACTTTCCAAAAATAGAAAGTGACCTGTAATTCAAAATTGCTAAAAATAGAAAGGTTTTCTCCTCAATATCACATGTCCAAAAAAGCTTCAAATGAAATTTTGTCCAACATGAAAGTTGAATATCTTGCTCTCACCTTTCCAAAAAGTCCAAGAACATGAATTTCTCATGTATGGTTGGCAAGATATGGTCAAATCATGGTCAAGTAAATTTGAAGTTCAAAAGGGGCTAACTTTCACACCAAAAGGCCAAATGGAGTGGGATTTTTTGCAACATTCTTCTCTTGTCATGAGCTATCCAAAACATGCATCACATATCATTCATTTTGATCACAAAAAAATTGGACTTTTCATTTGAAATTTGGAGGGAAAATTGCAATTTGAAAACTATGCATTGGATTCACTTCCTACTACTTGCCTTGGCCTTTACACAACATTTCCAAGTGAATTGAGACAGAAACTTGCACTGTTACATTGGTCATTGTATGCATAGGGTGGATTGGCTAATTTGCACATAACACTCCAATTTCACTAATCATTTGCATTAGCACTAATTGTGATTACCAACATGTTTAACAGACCATATAAGAGGCTAATCATAACTGTTTTTGGAAGAAGCATAATAGAATTCTGAATTTGAGATCTAGATCCAAAAACTCTTCAATTTTTCTCTCTCACTTTTCTCCAATTTTCTTCACAAGCCTTGCATTGTTCTTGATCCAAGCATCATTCATAAGCATAATTGAAGCCATTTGAAGCAAGATCCAGTGATTTGCAAGCTGATTCGAGCACTGTTGAAGCTTTGCATCATCAATGGCAAGTGGAGATTTAAGCTAGATCGTGCACAATTAACACTCAAGCCTTCATCCAAATCATCATATGAGAGCTAGAGATCATCTGTTTTTGCTTGCCAAGGCCTGAACACACGTGTTTCACTTCTGCCATTCAATTGAGGTTAGAATTCGACTTTAATGATTCATGAAATTGATAGATGCATGTGATAGGTCTTTCATTGGTGATCAATCTGCAATTTGAATCATTGAAATCCATGGAGAAATGAGGTAGTTACGTTGATTAGAAGTTTGATGAGTGGAAATGTTTTGGCTCGAATCTTTGAACCTAGGTCAAATTAGGTTAAAATAAGCTTGGATTGTTGTTGTACGTTGGAAGATGATTCCAATGGTATAAGGTTTGTCAAATTCTGGTACAAATGTTCATCATCTGGAAATTTGCGAAGAACATGATGAACGCGTTAGGGTTTTTGCTCCAGGACGCGTTTGATCTATTTTTGCGCTTGCTGCATGTGTTGTGGTGTTAATTGGCCATGCATTGGGCCACGTGTGCTGAGCCTTAAGTGAAGGCGTGCTCCATTTGAAAATCTAGCCGGTTCAATCTCTGGCTCATGTAGTTTCCAAAACAGCTTTGTATTATTTCCACATGTTCACCATGCCATTTCATGTTAGTTCTTCATGTGATTTTTTATTTTTTTTCTTCATTTAGAAAATCATATCTCCATGATTATAAATCCAATTGAGCTGGGATTTTTTGCATGATGATCCTCTTGATCTCTAGAATTTTATGAGATTTTTTCCAGAAATTGTGCGCTGTTGGATTTTAATTTTGGCTAGGGATTGTGTATGTGTATGTTTTCTTGACATGCCTTGCCATTTTGATTGTGAAATGATGAGATTTTATCCAACAATCTTGAAATTTTGTGTGCTTAAAATAGACATACTTAGGGTCATTTTGGTATAGAGTTTGCATTTTTCCCATTTCTGGTTGATGAGATATGATATGTTGAATGTAGGTGTGACAATGTGTGTCACACCTTTGCTTACTTGACTTGTGGATTTTATTTGCCATGCCAATTCAAGTTGAATTGATTTGATTCTTTGCGTGATGATGCTTATGGATGTTAGTATTCCTTGTGAATTTTTGTGGAATTTTTGGATTCAATTTGGATTTGTTTGAGATTTTCTCTTCTGGCTTGTCATTTGTGGACTTTTGATGAGTCATGAACTTAGATGATTTGTGAAATGATGGATGTTTATCCTATGAACTTGAAATTTTGCACATTGATTCTAGACACTTTGAAGTTTATCTTGGCTTTGGTTTGAGACATTTATCATTTGTCAATTCTGTTTTAGGCTTGTGTGAAGTTGATGCATGAAATTGTGCCCTAATTGGCTGTGGAGTTGATGTGGATTGGTTCATTTTGGTTTCTTCAATGAGCTTTGAACTTGCATGCTTTGTCTTCTTTGCTTTGTGAAATGAACTTGGTTGATGATATGGACATGAGACTTTTTGGATGATGTTATAATTTGATTGAACTTGATTTATGCCAATTTTCATGTTCTGTTTTGAATTATTTCTCCCTCTTGGACCCTAGGCCTTGTCCTAGTGGTTTGTGCTTATGTTTGAGTTGTGTTTTCAGGACAAAAAGCATATGGCATTGAGGAGTTGATTCACTTGCTTGAGTTGACCCATTGGTCAATGTTGAACTAATCTTGAGTTGTTTTGTAGGTGATTTAGATCATTTGAGTTGAGCTTGTGGCTTGCACCTTTGTGCATTGATGCTTGTCTGTTTGATTGTGTACAGCTGTTGACTACTAACTGTCTGTTTGACTTTGTTTGATTTGTATACTGACTGAGTTGGATTGTTTTCAGGTACCTTAGTTGCTATAGTTCTTTGAACTTTGCTTGGTTGCTTAACCATCTAGGTATAACTTCTTTGACTTCATGTAGCCTGGAAGACCTGGCCTGTTACTTGGTCAGGCACCTGTCTGAAGTCCTCCTTAAGAGGCAATGCTTGTGATTATTTATATTTGTGCCAAGCAGGAAAAGACCTTTGATAAGGCAATTGGCAGATACAAGAGATGTGCAATCCATCTTCTGCTATTCAATTGAGTCATCCCTTTGCTCACACAACTGGTGTTGATGCATTGTGGATATTAACCCAAGATCTATGTTGAGTCAGTCATAAGTGTAGAAGGGTTCCAACTTTCTGAACCCACACTTTCATTTGTCTGAAGCTCTCACTGGCCAGGGATAAGAGCTGTGAGGTCTTACCCTCACTTCCCATTTCATCTGCTTCACCCTAACTCTCAATGTTAGGGTTAAGAGCAAATCACACCCCATTCCAGTGGCTTGTTTGTTGAGGTTGACATGACCCCTTGACTAAAGCCTAGCCTTGTGTGAGCCCACTTCGTTTGTATATAGTGTGTGCTATTTGTGTGAATATTTGCTTTGCTTTGCCTGTTTAGGATGGCTTGCTGCCTGTGCAAGTTAGGTGGAAACCTCAACCTAGGACCATTGTGGATTGCATGATAACTATTAGGCTCGAGTCAGTCTCCCTTTTAGTTTGTCATTTCCCAGTCTCTGGTTAGGAGAAAGTTTCTCCCCTGTTAAGGGGAACTACGTTGCCCTGATCCTCATACCAGATGAGGTACGTAGGCAGGAGGTCGTACGAGATCTCTCCGGGCACCCTTTTTCTTTTTGTGTGTGTTTGCTTGACAGTTATTAGGCTCGAGTTCTAGACTCCCTATTAACTTGTTTGGTTGTTGTGTGCTTGGAGTCCGATGTAAGTCCAGCAATTGGCATTTGGTTTCCATTGTGGGTTTGTTGGTTCGGAAGCTTATATAAGTCCAGCGATTGGCATTCGGGTTCCATGTTTGCCCATTTTTGTGTGGAGTATGACGTAAGTCCAGCGATTGGCAGTCGGTTTCCTGTGTGTGTTTTGTTTTGTTTGGCGTGCGTGAGCCGAACTACGGTAGCTCTGATTCTCATTCCAGATGAGATACGTAGGCATAGGATGCGATATCCTATCAAGCACGTTTCCCCTTGTCCCGAACTACGTTGACTCTTATGTTTGTGTCTGACAAACTACGTAGGACCAGGATGCGATATCCTGTCGAGTTACCTTCCTCCGTCTTCCACCTGTTTGTTCCAGTGTGTGTGTGTGTATTCTTTGAGTAGTTTTTCTTTTAGCAACCTTATCCTATCTTTTTTAGCGTGGATCCCGTCGAGTACGACGAACGTGAGGGGTGCTAATACCTTCCCCTTGCGTAACCGACTCCCGATCCCATCGATCTCCGGTCGTAAGACCATTTCCTTTCCAGGTTTACTTCGAGCGTTTCCTTTCCCTCCTGGGGATAAATAACGCATGGTGGTGGCTCTGTGTTATTTTGTTTTAGCCCGTCGGTTGTTTTTCGCGGATGCGACACCCGCCAGTAAAGCAGAAGTTGAGAAGAAATCATCATGATATGGCAGTAAAGATTAAAGAAGAAGTGCATAAGTAGATTGATGTCGGTTTCCTTGTGACTGTTGAGTATCCGCAGTGGGTGGCTAATATTGTGCTTGTGTCGAAGAAGGATGGAAAAGTCTGCATGTGTGTTGATTACAGAGATTTGAATAAAGCTAGTATGAAAGATGATTTCCCTCTGCCACACATTGATATGTTGGTAGACAATACAGCTAAGTTCAAAGTCTTTTCGTTTATGGACGGATTTTCCGGATATAATCAGATCAAGATGGCACCTGAAGATATGGATAAGACCATATTCATTACACCTTGGGGAGCATTCTATTATAGAGTGATGCCTTTTGGATTGAAGAATGCTGGTGCAACTTACCAAAGAGCAATGACTACTCTTTTTCATGATATGATGCATAAAGAGATTGAAGTCTATGTTGATGATATGATTGCTAAATCTATTGACGAATAGGAACATGTTGAGCATTTGTTGAAGCTATTCTAGCATTTGAGGAAATACAAACTCCGCTTGAATCCCAATAAGTGTACATTTGGTATTCGTTCTGGTAAGTTGTTGGGCTTTATTGTCAGCGAGAAGGGTATTGAAGTTGATCCTGCCAAGGTCAAAGCAATACAAGAGATGCTTGCGCCCAAGACTGAGAAGCAAGTCAGAGGTTTTCTCGACCGCTTGAATTATATCTCAAGATTCATTTCACACATGACTGCCACATGTGCGCCTATATTCAAGCTTCTTCAGAAAGATCAGTCTTGTGATTGGACTGAGGATTGCCAAAAAGCTTTTGACAGTATCAAAGAATATTTGCTTGAACCTCCAATTCTGTCTCCACCTATTGAAGGAAGATTGTGATCATGTATTTGACTGTGCTTGAAGAGAGTATGAGTTGTGTTCTTGGTCAGCAAGATGAGACTAGAAAGAAAGAATTTGCAATTTACTACCTCAGTAAGAAACTCATTGACCGTGAGACTCGGTATTCTATGCTTGAGAAGACTTGTTGCACATTAGCTTGGGCTACTAAGCGTCAGCGTCAGCGTCAATATATGTTGAATCATACTACTTGGTTGATATCCAAAATGGATCCAATCAAGTACATATTTGAGAAGCCTGCTTTAACTGGGAGGATTTCCCATTGGTAGATGTTGTTATCCGAGTATGATATTGAATACCGATCTCAGAAAGCGACCAAAGGTAGTATCTTGGCTTACCATTTGGTTCACCAACCGATTGAAGATTACCAGTCAATGCAATATGATTTTCCTGATGAAGAGATCTTGTACTTGAAAATGAAAGATTGTGATGAACCATTGCTTGAAGAAGGGCCAGAACCTGGTTCTCGTTGGGGCATGGTATTTGATGGAGTTACTAATCAGTATGGTAATGGCATTGGGGCAGTGATT
Source organism: Lathyrus oleraceus (assembly GCF_024323335.1). Classification (NCBI taxonomy): domain Eukaryota; kingdom Viridiplantae; phylum Streptophyta; class Magnoliopsida; order Fabales; family Fabaceae; genus Lathyrus; species Lathyrus oleraceus. The sequence continues at coordinate 54,582,838 of NC_066581.1, read as the reverse complement.
ATTACTCCTCAAGGCACACATTTTCCATTTATAGCCAGATTGACTTTCAAGTGTACGAACAATATGGCTGAGTATGAAGCTTGCATTATGGGGCTTGAAGAGGCCATTAATCTCAGAAACAAGTATTTGGACGTCAATGGAGATTCAACTTTGGTCGTAAATCAGATCAAAGGTGAATGGGAGACGAAACAACCCGGTTTGATACCATATAGAGACTATGCGAGGAGGATTTCAACTTTATTTACAAAGGTTGAGTTTCATCGTATCCCTCAAGATGAAAATCGAATGGCAGATGCTCTTGCAACATTGGCGTCAATGATTGTAGTAAAGTATTGGAATGAAGTTCCCAATTTAACTATGATGCGTCTTGATAGACCAACTCATGTGTCTGCTATTGAAGAGATAAAAAATGAGAAGTCATGGTATTATGACATCAAGTGTTTCCTCCAAAGTCAGATTTACCCATCTGGGGCATCTTTGAAAGATAAGAAGACTTTGAGAAGATTAACTGGCAATTTTTACCTGAATGGTGATGTGTTGTACAAGAGAAACGTTGATATGGTTTTGCTCAGATGCGTGGATAGACACGAAGCAGACATGTTGATGGTTGAAGTCCATGAAGGTTCCTTTGGTACTCATTCCAATGGACATGTAATGGAAAAGAAGATGTTGTGAGCAAGTTACTATTGGCTGACAATGGAATCTGACTATTGCAAGTTTGTGAAGAAATGCCACAAGTGTCAAATATATGCAGATAAGATTCATGTTCCTCTGACACTGTTGAACATCATTTCCTCCCCCATGGCCCTTCTCCATGTGGGAAATTAATATGATTGGCATGATTTAGCCTAAAGCTTCAAAAGGACATCGTTTCATTTTGGTGGCTATTGATTACTTCACAAAATGGGTTGAAGCAGCATCGTATGCAAATGTAACCAAACAAGTTGTTGTAAGGTTTATCAAGAATCAAATTATATATCGTTATGGTGTGCTAAGTAAGATCATTACTGATAATGGATCGAACTTGAATAATAATATGGTAGAAGCTCTTTACAAAGACTTGAAGATTTCACACCATAATTCTTCTCCCTACAGACCTAAGATGAATGGGGCTGTTGAAGCTGCGAACAAGAACATCAAGAAGATTATTTAGAAGATGGTTATAACATATAAGGATTGGCATGAGATGCTCCAGTTTGCTTTGCACGGATATCGTACATCTATCCGCACTTCAACAGGGGCAACCCCTTTCTCTCTTGTATATGGCATGGAAGTTGTGCTCCATATGGAGGTTGATATCCCTTCATTACGTGTGCTAATGGAAGCCAAGTTGACTGAGGATGAATGGTGTCAGACCAGGTACGATTAGCTGAATTTGATTGAAGAGAATAGGTTAACGGCCATGTGTCATGGTCACTTATATCAGCAGAGAATGAAGAAAGCTTTTGACAAGAAGGTCAGACCTCGCATGTTTAGAGAATGTGACCTTGTGCTCAAGAAGATTCTATCTTTCAAACCAGATTCTAGGGGAAAATGGACTCCTAATTATGATGGCTCATACGTTGTTAAGAGAGCCTTTTCAGGCGGCGCTTTGATCCTTGCAAATATGGATGATGAAGAGTTTACTCGGCCTATGAACGCAAATGTAGTCAATAAATACTCAGCCTAAAAAGAAAAGAACAGCTCGCTAAGTTGAAAACCTGAAAGGGCGGCTTAGGCAAAAATGAGCGTCTCGGTGGATTGAAAACCCGAAAGGACGGTCCAGGCAAAAGTTAGAGACATAAAACAGAAAAATTATCCCGGTAAATTAAGTACCCCGCATTGGGGAAATTTATGCAAAATTTAGGTATTATGGCAAGTAATTGCATCCTGGTGATCTTCAGTTTTGAAGACATTCTTAAGCACAACGGTCGGTTTTGATTTTAATCCCATGTAGAGCCAAGAGCACAGTGGATATCAAGAGGTGGTAGAAGGATTAGTGATCATTGTATTCAATGTAACCCTTTTCCATTCAAATTACCATTTTTCAACTTTGTAAAAATCTATGGAGTCTTGTCATTTACAGACTACCATTCTATTATATAAAGTTGAACTTTTATCCAATTATTTCTACTCTTATTTGATCCAGCCAAATAGTTTTAAATTTTATTATGATCATCTTTGAAAATTAAAATTTTAAAATCAAAATCATGTTTTCTTAAACATATAAAAGCATTAACTTTAAGCAATCGGTTTCATTTAAAAGGAATATCAACGACGGTTCGAAAGCAGTAAGCCCTAAATGTGGAGCATTATTGGTTCTCCCCAAGCAGTAGGCGCGATTTCTCTTTCATCCCCAACAGCATTGTCCAGCACTCGGTGTTTGTTGACTTTCTCCAGATGGTTATTTCTCCGTCATCTCCAGCCGAGTTGGTTGATTATTCCCCAGCCAAATTTATATTTGGTCTTCAACAGAATGAGAATATTTTGTGGTTCCGGTAGGACTTTGGTTTCCTCACCAGTTGCCGTCAGATTCGCTCCCAGTCGGAGTTTCCTCCTGGTTTCTGAGCAGTTATTTGTGTTTATCCCCTGCAGGGTTGTCTCTCCATTTGATATGGTGTTGGCATAAAATTCCCCGCAGACTTGATAATACTTTTCCTCAGCAGAACTCCTCCTTCCCCAGCTAGGGTTGAACCTTTGGTATGTTGATCTCTTTTTTCTCCAGCAGTTGTTTCCCCCTTCTATGGATTGGCCAAGAATTGTATTGATGATTCGAATCTGCGACATTTTTGTATCCTTTGTGATTGTTTTGTCAGCATAATCATCATATATACATATACATATACATATACACTCATATAACTTCATTATTGCATCATTACACTTTGAGACTCATTTTTATGATTCTTATTCTCTATCATGGTGGTACTTTATCCCCATGCAAGTTTGATGTGTTTGTCCTCCTTCAATTGTAGAGTGTCATCCCCTTAAGCAGAAAGACTTTAACCTTTCTCCTTTCCCCACCGAGTTATTTCCTCGTGGATGATTATTATTTCAGCTTCCTCCCCAGATGATTATATGGATGGAACCACTTCCCTTGAGTTATATCCTCATTGGGTTGAGTCTTGATTGACCGTTTCTTTCTAGATCTTACCTAGATAGAGGTTTTTGGTCCCCTAAGAGTTTATTACCCAGTAACTGGTAATATTCTTCTTAGTTTGCAGTTTATTACTTTTTGCCCAATACCTGGCAAAAGTGACCTTTTTCTCCCTAGAGGATTCGTTTTCACGTTTCCCTAGGAAGTATATTCTTGATATGTTCATCATAATCGATGACGGATATTTTCTTCCCCTGCTTCGAGTTTATCCTTGATATGTTCATCCTAACCGATGACAGATATTCTCATCCTTGGTATTCTACCCAGTAAAAAGGTGGTTGTAATCCCTATTTTATTCACCAGAGAGTTAATCCTTGATATGTTCATCCTAACCGATGACGGGTTTCCTCCTCTTTGCGGTCTTCTGCCCAGTAACCGGTAGTTGTAAATCCTGCTTTTCTCCCCTTGTAGAGTTTATCCTTGATATGTTCACCTCAACCAGTGACAAATATTCTCTCCTTGTGGTTTTCTATCCAGTCATTGATAGATGTAATCCCTATTTCCTCCTCGGATTCTATCCTTGATATGTTCATCTTAACCGGTGATGGATATTATCTTTATGGTATTCTATCCAGCATTCGATAGATGTAATTCCTACTTTTTGTTCATGTGGTTTATCCTTGATATGTTCATCCTAACCGGTGATAGGTAGCCTCCTTAACATTCTCTGGCAAGTCAATCCTTGATATGTTCATCTTAATCGATGACTGATTTTCTTTCCTTTGAGTCTATCCTTGATATGTTCATCCTAACTGGTGACAAATATTCTCTCCCTTTGATCTTCTGTCCAGTAACCGGTAGTTGTAAATCCTATTTTGTAGTTTTTCCCTAGCAAGTCTATTCTTACCCAGTAACTGATAATGGATACACCTCCCGGCGGTCCTTAGTGAGTCATCCTTGATATGTTTACCCTAACCGGTAACGGATGTCCTCCCTGTCAGACTTTTATTATCTCCTTACCCAATAACCGGTAGTGGATGATAGATTTCTGCTCCTCTTGTGTTGAAGTTTATTTCTTCCCCCAGTTGAGTTGAGTGTGTATTTCCTTGGTGAAATCTCTTTTCCTGCATGGTTCGAGTATTTCAGTTTTATTTTGATCTACCTGTTTCCCCTGCAGACGTTCTCTTTGTGTCCCCGACTGAGTCTTTCCATTTTCATGGAATCCCTCTAGTCTCCCAGCAGTTTTTAAGTCGTGGTCTGGCCTACGCATAACCCTTTTAACCCTGGAGTCTCTGTTTCCCCAGTGAGTATTCCTTATGGAATACATTATGCTCATGCGGATCTTCAGTATCTCTGATTTCTTTTCCTTTGCGGCAATATTTCCCCGCGGAGAGTTTATTTTAGCATATGCATCATGAGGTCTCTTAGGGACCAAAATTTGTTTCTATATGTTGTTATTTAAGCCCATTCTACTAAGTCGATACGAAGATTTTAACCTTCTCCTCCTCAGTTAGAATGTCCTTAAATAGGGGCAGTTGTAAGACCCCAATTTTGACCCTAAGATCCCTCATGCTATTCTCATCATATGCATTGGCATTGGGATTATACCTTGGCATCCTCCTTACCCCTCTTTCATTGAGTTTGCGTTGGGAGAGACCACCAAGCACCATGTGATTGTACCATACTTTGTATTTTATCATTTACTAACTAAAATACCAAAAATATGTCTTTTCATTTGCCTAACTCTTTTGTAGGAAGGGCGTGGTCACCATTGATCTATCGAGTTCACATCTAGGGTTTAAGACCCTCATTGCTAAGAGCATAACCAAGGAATGATCCACAATGGCTCTAAGCATCATATATGAGTCCCAATGATCTCTACATGTTATTTTGATCAAGCATTCTTCAAGAGTTTGGAGTTGGTTTACTTTGGAAACCCTAGTTCATCTGGGTATCTTGAGTAACTTCTTCAACAAGCTGTCGCAACGCGAAAAACAACCAGCGGAAAATACAGAGCCGCCACCGACGCTATTCATCCTATGACGGAAAGGGAGCGCAGGACTAACCTAAGAAAGGGAAAGGAATGGTCTTACGACCAGAGATTACAAGATACGGGAGTCGGTTACGCAAGGGGAAGGTGTTAGCACCCCTCACGTTCGTCGTACTCGATGGGATCCACGCTCAAAAGATAGCTCAAAGAGTAAGAAAAGGGTTGCTAATAAACTGCTCATAGAAAACTGCACAAACTGGAATTATAAACAGGTGCGGAAAAGAAAGAAGACGGAGGAAGTGGACTCGACAGGATGTTGCATCCTGGGCCTACGTAGTTTGTTAGAAACAAACATCAGAGTCGACGTAGTTCGGGGAAAGGGAGACATGCTCGCTAAGACATCGCATCTTATGCCTACGTATCTTCTCTCTCCAGAGAAGAATCAGAGCACTCGTAGCTCGGCTAACGCACGCTGAAACAAGACACCAAAAAGGGACGTTGAGACGTCAAAAGAAACACCCAAAAGGAAATAGAATGCCAATACATGGACTTACACCCGACTCCTATCAATAACAAACAAAAGGAAACAGAATGCCAACACATGGACTTACATCCGACTCCTAACAATAACAAACAAAAGGAAACAGAATGTCAATACATGGACTTACATACGACACCTAACAATAACGAACGCTAACCAGCGAACACCAAAGATGAACCCCAAAGATGAACCCCAAGTGAATAACATTCGTCACAAATGAACCCCGAAGATGAACCCCAATATGGATGACAACCGTCATAAATGAACCCCAAAGATGAACCCCAAATGAATAACATTCGTCACAAATGAACCCCAAGATGAACCCCAGATGAATAACAACCGCCATAAATGAACCTCGAGATGAACCCCAATATGAACCCCGATAACAATCACCACAAATGGATCCCAATGTGAACCCCAATATGGACCGCAAGATGAATAACTGAAGACACCCCCAAGGTATGAACATACCGCCACACACACGTTGAACAAACGGGTACTCACACCAAAGAAACCAAATGAAGGGTGAACACACGTGAAAACAAAGAAAAGGGTGAACAAACAGAGACTCAACAACAACAAAAAAAGAAAAGGTGCGCGGAGAGATTGCTCACAACCTCCTGCCTACATATCTCATCTGGTATGAGAATCAGGGTGATGTAGTTCCCCTTACCAGGGGTAAAACTCTCTCCTAACCAGAGACCAGGGAAACAACAAACTAATAGGGAGACTAAGACTCGAGCCTAATAGTTGTCATACAATCAATATCCCTAAGTTGAGGTCTCTAACATGCATTCAACTTCCTCAGAAATCAATCATACAACTCCTATAGAAATGGAGATGAGAAGAGGAAAGCAGATAAACACATCATCACAAGTAAACAAACATCACACTCTATATCCATACAAGAGGCTCAAACAATGGGTGGGCTTTAGTCAAGAGGGGTCATGTCAACCTCGACAAACAAGCCAAACTATCAGGGGTAATCTGTAGCTCTTAACCACTGACATTGAACGTCAGGGTGAGCAGATCAAAATGGTAATGAGGATGAGACCTCATTCTCTTAACCCTGGCCAGGGTGAGCTCATGACACAGAAAGCGTGGGGATCCAGAAAGTGGGATCCTTTTCCACTTGACAGACTCTGGACAAAGATCTGGGGCACATGTTCAGAAGCATCAGCACGTAGTGCAAGCATAAAGAACGACACACTGAATAACGGGGGATTGGCTACTAATCCCTTTTATCTGTCAATTGCCTCTACTCTTGAAGGTCTTATCAGATATCACATGCCTCTTCTTGGAGGTCTTTGGGCACAGTTTTAAACAAACACAAACAGAGCCTCTGAAGGAGGACTTGCCAGCAAAATGCCTGCCAAAAAGGTGACAGGACTTCCAGACTACATGAAGTAAGAAGCTAACTACCTGAGTGGTGTGTCAACCACAATCCAAAGCTCATGCAAGAGCTAAAGCAAGCTGTAGCGGTGTATTCGTCACTTTATGATTTATTGATTAAACCAAAAGCAAAGCATACAAAGAAATCGAGTCGCCATCGCACTTTTATTTATCCAAAGGAATGGCTAAAAAGCGAAAAAAAGCCTAAGAAGTTTTACACTTAGAAAACTAATGAAAAGATCAGAGATCTGGGTCAGGGGTAAATTACGCAATGGGAAGGTGTTAGGCACCCAAAACGTCCTAGGTACTCCTAGGGAGCCCTTTTCACACTTGTTGTACGAAATGTTATTTGTTTATGAAATATTTATTGTGCAAACATGAATGAAGGGATGAGAAAAGAATATACAAGTTATTATTTTTGTGTTTGAACGGATGAACCCGTTGCCTACGTACCTTTCCATGGAAGGTAAGGATCAAAACGCCGTAGTTCGGCTAAAAGATTTCCAAATTATGAGTGGGTTAATTTTAAAACAAAAGCCCTAAGGTCTTTCGTTATCCACGGGAGAAAACTCAACCTGAAGAATCCACAGGTCCACCATGTGATGACAACTTCAACATGCTAGTGAGGGGTTAACCCTATAATAAGCATGGAAGACTTACAATCAAATCACTAAGGACAAGGCGAGGTTAACATCAACCAACTAGGAGAACTCAAACCTATGGCTAATGTATGAAAAACTTAACAAGAATGGACAAAGCCACAAAACAATTGAATGAGTTGGATTAACCAATTAGAATATATTCACAAAAGATGGTCAAGGTATGATTAGAATTCAATTCAAAAGAAGTGTTATGAAAATGGAGTTTGGAAAAATCAAAGGCTTAAGGCCTAGGTTTCTAATTTGAAAAGAAGTGAAAATGTTTGCACAAAGTTTTTAGGATTGAATTAGCATGAAAATGGATGGTTTAAAGAAACAAAAGGGTGGAGGGTGAGGAAGTAAAACTCCTTAGATGTTCACCTCTTGAGATCATATATAGATGATCCAAGTGTGTCCTTTGGAATAGGCAATGAGCAATGACAAATGAACAAAGTAACAGCAGAAAGTCAACAAAAGCGGATACCGGATGCCAATCAATGGTCTTATACCAATCTCCTAAAATAAAACTGGATACCGGATGCCAATATATGGACTTATACCAATCTCCTCAGAATGATCATAGGAAATCACATGCCAATAGAATGGACTTACAATTGAATCCTCACATGCAACAAGCAAAACAAAGGCAAATGCAAAAGGAAACAAGGTGCCAATAAATGGGCTTACCCTCGACTCCAAGGAATTAGGATGCCAATAAATGGTCTTAGTCCCACTCCTTCCAAATCATAGGAAACAAATGCCACTCAATGGACTTATAATTGTCTCCTCCATGGACTATCAAGGATGTCACAGAGATATGAGCAGTAATCATGCAATGATGAACAATTAATGATGATAAATGCACAAAGGCACACAGGCAAACATGCACAGATGAATCAAGTAATCAAACAACTCAATTAGCACACACTATATACAAGCAATTAGGCTCAAACAAGGTTAGGCTTTGAAGCCAACTGGAATGGGGTAATTTGTGCTCTTAACCCTAACATTGAGAGTTAGGGTGAGGCAGATGAAATGGAGATGAGGGGTGTGCCTCATAGCTCTTATCCCTGGCCTGGGAGAGCTTTGAATAATAGAAGGTGTGGGAGTTCAGAAAGTTGGAACTCTCTCCACAAGTGAATGACTCTATAAGATCTTGGGTTAATATCCACAATGATTCAACATGTTATGTGAGCAAAGGGATGACACACTGACTAGCAGGAGATGGATTACACATCTCTTTTATCTGCCAATTGCCTTATCAAAGGACTTTTCCTGCTTGGCACAAAAAGTAAACAAACACAAGCATTGCCTCTTAAGGAGGACTTCAGACAGGTGCCTACCAAGTAACAGTAGGTCTTCCAGACTACATGAAGAAGAGAGGTTATACCTAAGTGGTTAAGCAACCAAGCAAAAGAAAAGTTCAAAAGAACTTAAGCAACTAATGTACCTATGGAAACATCAAACAAATCAGTACAAAGTTCAGACAATCAACCAACAGTCAATATCAACAGTCAAGCCCAATAAGCAAAGGCATAAGCCACAAGTCAAACTCAAATGAGTTAACAACCCTACAAAACACATAATGTTAGTAGTCAAAAGTAAACATCAAATGCTCAAGTGATGAAGCATCAACAACTATGGAACTTGGATGATCAACCTGAAAACAAAGCTCAAAGATGAGTCACAAACCACTAGGTCAAAGCCTAGGGTCAAAGGTGGAGAAAAAATCCAAAACAGAAGATGAAATTTAACATGAATCAACTTCAAACACATCTTAAGACAATCCAAAAGGTCTCACATCAATATCATATACCAAAAGTATTTCACAATCAATTGAAGTTCAAAGCAAATTTAAATTCCAAATGTGACCAACCAGGATGAAAAATCTCAATTAAATCAGAAATCAATCAAAATAATTCCAAGAAAATTCATGCTCATTCACAGCATCCATAACATGCATCATACAAAAAATCAGGACAATTGGAGATCATTTGGCAAGGCAAACACATCACATAAGATGAACAAGCAAAGGTGTGACACACATTGTCCCACCTACCTTCACATGATCATAAAACAGAAATGACAAATGGTAAAAATACCAAATAAACACCACAATGTCAAGCCAAGAGTCTAGTTTCATCATGTAAATTTTCAAATCCATTGGATAAAAGCTCAGCATTTCACAAATGATATGGTAAGGCAAGGTCAAGATATGATACATGTTCACAAACCCTAGCACAAATTATTTTCCAGCCAAGCACAATTTATGGAAAAATGATGATAAAATACTAAAAACAATAAGGAAGGCAATGCAAAAATCCTCATATTTTTTGGAGCATTATTTAATTAGATATGAATTTTGGAAGATGAAGGAAAAATAAAAAAATGATGTGAGAAGCATGTATGAACATATGGAGGGAAAGGAGAAAACATAAGGCAATTTGAAATAATACATCTGCCAGGAATCGAACCACAGCCAAATTTGAAAATGCGCGCTAGCTTAAAACGACAGCATATCCCTTAAACCCTAAAACAAACGTGCATGCATGGCATTAAGGAATCCGCAGGAAAACTGGATGAACTAGCAACAAAATTCGCAGGAAAACATATGCATTCCGCAGGTAACTCCACAGGAAATCTGGAGATTGCATGAACACGATGAAGATCATGAAGATCTTCATCCAACTTTTCCAGAAAAATCTCAAAAGTTCCAGAAACTAAAAATGAGCATATCATCGTGTAGTACATTCAACATAGATCACAAATCCACAATTATTTCATGCAACAACACTTAAACACGCACGGATCGAAGAAAAGAAAAATCATCATCAAAACTTCCATCTATCATATCTCACTCATAACAACATGAAATTGCACGATTTAAAGCTCAAAATGCTCAGCATAAGAAGATCTATCATAACATCACAACCTAAGTGAGAATTAAGAGCATCGATTCTGTTACCTCTTGAAGAGCAGAAGTGGAATCCTCGAGCTACAGGCCCTGTGATGCTTCAATAATCCTCTATGATGCTTGTACAAGTGTTTGGAAGAGAAAAGACAACTCAATTGTGCACGATCTTGCAAGAATCTTGATTCACCATTGTTGCTTCCAAGCTTGCATATGCTTCAATGCTGCACGATTTCCTTTGGTTCTATGTGTAATCCTGCTCAAGAACAACTCAAACACAAGGATTAAGCAAGAAGAATGGATTGGAAATGAAGAAATTTCAAGAAAAAAGTGAGAGAAAAATTTGGTGTTTGGATCTAGATCTGAAAATTATGAGTGTTCTCTTTTGAAAAACAGTTATGATTTGTGTTATATACTCCCTCTTAATCACTCTCCTAATCATGTTTAGGCAATGGTAATTGGAATTAGCCAAAATGGAATGCATATGGAAAATTAGGATTTCACCCTATGCATGAAAATGCATGGTGAACAGTGCACGGGTTTGGAATGATTTTCACTTAAAACATCATTTTGTAGCTAAATGCAATGATAGAATGTTCAAATAATTGGCCAATTTTAAACTTTAAAAATTCCCTCCAAAAATCAAGTGAATTAGCCAATGATCACATGATGATAATTGATGAGATGCAATGCATGATTTGGGAAGTAGAGGTCAAGAGAAGAATGTACAAAAAAGGGCCACTTGAATTGGAGCTTTGGTTGAGAAGTTATGCACATTTGAATCTTCAAGTACACTTTGCCATGTTTTGATCACATCTCCTTAACCACACATGAGATATTGATGATCTTGGACTTTTTGGAAATGGGAGAGAAATATGTACAACTTTCATGTTCAACAAAATTTCATTTCAAGCTTTCTTGATGATATATTTTAAAGTTGAAGTTAGGTTAAAACCTTTCCATTTTTGGCAAGTTTGAATTATAGGTCACTTTCTATTTTTGGAAAGTTTTGACCTGACTTTATTTTCTTCAATGTTGATGTTTGAAATGTCAAATGAGACTTGTTTGAACATGAGTGAAGTATTTCTAATCACTTCCCACCTCCAAATCCATAGTTGACTTGGCAGTTGACTTTTCTAGGTCTTCAGATGACCTGGCAATGATCTCATGAAATTCAAGCCTCTACCACTTGGGCTCTTGATTCAAAATGATACCATAGCTCACATGAGCTCTTGTGAATGATCATGGGGTCCAAATTCTCAAGAATGGCCACCATCTATTGCTCAATGAATGCCTTTGACTGCTTTGACCTATGATTGCTTCATCTGCAAGGCAAAGGTTAGATGACATATTTTTGTACTTTTGGTTAGTGGTAAAAAGAAAAGCAATGATATACATATGCAAAACATGCTTGGTGACCAAGAATCACACTCAAAGATAACCCACCCATAGGGAAGGAACAAGGTACACAATGATCCTTGAGGCAATGCTATGATATGATATGATGCCATGAGGGATCTTAGGGACAAAATTGGGGTCTTACAGATGCCCCTATTTAAGGTCATTCTAGCCGGAGAAGTGAAGTTTAGAAATCTTCATCTCGACGCGGTAGAATGGGCTTAAATAACAGTAATGAGACAAATTTTGGTCCCTAAGAGACCTCATGATGCAGATGTATGCATGCAAAAGCAACAAAACTCTGTGGGGAATATGGTTCACACAGAAGAAAAGACAATCCATCGGAGTAATGCACACCCACCAGGAACAGAGACTCTAACAAGACTCTCAATGGGGATAAGAAAAAGAAAAAAGAATGCGTGAGCAGGACACGACTTTGAATTAGGGGACAAAACTGACACATCGTGGATAGGACACGACTGGACTGGAGACCTCACTGGGGAGTGAAGGACTTTCACTGGGGAAAAGAAGAATTCCAAAGGAGAACACATCCATTGGAAAGACTCAAGCTGACTCAAACTATCCACAAAGGATACTTCGGATAAAAATCCGGAATCGGACTGGGAAAGATTCACAAAGAACCTTCCTGTCGGGGAAAATGCATATATTGGAAAACACCAATACAACAAAAGGGTAAAAATCACCACAAGAAACTCCGTTGGAGAAATGTCTAACAAAGAGACTCTCCTGGAGAAGCAACAAAGAATGAGGTGTTACCGGTATAAGGGTAACAAACTCAGGAAGAATGAATATCTAAGACCGGTATAAAGGTGAGAGACATCAATCAACCAAACATCTGAGAAAGACCTGAAAAAGGTACATAAACTCAGGAAAATCTGACTCCACAGGGGACCAAGGTCACAATAGGGAGCAGAAAGGAAGGAATACCAGGGATACCGGTTACTGGGTATATAATAGGTGACCGACCAAAGCGTGAATTGGTACATATGCCAAAACACTCATCATCCGAAAGGAGGGCTTGAAAAAGCAAATCGACTTATAGGATGGACATTCGAATCCACAACGGGAAAACAAATCTTACTCAGCTGGGGACACAAACCCAAAGAGCGCATGAGATATAATATCCATTAGCGTCAGAACGTGGATAAGATATTCGCATGAGATATACTATATATTACCGTCAGAACGTAGACAATACACTCGCATGGAAGGGAACACCAGGGATACCTAGGTATATAATAGGTGGCCAACCGAAACGTGAATTGGTATATATGCCAAAGCACTCATCATCCAAAACACAAACTGGTTAAAGGATGGATATTCGATTCTACAAAGAATACGAATCTTACTCTACTGGGGAAAATCAACAACGGACTCCAACCAAAGAGAGCATGAGACATATTATTCATTACCGTCAAAACGTGAATAATACACTCGAAAGGAAGAGACACCAGAAATACCGGAGTATATAATAGGTGACTAACCCAAAAAGAGAGACAATCGTTACCAACAACAACAGGGTAAACGAAAGACAAACTCACAGGGGATAAATTGCAAGCATCCGACATTTATCCAAAACAAAGAATATTTGATTCCGCAAAAGGAATAACGAATCTTACTCAACTGGGGAAACACAAAAGGCTTCGACTGAAGAGTGCATGAGATATAATATCCATTACCGTCAGAACGTGGATAGTATACTCGCATGGAAGATTATCCACAACCGGTTACTGGGTTAATAAAGGATAAATCAACCGAAAAGAAAGGTATCGGGATACCGCAACTAGGTATATAATGATGACCGATCAAAGGGAACAACAACATTACCAACAAAAGGGTAAATGAAAGAAGACCCGCTGGGGATGAATTGCATAAACAGCAATTATCCACAAGGAATGTTGGAGATACAATTGCTAGCATACGGCAATTGCCCAGAGGCAAAGAGGGAATATCAACATCGAATATTGAATGAAGATAACCACAAAGAGTAACCATCATCGGTTAGATGAACAACAAGGTTAACTCTGCAAAGGGGAGAAATTAGGGTTTACAACTACCGAATACGGGGTAGAAAACCAAAGATCTGCTGAGGATACAAGAGGTTTACCACTACCGACTACTGGGTAGAGAACCAAAGATCTGCTGAGGATAAAGTGAAATAATTGCTGAATACTTGAGCAATTATCCAACTATTCCACAAGGAAGCAAACTCCGCTGGGGAGAAGAAATCACAACAGAAGGATTTACAACTACCGTATACGGGGTAGAAGACCACAAAATCCACCATCAACCAGAACGAACCACAAAGGTTACCTCTGCTAGGGGAAAAGAGAATAGGACTTACAACTACCGAATACGGGGTAGTGGCCATCAACTCTGATGAGGATAACAAGCTATTAGGGTTTACATCTACCGAATACTGGGTAGAAAACCAACAACTTCGCGTGGGGAAAGAAAGAATAACAAATCCGCACGGGAAACAAAATAGGGTTTATAACAAACCACGAACTGCTGAAGAGCAGGAAAATAATAGGATTTAAGACTACCGACTACTGGGTAGAAAACCAACAACTCTTGCCGAGGAATAAAAGGTATATAACCATAAATTCCGCCAAGAGGGCAAGAAACATAGGACTTACAACTACCGGTATAAAGGGTAGAGGCCCAAACTCCGCTGTGGATAAGATGAACTATTGCCGGTTATTGGGCAATTCATTCATTTATTCCACAGGGAAGCACAAAAGACAAAAATGCCAATTCGGGGTCAAGCCGAAAAGAACAGACTGAATCAAGACTCGTCCTAATGAGGATATAACTCAATAGGAAAACCCATCCCAATATATGTGTTGGGAGGGAACGGAAGAAACCGTCATCCACGAGGGTATAGCTCAGTGGGGAAATGCAGAAGAAAAGACAGACACTTTCTGCTTATGGGGCTGACTCTATATGGAGAGATTAAACACCCGACATCTGCTTGGGGAGATCTATAAATGAGATCTGTATTACCAATAGCAGGAGACAACAAACAAAAGATATATGGCGAAAATGCAACATGAATATCTGAATGTTTATGAGTATGCATGAATATGTGTAGTTTATGTTTGATGAATGCTGACAAAACAGACATATCTAACACAAACAGGCACAGGAATCAAACGCTCGATACTACACTTCCAGAGGAATAACCAAAGAATCCAACTGGAAAGCCAATCTGCTGGAGATCCACACGCTAAAAAGCGAAGATCTGCGGGGGAGGCAAAAGAATCAGAGATATCACAAAACTCTGAGTGATGGATCAACAAATCAACATCCCAACTAGGGCACAGAAAGTCACAACAGGCAGAAACAGCCACAAAGACAAATCTGTTGGGGAAAAGGAGAAGTCCCGAGGTTTCTACAGGGGATTCCTCAGTATCAACTGAGAAACAAAAGTTCATTGCAC
Source organism: Lathyrus oleraceus (assembly GCF_024323335.1). NCBI lineage: Eukaryota > Viridiplantae > Streptophyta > Magnoliopsida > Fabales > Fabaceae > Lathyrus > Lathyrus oleraceus. The sequence goes on along the minus strand of NC_066581.1, from coordinate 54,567,429 downwards.
AAGCAAGAACTACTGAAGAAAACAGAACAAATAAGTAGAATCTAGCCGCACAAGCAACTCTACTTGGGAAATACAAGCAGCCACTCCAAAGGGGATAAACCCACTGAGGGAAAAATAGATCACACCAGTAGATTCTGCAATAAGCCACTCTACTGAGGATCAAAAGCATCAGAAAATCAACCAAATCTCTGGATGATAGATCACCAACCTACCCTACTGGGAAACAGAGACTTCAACAGGCAAAACTGCCACAACAGCAACTCTGTCAAGGATACCAACTCTGACGGGGACCCTGGGGAAATCACAGATACAATCAGTCATACCACAAATCTACTGACGGCTCCACTGGGGATCTACAGGCAATTCCACATGGGGAAGAGGAAAACTGGGGATCAACCACCAAATACCGAATCTTCCAAGAGAAAACCATGCTGTTGAGGAGGAAAAACTCACTACCCTGCTGAAGGGATAAGAGGTGAAAACCTCAACAAGCACTCTGATGGAGACACATAGCATAAATGCAGCCAACAACTGTGCTGAAGAAACAGATGAAGTATTGGGATATCAACCCACCAACCACTGAATCTTCCAAAGGAAAACATCCATGCTGAGGAGAGACTACTGCTGGAGAAGAAACTGAGTCTTCAACAATCACTCTGCTTGGGGAACAACCCCACCAAAAGCTCTGCTTGGGGAACAACCCCAACAGCAAAACTGGTGAAAAAGATACACACATGCCAGGAATATGAACAAATGTCCTACCTGTTGGAAATCATGCCACCCTTGGGAGAGCACTGGGAAATTATTAAGCATCCTTTCATCATTGTGAATGTTCACTTTGTTTAAAACAACAAATTTGAAAAATTTATTTGTTTAAAACAATGACATTTTATCAATTAAAACATGCAAAACATTTGTTGAATTGAAACAAATAAAAGTGCAAATAATTGGATGAAAAGCTCAAATTTATTTGATGGAATGGTAGCCTGCAAATGGCAAGACACCATGGATCTGAACAAATTTGAAATCAGTGATGTATATTGGAAGAGGGCTACATTGAACATAATGATCCTTTCTCTACCAATTTGAATCTCGATGTATTCGAAGCTTCAGTTGACGACGAATCGAGAATCTCTGACGAAACGACGGCTGTGGAACAAAAAGTCTTGTCAGGATGCAGTTACTTGCCAAATCCCTAATTTTTGCCTAGATTGCCCCAGAGTGAGGTACTCAATCTAGCGGGATATTTCAAGTCTCTAATTTTTGCCTGAGTTACCCTTGCGGGTTCTCCACCGAGACGCTCATTTTTGCCTAAGCCGCCTGTAGCGGTGTATTCGTCACTTTATGGTCTATTGATTAAACCAAAAGTAAAGTATACAAAGAATCGAGTCGCCACCGCACTTTTATTTATCCAAAGGACTGGCTAAAAAGCGAACAAAAGCCTAAGAAGTTTTACTCGTAGAAAACTAATGAAAAGATCATAGATCGGGGTAAGGGGTAAATTACGCAATGGGAAGGTGTTAGGCACCCAAAACGTCCTAGGTACTCCTAGGGAGCCCTTTTCACACTTGTTGTTTGAAATTGTTATTTGTTATGAAATAAGTATTGTGCAAACATGATTGGGATGATGAGAAAAGAATGTACAAGTTAATTATTTTTGTGTTTGAACGGATGAACACGTTCCTACGTACCTTTCCATGAAAAGGTAAAGGGTCAAAACGCCGTAGTTCGGCTAAAAACTTCCAAAAGTTAGTGGATTCAATTTTAAAACACAAGCTCTAAGGCTTTTCATTACCAATGGGAGAAAACTCAACCTGAATCAACAATCCACCATGCGAGGACGGCTTTAACATACTAGTGAGGGGTTAACCCTATAATAAGTATGGAAGACTTACAATCAACTCACTAAGGATAAGGTAAGATTTACATCAACCACTATGGTAATTGAAACCTATGGCTAATGCATGGAAAACTTAACAAGAATGGACAAAGCCACAAAACATTTGAATGGGTGAAGTTAATTGATTTGGGTTATTCACAAAAGGATGGTCAAGATATGATTAAGATCAATTCAAAATGAAGTATTTACAAAAGTGAAGTTTGAAAAATCAAGGACTTAAGGTCCAGGTTTCTAATTTGGAAAGAAGTGAGAATGTTTGCACAATATTTATCTCAAGTTTTTGAAAGCAATGTGTGAAAAGGTTAGGACATAATGGGGTGAATGGTGGATGGAATGTAAAACTTCTCAGAAAGTTCACCTCTTGAAATCATAAAGAAGATGATTCAAGTGTGTCCTTTGGAATAGGCAACAAACGAGCAATGATACATGAACATGGTAACAGAATAAAGTCAACAAAAGCGGATACCAGATGCCACTCAATGGTCTTATACCAGTCTCCTAAAACAAACCAGGATATCAGAGGCCACTCTATGGACTTATACTAATCTCCATCAACACAAAACCAAAACAAAACATGGATGTCAGCTGCCAATCTATCTGGACTTATACCAACCTCCACAGATGATCATAGGAAAACAAATGCCAAATCACATGGACTTACAATTGAATCCTCACATACAACAACAAGCTCAAGCAAAGAGCAAAGAGGATATGAGTGACCAATGAAATGGTCTTACACTCTATCCCTTCCATATCATGGGAACACTGGCCAATAAATGGACTTACAGTTGTCCTCGATGGGAAATCAAAGATATGTCACAAAGACAAACGAAATGATCATGCACTAATGAACAATTAATGATGATAAATGCACAATGGCAAACTCAAGCAAATATGCACACATGAGTCAAGTAATCAAGTCCATGAAGCAAAGAGCACACACTATACACAAGCAATTAGGCTCAAACAAGGTTAGGCATTGAAGCCAACTGGAAAGGGGTTAATATTGCTCTTAACCATGACATTGAAGGGTCAAGGTGAAGTAGATGAAAGGATATGAGGGGTGTGCCTCAGTGCTCTTATCCCTGGTCAAGGAGAGCATCAAATGATAGAAGGTGTGGGAGTTCAGAAAGTTGGAACTCTATCCACAAGTCAATGACTCTATAGATCTTGGGTTAATATCCCAATGCTTCAAACATGTAATGTGAGCAATGGGATGACACACTGAATAGTATGAGATAGACTACATATCTCTTTTATCTACCAATTTCCTTATTCAAAGGACTTTTCCTGCTTGGGGACAAAAATAAACAAGCACAAACATTGCCTCTTAAGGAGGACTTCAGACAGTTGCCTGGCTAAGTAACAAGCCAGGTCTTCCAGACTACATGAAGAAGAGGATGTTATACCTCAATGCTAATGCTATCAAGCAAAGCAAAGCAAGTTCTCAAAAGAACAAAAGCAACTAATGTACCTGAAATCAATCAAATATAATCAGTATACAACTCAAAGTCAAACAAGCAAGTTAAGGACCAACAGTCAACACAATCAATCACATGTGCAAAGCATAAGCTCAAATCAAGTGAGCTAAGCATCCTACAAAACAAACAAGTTAGTTCATAACAATCAACCCAACTCAATCAACTTGGATTAATCTCCTTAAAGCATTTGCTTCTTAACCTGAAAAGCAAACTCAAACATGAGAAGTAAGACCACTAGGACAAGCCTAGGGTCAAAAGCATATGAAAAATTTAAAACAGAACATGAAAATTGGTCAAAGTCAAGATTAATCACATAAGAACAAAGTCCAATTGGTCTCATATCAAAACTATGCACCAAATCCATTCCATACACAAATCATGTCAAAGTGTGCAAGTGTGAATCACATAGGAGAAACCAGAAGGAACACAATCAAATCAATACCAAAATGGCTCAATAAATACCACAAAAATTCAAGTCTAAACAGAACACATTTAATGAGCAACATGCCAAAAATCATGGCAATTGGATAAGTGGAAGTATGAAAATTAAAATCAACAAGTCATGGTATACACATACAAGTCCAAACTAGGCCACAAATGGTGCATCAACTTCAAGCAATCATAAAACAGTGAAGACAAATGATAAATGAATGGGGCCAAAGCCAAAATGAAGTTAAACATGTTAAGAATCAATCCACAAAATTTCAGCTTCATATGATAAGGCATGAGAATTTCATAAGTCATGTAAGTTGAACACTCAACAAAAGTTCACAAATGGCTAAACAGCAAATAAAATCCCAATCAAATAGGAAATGGGTCCAAAAAATCCACAAAAAATCATGGTCAAACCTAACATCTATATGTAATCACATGAAAAACTCCAGAGCAATTGGCATTCAATAAGCATGGAAACAAAATTCAAGAAGTTGGACTAAACATAGTGTGACACACATTGGCACACTCAACTTGATCACATCATATCTCCCAATCCAGGCATTCAAAAATAGCAAACTATATACCAAAATGACCATGAATGAGTCTAGATCATGCATATAAAATTTCATGTCCATAGGTTCAAGCATCATTATTTTACAATCAAAATGGTGAAGTATAGGCAAATAGCATACATGATCAAAACCAATAGACCAAAACAAAAACCAACCGTGCACAACTTTTGCTATCATGCCTAAAAAGAACTAGAGGAAAAATGGAGATCACTGCAAAAATTCCCACTCAATTTGGATGAAGAATGAATTATTTATGATTTTTGAAGTTTCATGATAAAATGAAATAAATATTTAACAATTAACATGAAATAATATGGCGCAATGGCAAACTTGTAAAATTAGGCGAAGTTTTTGAATGTTGGCGCCACAGCAAAACGCTGCGTTTCATTAAAAGAAACGCAGCCCCAATCACAACATGCCAAGTGGACGAATGCATGAAAGGAAAACTGAAATCAGCATGCAATACACGGGGAGAGAGATCAAAACGCGTCTGGGAACACAAACCCTAGGTGTTCTTGGTGTTCGTCAGCAACATGAACTTTTTCTCACAGAAACTTGTAAGCCACACATCATTCGAACCAGCACGCCTCATACATCACTAATCTAACAAGCATTCAACCTAATTCTAATCATGCTTCACGGATCGAGCCATAACAGTTTAGCATAGCAAAATTCAAATTGTGATAACTCACTCAATTCAACATGGAAATTCATGATCTAAAGTGCAGTATCATCTACAAACTAAGATCTACAAGAGGCATACATTTATTTCGTGAATTATAGGATTCGAATTCTTACCTCTATGAAACAACAGAAATGGAATCGAGCTCCTCAGGTCTTGGATGGTGAAAACAGATGACCTATGATGATGCAGAAGATGAGTGAAGGCAAGAAACTAGCTCAGCAATGTCCAGATTCTAAAAGATCTCCAACTGCCATGAACATGAGCTTGCTTCAACAGCTACGATTTCTTCAAGATTCTTCCAATGTTTGCTTCAACAGATTTCTAACAATACCTGTAGATGAAGATCAACACAAGTACCAGCCAAAAGAATGAGGAAATTCAATGGAAAAGTGAAAAAAGTTTGAAAAGAAATTGAGAGAATTTGGAGAATTTTTTATTTTGATCTGAGATTGTGAATTGTGGATCCCAATTTTCTGTTATGATTAGGACTATATAGTTCTGTTAATCACAACTAGTAAACATGATTAGCACAATTGGAATTGGATTAGTGAAATCAAGCTTGTTATGCAATTTGGCAAAATTGCCCTTTTTCAATTTGAACCAATGGAACAGTGCAATCTCCTTTTCAGCAAGTTTCAAATTCCATTTGAAAGCCATTTGCCTTGGTTTGAAATGAAAATTACATGTACTTTTCAAAAACACCTTTTTTCCCATCAAAATTTAAATGGTTCACTTGAAAAATGACCTTTTTATGTGATGATTTTTGATGAAGTGTAATGATGCATCATGATAGTACATGTCAAATGGAGTTTGCTCAAAAAAGAATCACCCAATTTGGCCTTTCCAATAAAAAGTTATGCAACTTTGAAGTTCAACTTTTCTTGGAAATGATTTGATCACAACTTGCCAACCACACATGAGAAATGAGTGTTCTTGAACTTTTTGGAAAGGTTAGAACAAGATCTTCAACTTTCATGTTGGACAAAATTTCATTTGAAGCATTCTTGGACATGTAATTTTGAGGAGAAGAACTTTCCATTTTTGGCAGTTTGAAATTACAGGTCACTTTCTATTTTTGGAAAGTTTTCATCTGACCTCAAATCCTTCAATGTTGATGTTTGAAATGTCAAATGAGACTTGTATGGACATGAATTAGGTCTTTCTAACCATCTCCCACCTTCAAATCCCTGATTAAACGCACAATTGACTTTGCTAGGGTTTTGGTTGACTAGGCCATGTTCTGATGAATTTCAAGCCTCTTTCACTTGAGATCTTGATTCAAAATAATGTCACAACTCATATGAGCTCTTATGAATGATCATGGTGCCCAAATTCTTCAAGAATGGTCACCATCCCTTGCTCAATGAATGCCTTGACTGTTTTGACCTAGTTTGCTTCATCTGCAAGTAACATGGTTAAATGACATATTTTTGTACTTTTGGTTAATAAACAAATGAAAAGAAATGATATACAAATGCAATACATGCTTGGTGATCAAGAATCACTCTCAAAAGGTATCCCACCCACTAGGGGAGGAAGCTAGGTGTACAAAGATCCTTGAGGCCATGCTATGATATGATATGAGCCATGAGGGATCTTAGGGACAAAATTGGGGTCTTACAGATGCCCCTATTTAAGGTCATTCTAGCCGGCGATTTGAAGTTTAGAAATCTTCATCTCGACGCGGTAGAATGGGCTTAAATAACAGTGATGAGACAAATTTTGGTCCCTAAGAGACCTCATGATGCAAATGTATGCATGCAAAAGACACAAAACTCTGTGGGGAATATGGTTTACACAGAAGAAAAGACGATCCATCGGAGTAATACACTCGCCAGGAGCAGAGACTCTAATAAGACTCTTATGGGGACTCTAATAGGGGATAAAAAACAGGGAAAGAATGCGTGAGCAGGACACGACTCTGAATTGGGACAGACAAAACTGACACAGCGTGAACAAAACACGACTCTGATTAGGGGATAACAGAGATCAGACTGGATACCTCACTGGGGAAGTGAAGGACTCACACTGGGGAATAGAGAATTCCAAAAGGAAACATATCCATTGGAAAGACACAAGCTGACTCAAACTATCCACAAAGGATACTTCGGATAAAAAATCCGGACTCGGACTAGGAAAAGATTCACAAAGAACCTCCCTGCCGAGGAATGCGTATACTGGGGAAAACGCCAATATAGCAAAGGGTAAAAATCACCAAAGGAAACTCCACAGGGGACTGTCTAACAAAGAGACTCTCCTGGGAAAAAGAAACAAGGATGAGGTGTTACCGGTATAAGGGTAACAAACTCGGAAAGAATGAATATCTAACACCGGTATAAGGGTGAGAGATATCAATCAACCAACATCTGAGAAAGACCTGAAAAAGATACATAAACTCAGGAAAATCTGACTCCACAAGGGACCAAGGTCATAATAGGGAGTAGAAAGGAAGGAACACCAGGGATACCGAAGTATATAATAGGTGACCGACCAAAGCGTGAATTGGTATATATGCCAAAACACTCATCATCCGAAAGAAGGGCTTGAAAAAAGCAAATCGACTTACATGATGGACGTTCGAATCCACAACAGGAAAATGAATCTTACTCAACTGGGGACATAAACCCAAAGAGTGCATGAGACATAATATCCATTACCGCCAGAACGTGGATAGAATACTCGCATGGTAAGGAACACCAGAGATACCGAAGTATATAATAGGTGATCTACCGAAAACGTGAATTCGTATATATGCCAAAACACACATCTGAAACACAACTGGTTAAAGGATGGATATTCGATTCTACAAAGAATACGAATCTTACTCTACTGGGGAAAATCAACAAAGGACTCCAACCAGAGAGCGCATGAGACATATTATTCATTACCGTCAGAACGTGAATAATATACTCGAAAGGAATAGACACCAGAGATACCGAAGTATATAATAGGTGACTAACCAAAGAGAGAGACAATCGATACCAAGCATCCGGGTAAACGAAAGACAACTTAAAGGATAAATTGCAAGCATCCGGCAATTATCCGACAACAAAGAATATTCGACTCCACAAAGGGAAATAACGAATCTTACTCGATCAGGGAAACACAAAAGGCTTCGACTGAAGAGTGCATGAGACATATTATCCATTACCGTCAGAACGTGGATAGTATACTCGCATGGAAGATTATCCACAACCGGTATAAGGGTTAATAAAGGATAAATCGACCGAACAGAAAGGCATCGGGATACCACCACTGGGTATATAATGATGACCAATCAAAAGGGAGCAACAACATTACCAACAAACGGGTAAATGAAGGAAGACTCACTGGAGATAAATTGCAAGCATCCGGCAATTATCCACAAAAGTGGGGATACATTGATAAACAATCAATGATCCGGGAAACAAATCACTAGCAAACAGTGAAAAGACCCACTGGCAACTTCAACAGGATAACATTGCAAGCATCTGGCAATGATTCAGAAGACTGTTGGGGATACAAGTGCTTACTCAAGAGCGACTAACCCGAGGCAGGGAGGGAATATCAACATCAAATATTGAATGAAGATAACCACAAAGGAGATATTAGGGTTTACATCTACCGAATACTAGGCAGAAGACCAAAAATCTGGTTGAGGAAACAAGAGGTTTAGCATTACCGACTACTGGGTAAGAAACCAAAGACTCAGCTGAGGATAAAATTGCTAGCAACCGGAAATTATCCACATGCATCATACGATACAACTCCGCTGGAGAGAAAAAATCACAGCGACATAGGATTTACAACTACCGAATGCTAGGTAGAAGACCACAAACTCCACTGGGGATAGAAATCACCACAGGGAGACAAACTCTGTTAGGGATAACACCACAACAACAGAAAATCCACCAACCACCAGATCGAACCACAAAGGTTACCTCTGCTAGGGGAAAAGAGATAGGACTTACGACTACCGAATACGGGGTAGTGGCCAAATACTCTGATGAGGATAAAAGATTAGGGTTTATACCAAACCACTAACTCCACGTGGGGATGGAAATATATCACAAATCCGCACGGGAAACAAAATAGGGTTTAACAACCACAAACTCTGCTAGAGAGTAAGAAAACCAGGATTTACGACTACCCACTACTAGGCAGAAAACCAACAACTCTTGCCGAGGAATAAAAGGTATATAACCACCAATTCCATCAAAAGGGCAAGGAAAAATAGGACTTACAACTACTGGTATGAGGGTAGAGGCCAATCGACTCTTGCTGAGGAATAAAAGGTGTATAACCACAAATTCCGCCAAGAGGAAAAAGGGAACAATAAGACTTACAACTACCGGTACGAGGGTAGAGGCCCAAAATCTCCGCTGGGGATAGAAATCACCACAGGGAAGCACAAGAAACAGACGACAAACGTCAATTCGGGAATGATCCGAAGAGACAGACTGAACCAAGACACGTCCTAATGAGGATATAACTCAAATAGGAACATCCATCCCAATATATGTGTTGGGAGGAAACGGAAGAAACCGTCATCCATGACGGTATATCTCAGTGGGGAACTGCAGAATGAAAGACAGACACTTTCTGCTTATGGGGCTGACTCTATATGGAGAGATTTAACACCCGACATCTGGTTAGGAAGATCTATAAAGATCTATATCACCATAGCAGGGAATAACAAACAAAGGATATATGGCAAAATGCAACATGAATATCTGAATGTTTATGAACATGCATGAATATGCGTGATTTATGTTTGATGAATGCTGACAAAACAGACATATCTAACACAACAGGTCCAGGAATCAAACGCCCGGTATTATACTTCCAGGGGAGAACCAACTGGAAAGCCAATCTGCTAGAGATCCATATGCTAAAAAGTAAAGATCTGCGAGGAGGCAAAAGATCAGAGATATCAGGAAACACCAAATCTCTAAGTGATGGATCCACCAACATCCCAACCAAGGCACAGAAAGTCACAACAGGCAGAAAGCCACCAAGACAAATCTGTTGGGGAACAAGAGAAATCTCAAAGTTCTGCAGGGGATCCCAGCATCAACTGCTACGGAAGCGAATCCAACCTAGCTCCACTAGGGAACAACCCACTGAGGGAGCAAAGATCACCCAAGTAGAATCCGGCTGCATAAGCAACTCTACTGGGGATACCGTCAATCACTGTCGGAGATACATCCACTGAGGGAGAAAATAGATCACACAAGTAGATTCTGCTACATAAGCCACTCTACTGAGGATCAAAAATATCAGGATATCAATCCAAAACTCTGGATGATAGGTCACCAATAACCCAGCTGGGGAACAGAGGATCTGCTGGGAAACAGAGAATTCCACAAGCAAAAACTGCTACAACAGCAACTCATTCAAAGATACCAACTCTGACGGGGATCTCGGAGAAATCACAGATACGATCCATCAAACCACAAATCTACTGACGGCTCCACTTGGGATCTACTGAGGATTCCACATGGAGGAAGAGGATAAATGTTCTGCTGGAGAGAACAGGCACTTTGATGGAGAGGAAACAACAACTCCTACTAGCAACTGTGCTTGAGGAAAACAGACAAAGCTAGGGAAATATGGATGAAATACCGGGATCAACCCAATCAACCACTGAATCTTCAAAAAGAAATCACCCATGCTGAGGAGAGACCACTGCTGCTGGAGAAGAAACTGAGTCTTCAATAAACCCTCTGCTCTGACTACACTGGGGAGAAAGACGGGATATGGGGATGTCAACCCACTAACCACGAATCTTCTGAAAAGCTGAGCAACCATGCTGGGGAGAGACTACTGCCGGAGAACAGACTGAGTCTTCAACACACAACTCTGCTTTGGGTCTCACAATCCACAGAAGCTCTGCTTAGGGAACAACCCTAACAACAAATCTCTGCTTGGGGAACAACCCCACCAACGAAATCTGGAGAAAGAGGATACAACCAAACCAGGAGTATGAACAAATGTCTTACCTGTTGGAAATCATGCCACCCTTGGGAGAGCACTGAGAAATTCTTAGGTATCCTTTTATCATTGTGAATGTTCACTTTGTTTAAAACAACAATTTTGAAAAATTTTGTTTTTAAAACAATGACATTTTATCAATTAAAACATGCGAAACATTTGTTGAATTGAAACAAATAAGAGTGCAAATAATTGGATAAAAAGCTCAAATTTATTTGATGGAATGGTAGTCTGCAAATGGCAAGACTCCATAGATCTGTACAAATTTGAAATCAGTGATATATATTGGAAGAGGGCTACATTGAACATAATGATCCTTTCTCTACCAATTTGAATCTCGATGTATCCGAAGCTTCAGTTGACGACGAATCGAGAATCTCTGACGAACAGACAGCTGGTGGAACAGAAAGTCTTGTCAGGATGCAGTTACTTGCCAGATCCCTAATTTTGCCTAGATTGCCCCCAGAGTGAAGTACTCAATCTAGCGAGATACAAATATTCTTTTCAAGTCTCTAACTTTTGCCTGGATTACCCTTGTGGGTTCTCCACCGAGACGCTCATTTTTGCCTAAGCCGCCCTTTCGGGTTTTCAACTTAGCGAGCTATTCTGTTTTTATATACTCTTTTTTTTAGGCAAAGTATTTCTTGACTGCATCTGAATTCACAGGACGAGTGAAGTCCTCCCCATCCATTGTTGTAAGCATCAAAGCTCCACCTGAAAAGGCTCTCTTGACAACATATGGACCCTCATAGTTTGGAGTCCACTTGCCCCTGGAATCGGGCACGAAAGACAAAACTTTCTTGAGCACGAGGTCACCTTCTCGGAACACACGAGGCTTGACCTTCTTATCGAATGCTTTCTTCATTCTCTGCTGATATAACTGACCATGACACATGGCAGTTAATCGCTTCTCTTCAATCAAATTCAGCTGGTCATAACGACTCTGAATCCATTCAGCATCAGTCAACTTGGCTTCCATCAAGACTCTCATTGATGGGATCTCCACCTCTACTGGGAGAATGGCCTCCATGCCATAAACAAGAGAGAAAGGGGTTGCCCCTGTTGAAGTGCGTACAGACGTACGATATCCATGCAAAGCAAATGGCAGCATCTCGTGCCAATCTTTGTATGTGACAGTCATCTTCTGGATAATCTTCTTAATATTCTTATTAGCAGCTTCAACAGCCCCATTCATCTTGGGTCTGTAACGAGAGGAGTTATGGTGTGCAATCTTGAACTCAGCGCACAACTCATCCATCATCTTATTATTCAGATTAGATCCATTATCAGTAATGTTCCTCTCTGGCACACCATAACGGCAAATCAGCTGGTTCTTGATAAACTTCACAACCACCTGTCTGGTTACATTCGCATACGAAGCGGCTTCAACCCATTTGGTGAAGTAATCGATTGCTACGAGAATAAACCTGTGTCCATTGGACGCTTTCGGCTCGATCATGCCGATCATGTCAATTCCCCACATAGAGAAAGGCCATGGTGATGAAATCATATTCAGAAGTGTCGGAGGAATATGAATCTTAACCGCATAAATCTGACACTTGTGACATTTCTTCACATATTTGCAACAGTCATACTCCATTGTCAGCCAATAGTAGCCTGCTCTTAACATCTTCCTAGCCATGGCATGTCCATTGGAATGAGTACCAAATGAACCCTCATGGACCTCAGTCATCAACAGGTTTGCTTCGTGTCTATCCACGCATCTGAGCAAAACCATATCAAAATTTCTTTTATACAGCACTTCACCACTGAGGTAGAAACTGCCTGACAACCTTCTCAAAGTTTTCCTATCTTTCACAGATGCCCCAGGCGGGTAGACCTGATTCTGAAGGAAATTCTTGATATCAAAATACCAAGACTTGTCATCATTGACTTCTTCAAATGCAAATATGTGAGCTGGTCTATCCAACCGCATCACAGTAATATTGGGGACTTCATTCCACCGTCTGACTACAATCATGGAAGCAAGCGTAGCAAGAGCATCTGCTATCCGATTATCCTCTCGAGGAATATGATGAAATTCAACTTCTGTAAAGAATGTCGAAATCCTTCTTGCATAATCTCTGTACGGAATGAGGCCAGGCTGATTCGTCTCCCATTCACCCTTGATCTGATTAACAACTAAGGCCGAATCACCATACACATCAAGATGCTTGATTCTCAAATCAATGCATTCTTCGAGTCCCATAATACAGGCCTCATACTCAGCCATATTATTCGTGCATTTGAAAGTTAGCCTTGCTGTAAACGGAATATGCGAACCTTGAGGAGTAATAATCACTGCCCCAATTCCATTTCCATACTGATTAACAGCGCCATCAAACACCATCGTCCATCTGGAACCAGGTTCCGGACCTTCATCAAGTGTAGGCTTATCACAGTCTTTCATCTTCAAATACAGAATCTCCTCATCAGGGAAGTCATACTGAACAGACTGATGATCTTCAATCTGCTGGTGCGCTAAATGGTCATCCAAGATACTACCTTTGATAGCTTTCTGAGCTCGATACTCGATATCATACTCAGACAACAACATCTGCCAACGGGCAATCCTCCCAGTTAAAGCAGGCTTCTCAAAGATATACTTGATTGGATCCATTCTGGATATCAACCAAGTTGTATGATTTATCATGTACTGGCGCAAACGCTTAGCAGCCCAAGCCAAAGCACAGCACGTCTTCTCAAGCGTTGAGTACCGAGACTCACAATCAGTAAACTTTTTACTGAGATAGTATATAGCAGATTCTTTCTTCCCTGATTCATCTTGCTGACCGAGTACACAACCCATTGAGTCTTCAAGAACAGTCAGATACATAATCAGAGGTCTTCCTTCCACAGGAGGAGACAAGATCGGAGGTTCAGACAGATACTCTTTGATACTATCGAAAGCTTTCTGGCAATCCTCGGTCCAATCATGAGATTGATCTTTCCGGAGGAGCTTGAATATCGGCGCACATGTGGCAGTCATGTGGGATATAAATCTGGAAATGTAGTTCAAGCGGCCAAGAAAACCTCGAACTTGCTTCTCAGTTTTGGGTGCAGGCATCTCTTGTATTGCTTTGACCTTTGCAGGATCAACTTCAATACCTTTCTCGCTGACAACGAAACCCAACAACTTGCCAGAACGGACTCCAAAAGTACATTTGTTCGGATTCAGGCGAAGTCTAAACTTCCTCAGACGCTGAAAAAGCTTCAACAAATGCTCAACATGCTCAACTTCCGTTCGGGACTTAGCAATCATATCATCAACATAGACCTCTATCTCCTTGTGCATCATATCATGAAACAAGGTAGTCATAGCTCGTTGATACGTGGCTCCGGCGTTTTTCAGACCGAAGGGCATCACTCGATAACAGAATGTTCCCCAAGGTGTGATGAATGTTGTCTTCTCCATATCTTCGGGTGCCATCTTGATTTGATTATATCCGGAAAATCTGTCCATGAACGAAAAGACTTTGAATTTAGCTGTATTGTCTACCAACATATCAATGTGTGGTAGAGGAAAATCATATTTTGGACTAGCCTTATTCAAATCTCTATAATCAACACACATACGGACTTTTCCGTCCTTCTTAGGAACAGGCACAATATTGGCCACCCATTGAGGATATGTAGAAGTCACCAGAAACCCCGCATCAATTTGCTTCTAAACTTCCTCTTTGATCTTCACTGCCATATCTGGATGAGTTCTTCTGAGCTTCTACTTCACAGGCACGCACTCAGGCTTCAAAGGCAGGAAATGTTGCACAATATCTGTATCTAGACCTGGCATGTCTTCATATGACCAAGCGAAGATATCTGAATATTCTCGTAGCAAACTGATCAATTCCTTCTTGACAGACTCTTCAAGGAGTGCCCCAATCTTCACCATGCGAACACAATCCTCAGACCCCAAGTTGACTGTTTCCAGATCTTCGAGATGCGGCTGAATGATCTTCTTCTCGTGCTCAAGGAGACGGGTAATCTCATTAGGAATTTCTTCAACATCATCTTCCTCTGCCTCGAATACAGGGAATTCAAAATTGGGAGATGGCGTTGGATCATTATGTTCAATGGGTTTTAGAATCAACCTGCATAATGATTTTGGTTAATGAAAACTTTTAGAATTTAAACAAGCAAACCATTATGCAGATGAAAAAGGTTGCTTTTATTCTTGTTTTTATGGGTTTTTTGTGATCACTGATTTCATGCAAAAGCAAAAGGTGAAAACAAATGGAAAAACAAATGTTTAACAATGCATTAATTGAATGAAAACATCATTGTATATATGAGCCAACAATGTCATCACTTCTCCTTTGGGCATGGGAGAAGGGTTTTAAACAAAGTGAGCAATTACTCTGATCTACGGATAACTGTAGGAACATCCACAGCGACCCAATTGTGGCAGACACCACCAGAGATAACAAAGTTGCTCAGATCCTCTGTATCCTCTTCTAAGATAGCAGCAGCTTCTTCCGGTTGATCATCATGGATGAATCCTCCACTCGTGAACAGACCTTGCTCATTATATGCCCCAGAACAATAGCCAATGCCAGCCCGGGATTTATTGTCTTCCAGCTCGATCATCTTCCCTAAACCAGCAACTGCATCACATTCAATGGCCAGTTTTGCATCTTTGTAGGAAGCAAATGAAGGAGACTTCTTCTCAATCGGTTCATCAATAGATAAAGCTTGGAACGGCGTTCCAACTTCATCCTCTGCATCAATATATGAGAAAGAAGACAGGTGGCTAACCAGGAGAGCCTTTTCTCCCCCTACCACAACCAGTTTTTTATTCTTGACAAATTTCAGCTTCTGGTGTAGGGTGGATGTCACGGCGCCAGCCTCGTGAATCCATGGTCTACCAAGGAGACAGCTGTAAGATAGGTGGATATCCATTACCTAAAAGGTAACCTGGAAATCACTTGGTCCTATTTTGATTGGGAGATCCACTTCCCCAATCACGGTCTTGCGCGACCCATCAAAAGCCTTCACAACGACCCCACTCTGCCTCATAGGAGGACCTTGATATGACAATCTGGAGAGTGTGGTTTTTGGCAATACATTTAACGATGATCCAGTGTCCACCAGGACGTTGGACATAGCATCAGATTTACAGTTCATGGAAATATGTAAAGCCATGTTGTGGTCTCTTCCCTCCTCAGGGAGATCAGCGTCACTAAAACTCAAAGTGTTGCAAGCAGTAATGTTTGCAACGATGCTGTCAAATTGTTCTATGGTGACGTCATGATCAACATAAGCCAAATCCAAAACCTTCTGCAGAGCCTCCCTATGGGGTTCTGAATTCAACAACAGAGATAATATGGAGATTTTGGACGGCGTTTGTAGAAGCTGGTCTACAACATTGTACTCACTCTTCTTGATGAGCCTTAGCATCTCATCAGATTCTTCGTTCACAATGCCACTAGGGCCAACTGAAGAAGTAGGAGTCTTTTGTACAGAGGAGGGTCTGGCAACATCAAGTGCCGGATTCTGAACATTCACCGCCATTCCAACCGGGCGTTCAGCAGATTCAGACGCAACAGGAGCCTTGGGCTGTGCAGAAAACACACGACCACTCCGGGTCAGCCCGCTCACGTCAGCGATATTGGTTACAGCAGTTGAAGGCAAAGGCACTTCTTTCCCATCCTGCACAGCAACTGGGTTATATCTGAACGGTACAGCTTTGTCAGATGAATAAGGCACAGGGCCTGCAGGTTTAATGACCAAGGAGGGAGAAGCCTTCGGCTTGCTGCTATCATAGCGAATAACAACAGGCTCGGGTAACTTGAACACAGGAGATATAACATTAACCTCTGGTTCGTCTTCATCAACATTGCGATTCTGGAGAATCTCAATGGTTCCCTCGTCTAACAGCTCTTGCAATTCTCTTCGCACCTGATTGCAACCCAAGCGATTAACCGAACAGATACGGCATTTGTCGTGGTCATGCTCCATGTAGCTGTACTGACACAGCAATCTATGCAATTCAACCAACGACCGTCGAATATGACTTACATATTTGACCTTATATTTCCCAGGGCATCCCTGGACCATGTTCATATATTTCCCATGCGCAGGCAATGGGTTCTTGGTGACATTTGGGCCTGAATCTTCAAAGCTCAAAATTCCACATCTCATAAGGTCCTGAACCTTAGTCTTAGGTGGATAACAGTTTTCGATATTATGGCCCGGAGCTCCGGAATGATAAACACAGTGCTGGTCTGGTTTATACCACCATTGCGGATTAGCAGGAATAGCAGGAGGATCCCTGGGAGTAACCAACTTCCTCTCCAACAAGGAGGGATACAGCTCGGCGTATGACATAGGAATCGGATCGAAGCTGATCTTCTTCCTATCATAACTCAAGTTAGCTTGGTTGGTTGTGCTACCACGAGGCTGGTAAGCCTGTTGCTATGGGCGTTGCTGTTGCTGATACTGAGGCTGCTGATATTGCTGTTGTTGATGCTGTTGATTATCTCTAAATACAGGTGCTATATGAGCCACCTGGTGCTGATTTCCGGCACGACGTGCGGGCTTCCTCTGAACAGAGGGCTTCCTTGGTTTATTATGGGACTGCACAGCATGTGCTTCCCCATCCTTCTTCTTAGCAAATGCTCCATACCGCTTGCTAGAAGAGCCTTCATCCTTCGCCAATCGTCCTTCACGGACACCTTCTTCCAGCCGCATCCCCATGTTCACCATCTCGGTGAAGTCAGAGGGAGCACTAGCGACCATCCGCTCGTAATAAAAAGAACTAAGAGTCTTCAAAAAGATCTTAGTCATCTCTTTCTCTTCCAGCGGTGGAGTAATTTGAGCAGCTAGCTCTCGCCACCTCTGGGCGTACTCTTTGAATGTCTCCTTGTCCTTCTGCGACATGGACCTGAGTTGATCTCGGTCAGGCGCCATATCGACGTTATATTTATACTGCTTGACGAAGGCTTCGCCAAGATCGTTGAAGGAACGAATATTAGCACTGTCTAAACTCATGTACCATCTGAGCGCAGCACCAGACAGGCTATCTTGGAAATAATGGATCAGAAGCTGATCATTATCAGTCTGGGTAGACATCTTCCTGGCATACATGACCAGGTGGGCAAGAGGGCAGGTGTTCCCCTTATATTTTTCAAAGTCAGGTACTTTGAATTTGATTGGTATTTTCACACCGGGAACAAGGCACAACTCGGCGGCAGACTTGCCGAATAGATCTTTCCCTCTAAGAGTTTTCAATTCCTTCCTCAGCTCTAGGAATTGATCGTTCATGGCGTCCATCTTTTCATTAACATCCGGGCCCTCAGACGGCTCGGAATGATAGATGGTGTCGTCTACCCTCGACATGGTATGCACGACAGGAGGAGAAACAACAGGGACCGGGCTAGATGCCGGCATATGAGCAAAAGTTGGAGCAGGGATGTCAGGCATGAAACCTGGAGGCATACCCCAAGGAAACCCGACTGGCATAGCGTGGGGCACAAAATGAGCACTGGCGGCTGGCACAGCTGGAGCGACGACCTCAGAAATGACCGTCCTCTGGGTAGGAGTTGCAGGAGGTTGAGAAGCCTGGTTCTGAGCAGACAGAAACTGCTCCATCAACGCGCTCAGGCGAGCGACCTCTTCTTTCAGTTCCCGATTCTCTTGTTCTAGCTGATCCATAACTCTCGCAGAATTGGCTCGAGTATAATACCGGTGAGTCAACTTGTCTTCAAAATAAATGAAGAACACAAGGTTAGGACAGGAAGACCAGAAGCAAAGGTACCTGCTTATGCAAAATGATGCATGAAATGCTTGTGTAGATGCTTTATTTATTTTCAAGGAACCCTTAGGGTATTATTTGCAACTTTTTTGAATATTAATCATTTTAATTGCATATGGAAAATATCTCATTCAATATATTTGAGACAAAGAAGTACAGCATTTTGATCATTACAAAAGAGAAAAGGAAAATAACATCCTATGGATCCCTAGAAGCTCGGGATGCTGGAAGACGAGAAACACAAAGCTTCTTGATCTCTCTCTCATAGGCTGCTTCCATATTTGCCTTCGCCTTAGCAAGCTGATCATACTTCCTCTTCCAGAACTTGGAAGACTGAGGAAGCAGAGAAGTCCAAGCGTCGTTCGGATCGTCGATCACCTGATGCTCGAGAAACTCAATCAGAGCATCCTTCTCTTTAATCTGCTGAAGCAATTCCTCTCTTTCACGGATCCAAGCACGTGAAAGGTCTTCCTCTCTCAAATCCTCTACACGTTGGATAGGGAGGGTTGAAGGCCCAGCCACATCCAAAGGTGTAGGTCTCGGATGATCATATGGAATCAGGTATTCGGCGGCTCTCTGTCTGACCCAAGAAGTATACGGCTCCAAAGCAATTCAATTCTTCGGACCCAATTCATTCCTACTCTTCTGGCGGATATTGCGCCAAGCGCGGACAAATCTGGCTTTCAGGCCTTGGGGATCTTTACCCTCCTGAAAGAACACACCTTCTAACAGAATGTTATGAGGTTTATCCTTTAGGGGGAACCCAAGCTGACGACGTGCAAGAATAGGATTGTAGCTGATCCCCCCACATGTACCAAGAAGAGGTACATTAGGGAATTCACCACAATAATCAATGATCTGAACGGTATCATACACGCGATCATACCAAGAGATATCATCATTAGTGAGAGACATAAGCCTCTGAGACCACCGTAGACATCCCTTGTTCTCCTTGAAAGCAACTGTCTGCGGCAAGTGCGAAATAAACCACTTGTACAGCAAAGGCAAACAGCAGACAATAACTCCTCCACCTTTTGCGTTCCTCAAATGCAAAGAGACGTAGGCATCACCCAACAAAGTCGGAACAGGATTAAGAACTGAGAAGATCCTAAAAGCATTCATGTCCACGAACTTATCGAAGTTGGGAAACAACACCAATCCATAGATGAGCAGCACAAACAGAGCCTCAAGGGCATCCTCACTCCTGGCTTCCCCATAAAAGGTAGCTTGAGCGATAAGGAACTCGGACGGAAAACCCTGAATTCCACCTTTGGTAGTCAAATTAGCTTTGATCAAAGCTTCATCTATATGCAACAAACTTGCAATCTCTCGCGCAGACAGAATACTCTCTAGGCCACTGAAAGGCACCTGATCCAAAATAGGAATCCCAATAAGATGAGAATACTCTTCCAAGGTAGGAAACAGCTGGATGTCCGGAAATGAGAAGCAATGATACAGCGGATCATAGAACTGAGCTAGAGTACTCATCAGTCCCTCATCAACCTGAGTAGTCCGCAGAGGTAAAAGCTTCCCATACCGAGCTTTGAAACCCAAGGGATCTAGTACATAAGATGTCAGATTCCTTAACTCTTTTACATCAGGCTGTCTAAAGATGTACTTCTTCGTATGCCTTTTTGGTCTTTCCATGTCTGAAAATTTTGCAAATAAACCCTTTTAAGTTCCTTGAAAATTTTCTTTTTTTCTGATGACATGAATGCGGATGAATGTATGAATGCATGAATGCAACAATCACACTCAAGGATCAAGCAAAGCACACCAGACAAAGGTCATGGGAAAGCTCATTGTATCCCTAATATCAATCATCCATTTTGGTGGATTTAGGTTTTCACCTTATCGACACCCAAGTTCCATTGATATTAACGGTACATGAACCGGCTCGGACATCCTTAATATCAATCTTTCGTTTTGGTGGATTCAGGTTTTACACCTTATCAACACCCAGGTTCCATTGATATTAAGGTTGTCTGAACGACTCGACCATGAATCACGGGTTTGCTGAGAGTCTCGAGCATGGAGTCTCGGCTAAGAACCACCCAAAGGGAGTGTACTAGGGTTTAAACCTGCCAGACATGTTCTACCAGAGGTTCCCATAATCATCGTCCCATCTTTCGAATATTATCGGAGGAACGAATACTCGTATTCCAAAAATATTCTCAAGAGAAACTCTTATGAGTGTAGTATCGCGTAACAATCGCATCAGAACTTACAGCTGAACGACCTCCGCACTACGTCCTAAACATAGGCCAGGATGGGCTTGGTAAACTAAGGTCCTTGGCTTCTAAGGCACATGATTGAAAGAATAATGCCTAGCCACAAATAACTTGTGTGACATTATTAATTCAACATGACCTCCACCAAGTGAATGGACTCGCAAGTCAACTGGCTAAGGAATACTCCACACCAGTCAACAAGACTATGCCATTCTCCTATCCTAAGGTGTACTCGAGTTCGGGTATAGAACTCATCTCACAGAGATCGCCAAAGCAAATAGCAATTGTATATCAAGCAATTCAAACATTACAATCAATACAGTTATCCCAAGTTGTACAAAAATATGTCAAATAACAAATAACAATATAGCACAACAAGGGTGAAAAGTAGGCAATACCACCAAGGAGGTGTTCGTGGATAGGGCCTTTATTCCCCAGCAGAGTCGCCACTTTTCTGTAGCGGTGTATTCGTCACTTTATGGTCTATTGATTAAACCAAAAGTAAAGTATACAAAGAATCGAGTCGCCACCGCACTTTTATTTATCCAAAGGACTGGCTAAAAAGCGAACAAAAGCCTAAGAAGTTTTACTCATAGAAAACTAATGAAAAGATCAGAGATCGGGGTAAGGGGTAAATTATGCAATGGGAAGGTGTTAGGCACCCAAAACGTCTTAGGTACTCCTAGGGAGCCCTTTTCACACTTGTTGTTTGAAATTGTTATTTGTTATGAAATAAGTATTGTGCAAACATGATTGGGATGATGAGAAAAGAATGTACAAGTTAATTATTTTTGTGTTTGAACGGATGAACTCGTTGCCTACGTACCTTTCCATGAAAAGGTAAAGGATCAAAACGCCGTAGTTCGGCTAAAAACTTCCAAAAGTTAGTGGATTCAATTTTAAAACACAAGCTCTAAGGCTTTTCATTACCAATGGGAGAAAACTCAACCTGAATCAACAATCCACCATGCGAGGACGGCTTCAACATACTAGTGAGGGGTTAACCCTATAATAAGTATGGAAGACTTACAATCAACTCACTAAGGATAAGGTAAGATTTACATCAACCACTATGGTAATTGAAACCTATGGCTAATGCATGGAAAACTTAACAAGAATGGACAAAGCCACAAAACATTTGAATGGGTGAAGTTAATTGATTTAGGTTATTCATAAAAGGATGGTCAAGATATGATTAAGATCAATTCAAAATGAAGTATTTACAAAAGTGAAGTTTGAAAAATCAAGGACTTAAGGTCCAGGTTTCTAATTTGGAAAGAAGTGAGAATGTTTGCACAATATTTATCTCAAGTTTTTGAAAGCAATGTGTGAAAAGGTTAGGACATAATGGGGTGAATGGTGGATGGAATGTAAAACTTCTTAGAAAGTTCACCTCTTGAAATCATATAGAAGATGATTCAAGTGTGTCCTTTGGAATAGGCAACAAACGAGCAATGATACATGAACATGGTAACAGAATAAAGTCAACAAAAGCGGATACCGGATGCCACTCAATGGTCTTATACCAGTCTCCTAAAACAAACAAGGATATCAGAGGCCACTCTATGGACTTATACTAATCTCCATCAACACAAAACCAAAACAAAACATGGATGTCAGCTGCTAATCTATCTGGACTTATACCAACCTCCATAGATGATCATAGGCAAACAAATGCCAAATCACATGGACTTACAATTGAATCCTCACATACAACAACAAGCTCAAGCAAAGAGCAAAGAGGATATGAGTGACCAATGAAATGGTCTTACACTCTATCCCTTCCATATCATGGGAACACTGGCCAATAAATGGACTTACAGTTGTCCTCAATGGGAAATCAAAGATATGTCACAAAGACAAACGAAATGATCATGCACTAATGAACAATTAATGATGATAAATGCACAATGGCAAACTCAAGAAAATATGCACACATGAGTCAAGTAATCAAGTCCATGAAGCAAAGAGCACACACTATACACAAGCAATTAGGCTCAAACAAGGTTAGGCATTGAAGCCAACTGGAAAGGGGTTAATATTGCTCTTAACCATGACATTGAAGGGTCAAGGTGAAGCAGATGAAAGGATATGAGGGGTGTGCCTCATTGCTCTTATCCCTGGTCAGGGAGAGCATCAAATGATAGAAGGTGTGGGAGTTCAGAAAGTTGGAACTCTATCCACAAGTCAATGACTCTATAGATCTTGGGTTAATATCCCAATGCTTCAAACATGTAATGTGAGCAATGGGATGACACACTGAATAGTAGGAGATAGACTACATATCTCTTTTATCTACTTATTGCCTTATTCAAAGGACTTTTCCTGCTTGGGGACAAAAATAAACAAGCACAAACATTGCCTCTTAAGGAGGACTTCAGACAGTTGCCTGGCTAAGTAACAAGCCAGGTCTTCCAGACTACATGAAGAAGAGGATGTTATACCTCAATGCTAAGTCTATCAAGCAAAGCAAAGCAAGTTCTCAAAAGAACAAAAGCAACTAATGTACCTGAAATCAATCAAATATAATCAGTATACAACTCAAAGTCAAACAAGCAAGTTAAGGACCAACAGTCAACACAATCAATCACATGTGCAAAGCACAAGATCAAATCAAGTGAGCTAAGCATCCTACAAAACAAACAAGTTAGTTCATAACAATCAACCCAACTCAATCAACTTGGATTAATCTCCTTAAAGCATTTGCTTCTTAACCTGAAAAGCAAACTCAAACATGAGAAGTAAGACCACTAGGACAAGCCTAGGGTCAAAAGGAGATGAAAAATTTAAAACAGAACATGAAAATTGGTCAAAGTCAAGTTTAATCACATAAGAACAAAGTCCAATTGGTCCCATATCAAAACTATGCACCAAATCCATTCCATACACAAATCATGTCAAAGTGTGCAAGTGTGAATCACATAGGAGAAACCAGAAGGTACACAATCAAATCAATACGAAAATGGCTCAATAAATCCCACAAAAATTCAAGTCTAAACAGAACACATTTAATGAGCAAAATACCAAAAATCATGGCAATTGGATAAGTGGAAGTATGAAAATTAAAATCAACAAGTCATGGTATACACATACAAGTCCAAACTAGGCCACAAATGGTGCATCAACTTCAAGCAATCATAAAACAGTGAAGACAAATGATAAATGAATGGGACCAAATCCAAAATGAATTTAAACATGTTAAGAATCAATCCACAAAATTTCAGCTTCATATGATAAGGCATGAGAATTTCACAAGTCATGTAAGTTGAACACTCAACAAAAGTTCACAAATGGCTAAACAGCAAATAAAATCCCAATCAAATAGGAAATAGATCCAAAAATCCACAAAAAATCATGGTCAAACCTAACATCTAGATGTAATCACATGCAAAAATCCAGAGCAATTAGCATTCAATAAGCATGGAAACAAAATTCAAGAAGTTGGACTAAACATAGTGTGACACACATTGGCAGACTCAACTTGATCACATCATATCTCCCAATCCAGGCATTCAAAAATAGCAAACTATATACCAAAATGACCAGGAATGAGTCTAGATCATGCATATAAAATTTCATGTCCATAGGTTCAAGCATCATTATTTCACAATCAAAATGGTGAAGTATAGGCAAATAGCATACATGATCAAAACCAATAGACCAAAACAAAAACCAACCGTGCACAACTTTTGCTATCATGCCTAAAAAAACTAGAGGAAAAATGGAGATCACTGCAAAAATTCCCACTCAATTTGGATGAAGAATGAATTATTTATGATTTTTGAAGTTTCATGATAAAATGAAATAAATATTTAACAATTAACATGAAATAATATGGCGCAATGGCAAACTTGTAAATTAGGCGAAGTTTTTCAATGTTGGCGCCACAGCAAAACGTTGCGTTTCATTAAAAGAAACGCAACCCCAATCACAACATGCCAAGTGGACGAATGCATGAAAGGAAAACAGAAATTAGTATGCAATACACGGGGAGAGAGATCAAAACGCGTCTGGGAACACAAACCCTAGGTGTTCTTGGTGTTCGTCAGCAACATGAACTTTTTCTCACAGAAACTTGTAAGCCACACATCATTCGAACCAACACGCCTCATACATCACTAATCTAACAAGCATTCAACCTAATTCTAATCATGCTTCACGGATCGAGCCATAACAGTTTAGCATAGCAAAATTCAAATCGTGATAACTCACTCAATTCAACATGGAAATTCATTATCTAAAGTGCAGTATCATCTACAAACTAAGATCTACAAGAGGCATACATTTATTTCGTGAATTATAGGATTCGAATTCTTACCTCTATGAAACAACAGAAATGGAATCGAGCTCCTCAGGTCTTGGATGGTGAAAACAGATGACCTATGATGATGCAGAAGATGAGTGAAGGCAAGAAACTAGCTCAGCAATGTCCAGATTCGAAAAGATCTCCAACTGCCATGAACATGAGCTTGCTTCAACAACTGCGATTTCTTCAAGATTCTTCCAATGTTTGCTTCAACAGATTTCTAACAATACCTGTAGATGAAGATCAATACAAGTACCAGCCAAAAGAATGAGGAAATTCAATGGAAAAGTGAAAAAAGTTTGAAAAGAAATTGAGAGAATTTGGAGAATTTTTGATTTTGATCTGAGATTGTGAATTGTGGATCCCAATTTTCTATTATGATTAGGACTATATAGTCCTGTTAATCACAACTAGTAAACATGATTAGCACAATTGGAATTGGATTAGTGAAATCAAGCTTGTTATGCAATTTGGCAAAATTGCCCTTTTTCAATTTGAACCAATGGAACAGTGCAATCTCCTTTTCAACAAGTTTCAAATTCCATTTGAAAGCCATTTTCCTTGGTTTGAAATGAAAATTACATGTACTTTTCAAAAACACCTTTTTTCCCACCAAAATTTAAATGGTTCACTTGAAATATGACCTTTTTATGTGATGATTTTTGATGAAATATAATGATGCATCATGATAGTACATGTCAAATGGAGTTTGCTCAAAAAAGAATCACCCAATTTGGCCTTTCCAATCAAAAGTTATGCAACTTTGAAGTTCAACTTTTCTTGGAAATGATTTGATCACAACTTGCCAACCACATATACGAAATGAGTGTTCTTGGACTTTTTGGAAAGGTGAGAACAAGATCTTCAACTTTCATGTTGGACAAATTTTCATTTGAAGCATTCTTGGACATGTAATTTTGAGGAGAAGAACTTTCCATTTTTGGCAGTTTGAAATTACAGGTCACTTTCTATTTTTGGTAAGTTTTCATCTGACCTCAAATCCTTCAATGTTGATGTTTGAAATGTCAAATGAGACTTGTATGGACATGAATGAGGTCTTTCTAACCATCTCCCACCTTCAAATCCCTGATTAAATGCACAGTTGACCACAGTTGACTTTGCTAGGTTTTGGTTGACTGGGCCATGTTCTGATGAATTTCAAGCCTCTTTCACTTGAGATCTTGATTCAAAATGATGTCACAACTCATATGAGCTCTTATGAATGATCATGGTGCCCAAATTCTTCAAGAATGGTCACCATCCCTTGCTCAATGAATGCCTTGACTATTGACCTAGTTTGCTTCATCTGCAAGTAACATGGTTAAATGACATATTTTTGTACTTTTGGTTAATAAACAAATGAAAAGCAATGATATACAAATGAAATACATGCTTGGTGATCAAGAATCACTCTCAAAAGGTATCCCACCCACTAGGGAAGGAAGCTAGGTGTACAAAGATCCTTGAGGCCATGCTATGATATGATATGAGCCATGAGGGATCTTAGGGACAAAATTGGGGTCTTACACCGCCCTTTTGGGTTTTCAAATTAGCGAGCTATTCTATTTTTATATACTTTTTTTTAGGCAAAGTATTTCTTGACTGCATCTGAATTCATAGGACGAGTGAAATCCTCCTCATCCATTGTTGTAAGCATCAATGCACCGCCTGAAAAGGCTCTCTTAACAACATATGGACCCTCGTAGTTTGGAGTCTACTTGCCCCAGGAATCGGGCGCGAAAGACAAGACTTTCTTGAGCACGAGGTCACCTTCTTGGAACACACGAGGCTTGACCTTCTTATCGAATTCTTTCTTCATCCTCTGTTGATATAACTGACCATGACACATGGCAGTTAATCTCTTCTCTTCAATCAAATTCAGTTGGTCGTAACGACTCTGAACCCATTCAGCATCAGTCAACTTGGTTTCCATCAAGACTCACATTGATGGGATCTCCACCTCTACTGGGAGAACAGCCTCCATGCCATAAACAAGAGAGAAAGGGGTTGCCCCTGTTGAAGTGCGTACAGATGTACGATATCCATGCAAAGCAAATGGCAGCATCTCATGCCAATCTTTGTACGTAAATGTCATCTTCTGGATAATCTTTTTGATATTCTTATTAGCAGCTTCAACAGCCCCATTCATCTTAGGTCTGTAGGGAGAGGAATTATGGTGTGTAATCTTGAACTCAGCGCACAACTCATCCATCATCTTATTATTCAGATTAGATCCATTATCAGTAATGATCTTATCTGGCACACCATAACGGCAAATCAGTTGATTCTTGATAAACTTCACAACCACCTGTCTGGTCACATTCGCGTACGATGCGGCCTCAACCCATTTGGTGAAGTAGTCAATTGCTACGAGAGTAAATCTGTGTCCGTTGGACGCTTTCGGCTCAATCATGCCGATCATGTCAATTCCCCACATAGAGAAAGGCCATGGTGATGAAATCACATTCAGAAGTGTCGGAGGAATATGAACCTTATCCGCGTAAATCTGACACTTGTGACATTTCTTCACATATTTGCAGCAGTCAGACTCCATTGTCAGCCAATAGTAGCATGCTCTCAATATCTTTCTAGCCATGGCATGTCCATTAGAATGAGTACCAAATGAACCCTCATGGACCTCAGTCATCAACAGGTTTGCTTCATGTCTATCCACGCATCTGAGCAAAACCATGTCAAAATTTCTCTTATACAGCACTTCACCACTGAGGTAGAAACCGCCTGACAACCTTCTCAAAGTTTTCCTATCTTTCACAGATGCCCCGGGCGGGTAGACCTGGTTCTGGAGGAAATTCTTGATATCAAAATACCAAGGCTTGTCATCATTGACTTCTTCAACTGCAAACACGTGAACTGGTCTATCCAAGCGCATCACAGTAATATTGGGGACTTCATTCCACCGTCTGACTACAATCATGGAAGCAAGCGTAGCAAGAGCATCTGCCATCCGATTATCCTCTCGAGGAATATGATGAAAGTCAACTTCTGTGAAGAATGTTGAAATCCTTCTTGCATAATCTCTATATGGAATGAGACCAGGCTGATTCGTCTCCCATTCTCCCTTGATCTGATTAACAACCAAGGCCGAATCACCATACCCATCAAGATGCTTGATCCTCAAATCAATGCATTCTTCTAATCCCATAATACATGCCTCATACTCAGCCATATTATTCGTGCATTTGAAAGTTAGCCTTGCTGTAAACGGAATATGCGAACCCTGAGGAGTAATGATCACTGCCCCAATTCCATTTCCATACTGATTCACAGCGCCATCAAACACCATCGTCCATCTGGAACCAGGTTCCGGACCTTCATCAAGTGTAGGCTCATCACAATCTTTCATTTTCAAATACAGAATCTCCTCATCTGGGAAGTCATATTGCACAGACTGATGATCTTCAATCGGCTGGTGCGCTAAATGGTCAGCCAAGATACTACCTTTGATAGCTTTCTGAGCTCGATACTCAATATCATACTCAGATAACAACATCTGCCAACGGGCAATCCTCCCGGTTAAAGCAGGCTTCTCGAAAATATACTTGATTGGATCCATTCTGGATATCAACCAAGTTGTATGATTTATCATGTACTGGCGCAAACGCTTAGCAGCCCAAGCCAAAGCACAACACGTCTTCTCAAGCATAGAGTACCGATACTCATAGTCAGTAAACTTCTTACTGAGATAGTAGATAGCAGATTCTTTCTTCCCTGATTCATCTTGCTGACCGAGTACACTGTAAGAACAAAAATTGTTCTACAACAGATTCCTTGATTTTGATGATAACAAAGGATGAAACCAAAAATGGCACCCTAACAAAAAGTTTCTAAGTGTGCAGGATTCTAAAGAAAGAAGGAAGAAATCTGATGACGTCATCAGATACAGTACCAGATCAGAAGCATATTATCAAATGATCAGAAGCTCTGAAGTGGAAACAAGTTCAAGAAAGTCTAACTCTGAGCAAAACAGCAAGTATCAGAAGCATCTGAACAAGAAGTAAGCTCTAGAAGTTCTGACTCTGAACAACACTTCCAGAAGTTATCAGCGCTATCTGAAGAATCCATCTGAACTCAAAGAGATCAACATCAGAAGCAAAATTCCAAGGTTCTACAAAAACACAAATACTCTGATTATAGATTTGCTAATCATGGAAGAGTAACGTTAAAGTCAAGTAAAGATTTTCAAATAGATTTCCTAATAGAGAAAGAGACGTTAATCTCCAATTTCAATAAAGAAAATACTACTTGTGGTAAGTAGTCACTTCAAGAAGAAAAAGTCATCCTGCAGAAGCTATTTATGTGATGGCGTAATTTCATCTCAATATCCACCAGTTTCAACTACTACTTCAACTGATATATAAATAGGCTGAAAACAACCTTGAAGAATCAGCAAGTCAACAAGCCAATAAGCCAAAACTATACTGAAACATCAACGCTCAAGAAAAACACTTTTGCTCTCTAAGATCTTCACGAAGCTTTTGCTTATTACGTGAAAAACTCTTGTTCTTAATATTGTAATACTTGCTTTCTTAGAAGCACTCTAGATTACATAAATCTTTCATCTATTGTTTGTTGATTTCCTCAAGTGACTCTGTGTAGTCTGTATACTTGAGAAGACTAAGAGATTTTTCTCTTAGACGTTGTTTGTAATCTTTCAAGATTAGTGGATTAAGTCCTTGTTGAAGGCGAAATCACCTTGGCCGGGTGGACTGGAGTAGCTTTGTGTTATAAGCGAACCAGTATAAAATCCTTGTGTGATTTTCCTTTTTGAAAAGCGCTTATTTTTCCAAACAATTCAAACCCCCCCTTTCTTGTTTTTCTCACCTTCAATTGGTATCAGAGCTCCGGCTCTGTTATTGATTTTCTAATCAAACACTTAACCGTGTAGAGAGATCCAGTACGAGAAAAACAATGGCCCACTCAAATGAAAGAGATTCTTACAATGCTAAGCCTCCGGTTTTTGATGGAGAGAAATTTGATTACTGGAAAGATAGAATCGAAAGTTTCTTTCTGGGTTATGATGCTGACCTCTGGGACATTGTCACAGATGGATACACACCTCCAGTCTTAAATGGGGCTGAAGTTCCCAGAAGTAAGATGTCAGAAGATCAGAAACGTGTCTTCAAAAATCACCACAAGGCCAGAACAATACTTCTAAATGCTATATCATACAACGAATATGAAAAGATCACCAACAGAGAGACATCCAAAGATATACTTGACTCTCTGAAGATGACTCATGAAGGAAACTCCCAAGTCAAAGAGACGAAGGCTCTGGCGCTTATCCAGAAATATGAAGCCTTCAAAATGGAAGATGACGAAGCTATAGAGGCCATGTTTTCTAGATTCCAAACTCTTATTGCAGGTCTCAAGGTGCTAGACAAAGGATACACAACTGCAGATCATGTTAAGAAGATAGTCAGAAGTCTGCCAAAGAAATGGAGACCTATGGTTACTGCTCTGAAGCTGTCAAAGGATCTGAACAATATCAGCCTTGAAGAACTTGTTAGTTCTCTCAGAAGTCATGAGATAGAACTAGAGGAGGATGAACCTCAGAAAAGGAACAAGTCCGTAGCGCTAAAGTCCAGATCTGAAAGACGGAAACCTGACAGAACCAAAGCTCTCCAGGCAGAAACTGAAGATACTGACGACTCTGAACCAAAAGACTCTGATGATGAAGAAGAGTTGTCCCTACTAACCAGAAGAGTTAAGCAACTCTGGAAAAAGAGGAACAACAACTTCAGAAGACCAAGACCCAGAGGGGATCGATCAGAGTCAACTTCAAAAGGTAAAGCTAACAAAGATATTACCTGTTATGAATGTAAAGAAACAGGTCATTACAGGAATGAATGCCCCAAGTTAAAGAAAGACAATCCTAGAAAAGAAAGCTTCAAGAAAAACACCTTCAGAACAAAGAAAGGACTGATGGCTACCTGGGATGACAGTGAATCTGGATCATCAGAATCTGACTCTGATGAACAGGCCAACGTAGCTCTTATGGCTACCACATCCAGTAGCTCAGATGAAGAATCTGAAGAGGTATTCTCTGAACTTTCTCGATCTGATTTAGAATCATGCTTGTCAGAAACTCTTAGCTCATATCAGAAATTTAAACAAAAGTTTAAAAACATTAAAGGTTGTCTTAAAACAAAATTTGAAGAATGTAGAGAGCTTGAGATAACAATTCTATCACGAGAAGATACAATCAAATCTTTAACGTTAGAAAGAGATGGAGCAAAAACAAAAAGCTCAAAATTGGAAGAAGCGTTATCTCAAGCACCACAAACTTCAAATAAAATAATTTATCAATATGAAGAAGCCTTTCAAGAATTTCTGAAGAATGGGATAGATAGGAGTATTATGGCATCCATGATTTATGGAGTAAGTCGAAACAATAAAAAGGGAATTGGGTATGATCCTAAGGAAGATAAAACTTCTACCAGTGACCAGCTTAAATCTCCCTTTTCATATCATTACACACACACACAAGAACAAAAATTTAAAAATGCTAGAAAACCCAAAGTTACAAGAAACTCTGGGAAAACTAATCTGAAAGGACCCAAGAGATTCTGGGTACCGAAAGATAAGATTATCTATGTTGCAGATATCCTATGCAGCAAAGTTCAGACACCAGTCATGGTACCTGGACTCTGGATGCTCGCGACATATGACGGGAAGAAAGTCTATGTTCCAAAGTCTGGAACTTAAAGACGCTGGTTTCGTAGGCTTCGGAGGAGATCAGAAAGGAAGGATTAGAGGTTCCGAAACTATTGGTAATGGTACTCTTCCCTCTATATCTGATGTCCTTTATGTAGAAGGATTAATGCATAACTTGTTATCCATAAGTCAATTAAGTGATAACGGTTATGATGTAATCTTTAATCAAAAAACATGTAAAGCCATTAATCAGAACAATGGCTCTGTCCTTTTCACAGACAAGAGGAAAAACAACATTTATAAAATAAATCTTTCTGATTTAAAAGATCAAAATGTTAAATGTCTAATGTCAGTTCACGAAGAGCAATGGGTATGGCATAGATGCTTGGGCCACATTAGCATGAGGAAACTTTCTCAGCTAACTAAACTTGAGTTAGTCAGAGGCCTACCTAAACTGAAGTTTTCTTCAGATGCTCTGTGTGAAGCTTGTCAGAAAGGAAAATTTTCAAAAACATCTTTTAAAAAGAAAAATGTTGTTTCTACCTCTAAGCCTCTGGAACTTCTTCACATTGACTTATTTGGTCCTGTGAAAACAGCATCAGTTAATGGAAAGAAGTATGGACTAGTAATTGTTGATGATTACAGCCGCTGGACATGGGTGAAATTCCTAAAGCACAAGAGTGAGTCTCACTCTGTATTCACCAGTTTCTGTTCCAAAGTGCAAAAAGAATTTGACTCTAAAATTGTTAGAGTCAGAAGTGATCATGGTGGAGAATTTGAAAACAAAGATTTTGAGGAATTATTTGACTCTAATGGAATATCCCATGATTTCTCCTGCCCTAGAACTCCACAACAAAATGGAGTTGTAGAGAGGAAGAATAGGACACTCCAAGAGATGGCCAGAACCATGATCAATGAAACTAATGTAGCAAAGCACTTTTGGGCAGAAGCTGTAAATACAGCGTGTTACATTCAGAATAGAATCTCTATAAGACCTATTCTGGAAAAGACTCCCTATGAACTGTGTAAAGGAAGAAAACCCAACATCTCATATTTTCATCCTTTTGGATGCTCTTGCTTTATATTAAATACTAAAGAACATCTGAACAAGTTTGATTCCAAAGCACAGAAAGGTATTATGTTAGGATACTCAGAACGCTCTAAAGGTTACAGAGTATACAACACAGAAACCAAAATTGTGGAAGAATCAATTCATGTCAGATTTGATAATAAGCTTGACCCTGAAAAGTCAAAGCTAGTTGAAAAGTTTGCAGATTTAGAAATCACTCTGGTAGAATCTAATAAAACTCCAGAAGTAACTGTCACTCAGAACTCTGAAGAAATTAAATCTCCAGAAATCCCAAGGAAAGTTAAAAGTCGCATTAACGTATCTGAAGATTTGATTTTGGGAAACAAAGACGAACCTGTCAGAACCAGATCTACCTTCAGGACTTCTGAAGATACTCCTCTGGGACTGGTGTCTCTGATTGAGCCTACGTCTTATGATGAAGCTCTTCAAGATAACGACTGGGTGGCAGCTATGCAAGAAGAATTAGATCAATTCTCAAAGAATGATGTCTGGGATCTCGTTCCTAAACCCAGAGGCACTCACGTCATTGGAACCAGATGGGTTTTCAGAAACAAGCTGAACGAGAAAGGAGAAGTTGTCAGAAACAAGGCTCGACTGGTAGCTCAAGGTTACAGTCAACAAGAAGGTATTGACTATAATGAAACCTTTGCTCCAGTCGCGAGGTTAGAATCTATTCGTCTTCTTGTATCTTTTGCTATTAATCACTCTATCAAATTATATCAAATGGATGTCAACAGTGCATTTCTTAATGGTTATATTTCAGAAGAAGTGTATGTCAATCAACCTCCGGGTTTTGAAAATTCAAATTTTCCAGAACATGTTTTCAAACTTAAAAAATCTTTATATGGACTTAAACAAGCTCCCAGAGCTTGGTATGAACGTTTAAGCAATTTTCTTCTGGAACAAAATTTTATCAGAGGGAAAGTTGATTCTACACTCTTCTGTAAAAACCTTAATAATGATCTCATGATATGCCAGATCTACGTTGATGATATTATTTTTGGTTCTGCTAATATCTCTGTTTGCCAAGAATTTTCTAAGTTAATGCAGGCAGAATTTGAAATGAGTTTAATGCAAGAACTAAAGTTCTTTCTGGGAATTCAAATTAATCAAACTCCAGAAGTCACGTACGTTCATCAAAGCAAGTACATTAAAGACGTTCTGAAGAAGTTTGACATGACTGAATGCAACTCTGCAAAAACTCCCATGCACCCAACTTGCATTCTTGAAAAGGAAGAGGTAAGCAACAAGGTTTGTCAGAAGCTCTATCGAGGTATGATAGGCTCTCTTCTCTATCTGACTGCTACTCGTCCTGATATTCTCTTTAGCGTCTGTCTATGTGCCAGATTCCAATCAGATCCTAGAGAATCTCATTTAACAGCAGTTAAGAGAATTCTTAAGTATCTGAAAGGAACTCCTAACCTGGGCCTGATGTATAAGAAAACATCAGAGTATAGACTTTCTGGTTACTGTGATGCAGACTAAGCAGGAGATAGAATAGAACGAAAAAGCACTTCTGGAAATTGCCAGCTTCTGGGAAACAATCTAATCTCCTGGGCTAGCAAAAGACAGTCAACTATCGCTCTATCAACTGCAGAAGCAGAATATATCTCAGCATCACTGTGCACAACTCAGATGCTCTGGATGAAGCATCAGTTAGAAGATCTGCAAATCTTTGAGAGTAACATTCCTATCTTTTGTGATAATACTGCTGCTATTTGTTTAAGTAAGAATCCCATTCTACATTCCAGAGCCAAACACATAGAAATAAAACATCATTTTATCAGAGACTATGTTCAGAAAGGGATAGTAACATTGAAGTTCATTGATACAGAACATCAATGGGCAGATATCTTTACTAAGCCTCTAGCTGAAGATAGATTTCTTTTTATCTTAGAACATCTGAACATTAAAAATTGCCCTGAGTGAAGTATGGCTCGGAAAATATAAAATGAGACTCTGATAAAAACAAATACACTTCTGCCTCTGACTCTCATACTTCTACCAGTTAAGAAGATATCTGAGTTAGAAATCTCCAGGAACAAATCCTTTGGTATTCCTGAAGATCAGAAACATCAACACGTGGTGCTCTGAGCGTTTAACCTTAGAACTTCTAGACAGCTGTCAAAAGAAATTCAAAAGGCAGACGTTTAAGTTCTCCTCGAGCAGTGTGCGTACTGTTGGGATTAGACATTCATTAATTAACTGTAATCATTTTTCCCCCCAAGCGTGCTTACTTGAGCTTTGTGCTAACGCTGAATGTTGTGTCGTTTTGCATGTGTTTTACTTAGAGTATATAAACACTTTTCTCGCATTTCACACACTTATCACTCTCACTCACTCTAAAACCCTAAACCTCTCTAAAGCATTCTCTGCAAGCTCTTCATCTTCATCAATCTTCATCTTCTCCTTCACCATGGACGCTCAACAACAACAAGTCTTTAACTTCTCTCAAGAAATGGAATCAAGCTCTACTGCTCAAACCTCAAGCATTCCAACACCAACGGTTACAGGCGTCACCATCACCCCTGTTTACAAAGAACCTCATGTTCTTGACCGTGAACGCCATATTAACCTTTCAACCCCTTTTGAAGGACTGGACGTGTTGTGTGAATCGCTAGTTGATTTCGACAACTTGAAGAGAAATGGCGTTGATCTTACTGAAGAGCTTCGTAAACAAGATGGGAAAACTACTTCCAAAGGCTCTATTGTCCTGTTTACCCTCTTCTCATCAAGGAGTTCTGGAGATTTGCAGATGCAGATGACCACTTCATCGTCTCCTATGTTCTGGGGGTAAAGATTGTGATTACTGAAGGATCAATTGCCTCTTTACTGAACATGGAGAGAGCTGGAGGAAAAAGGATTTACAACATCCCTCCTAGGTCAAAGCGCATTACTGATGTAATCAATCCAACTATCTTCAAACCCAACACTGAAGGAAATCCTTCAAAGAACAAGGAGTTGCATCAGAACCTCAGAGTGTGGTTGAAGATCATTCTGGGAACTATTCACCACCGTCCAGCCTCTAACTCCTCTGACTACATCAATGCAGATCAGAAATGCATTCTGTATTGCATTCAGAAGGGTGTGAAGATCTGCCTCCCTGCTCTCCTTTTCAGATATCTGAGAGATTCTGTCAGAGAAACCAGAAACAATATGAAGCCCAGATCCTACATCCCTCTGGGAAGATTGCTATCTGATGTCTTCATTGAGAATGGACTGGTAGATCATCTGGAAAAGACCAAACTGATGGATGATCTGGCAATAGATGTTGGGAAGCCTCTGAACGGCAGAAATCTCAAGAGTATGGGAATAATCAAGAAGATTCAAGTCAAACCCACTCTGGACACATCCTGGGATTGTTTGAAAGATCATAGGAAGATGCCTCATGGCCTTGCCAGGTTCTTCAAGAATGAACCCAGAGATGCTGTTGCTATCTATCTTCAGCGTCTGCTGGATGATGGTGTTGACATCTCTGATTTCAGCCTCGACGACTGTCTGGATTCAGAAGAAGACTTCGTCAGATACAAGAGAGGTCTCTCTGAGAAGAAGATAGCATCTCAGGCAAAGAAGGCAAGAATTGGAGAAGCTTCTGGAAGCAGATCTTCAGCTCCTCTGAAGACTTCGTCAGATACTGGTATGTCTGTTCCTCCCATTACCTCTGTACCTTCGATGGTTTCCTCTATTCCTCCCTCTAATCCTCTCACAACACCTCCCATCTATACAACCTCTGAAATCCCACCCTCAACCATCAGAACCTCTCAGCCTACACCAGTTTTAAACATCGCCCGTACTTTCATACCTCCTTCTAAACCTGCACAAACTCACCAAAGCACTTCCTCTTCATCATCCTCAGAACCAGAATCACCCCCATATGTTTCTATCTCTTCTGACCCAGAATATTCTGACCTTGATTCCCCAACCATAGCCACAATTTATGCTCATAAACTTGCTTCACAACAACAAACACAAACACAATCTGAAGCAACTTCACCTCCACCACAACAAACAACCACCATACCTTCTGAAACTCAACTCTCTGACCCCCACACCTCTGATATCACCCCACCAAACATCTCCGCTGCACCTGAAGCTGAAACTGAACCCTTAGATTTAAACCCTCTTTACGCTTCACCCCAAAGATCTGAACCTCAACCAGAAGCAGAATCTGAACCTCACACATTAAATCTCAGCCCTCCAAACTCTCCACCTCATACACCTGAACCTGAACCTGAACCTGAACTTTCTACACCTACCCTTGAGGAAGCCATCATGCAGGTAGCAGAAGCTTCAGTACAAAAGGTCAAGTCTCTGACCACTAACTCTGAAATCAGTGATGATCCTAAATCTGTAAGGACACACTGGAACAGAGTCATTGGCTGGATGACCTCTGAGTCTTTTAGGCTGAAGAGTATCTCTGAACAAGTCAGAAATGGCTACATCAGAGATGCTGAGGCAAGACTCCAAGAAAGACTTGCCAGAGAAGCTGAGGCTAGAAGACTAGAGGAAGAGAGATTGGCAAGAGAAGCTGAAGAGGAAGCAAGAAGGCTAGAAGAAGAAAGACTTGCAAAGGAAGCTGAAATCCTAAGGGAAAAGGAAGCTGAAGCTAAGGCTCTGGCGGACGCAGAAGCACAAGCTGCTGCTGAAGCTGAAGCTCAGCAGGCTCTGACTCTGGGGGAGTCCTCTTCTGTGATCCCTATGGTTCTTCAGACTCTGAAAGAACTCAAGCAAGATCAGAATGAACTCCGGGCCAGAATGGACAAGCAAGATACTGTCAACGACAACATCCAGAACATGCTTGCAATGCTGCTTCAGAGAATGCCTCCGCCTCCGAACCCTTAGGCACTTAGGATTTATTTTGCTTGCCTGTCGTTTTGTTTTTGCTTTTCTCTGAATCTGATGTTTTCTTGTTGCCTTTGTGCTTTTATCTGAATACAAGTTTTTCTCTTTACTTATTTATTTATT
Source organism: Lathyrus oleraceus (assembly GCF_024323335.1). NCBI lineage: Eukaryota > Viridiplantae > Streptophyta > Magnoliopsida > Fabales > Fabaceae > Lathyrus > Lathyrus oleraceus. Next base: position 54,529,363 of record NC_066581.1, on the reverse strand, counting down.
TTTACTATGTCTTTTTGATTCTGACAAAAAGGGGGAGAAGTCATTAATAGCTCTGATGAAAATATTGTCTAAAACCTTAAGCATTCTGCAACATATTTTTCTTAAAAATAAATTTATCTAACCTGGACTTAAGAAATTGCAGAAGGTATCAAGAAACCTCCTTACTTAGAAGCTCTGGTAAGAACTTCTGAACTCCCTGGCACTATCTCAGGGGGAGCTTCTGTCTATCTGATCTAATATTATTCATGTTTCATCTGCTAATTAAGGTTGTTTTGTCATCATCAAAAAGGGGGAGATTGTAAGAACAAAAATTGTTCTACAACAGATTCCTTGATTTTGATGATAACAAAGGATGAAACCAAAAATGGCACTCTAACGAAAAGTTTCTAAGTGTGCAGGATTCTAAAGAAAGAAGGAAGAAATCTGATGACGTCATCAGATACAGTACCAGATCAGAAGCATATTATCAAATGATCAGAAGCTCTGAAGTGGAAACAAGTTCAAGAAAGTCTAACTCTGAGCAAAACAGCAAGTATCAGAAGCATCTGAACAAGAAGTAAGCTCTAGAAGTTCTGACTCTGAACAACACTTCCAGAAGTTATCAGCGCTATCTGAAGAATCCATCTGAACTCAAAGAGATCAACATCAGAAGCAAAATTCCAAGGTTCTCCAGAAACACAAATACTCTGATTATAGATTTGCTAATCATGGAAGAGTAACGTTAAAGTCAAGTAAAGATTTTCAAATAGATTTCCTAATAGAGAAAGAGACGTTAATCTCCAATTTCAATAAAGAAAATACTACTTGTGGTAAGTAGTCACTTCAAGAAGAAAAAGTCATCCTGCAGAAGCTATTTATGTGATGGCGTAATTTCATCTCAATATCCACCAGTTTCAACTACTACTTCAACTGATATATAAATAGGCTGAAAACAACCTTGAAGAATCAGCAAGTCAACAAGCCAATAAGCCAAAACTATACTGAAACATCAACGCTCAAGAAAAACACTTTTGCTCTCTAAGATCTTCACGAAGCTTTTGCTTATTACGTGAAAAACTCTTGTTCTTAATATTGTAATACTTGCTTTCTTAGAAGCACTCTAGATTACATAAATCTTTCATCTATTGTTTGTTGATTTCCTCAAGTGACTCTGTGTAGTCTGTATACTTGAGAGGACTAAGAGATTTTTCTCTTAGACGTTGTTTGTAATCTTTCAAGATTAGTGGATTAAGTCCTTGTTGAAGGCGAAATCACCTTGGCCGGGTGGGCTGGAGTAGCTTTGTGTTATAAGCGAACCAGTATAAAATCCTTGTGTGATTTTCCTTTTTGAAAAGCGCTTATTTTTCCAAACAATTCAAACCCCCCCCTTTCTTGTTTTTCTCACCTTCATACACAACCCATCGAGTCTTCAAGAATAGTCAAATACATAATCAGAGGTCTTCCTTCTACAGGCGAAGACAAGATCGGAGGTTCAGACAGATACTCTTTGATACTGTCAAAAGCTTTCTGGCAATCCTCGGTCCAATCATGAGATTGATCTTTCCAGAGGAGCTTGAATATTGGCGCACATGTGGCAGTCATGTGGGATATAAATCTGGAAATGTAGTTCAAGCGGCCAAGAAAACCTCGGACTTGCTTCTCAGTTTTGGATGCAGGCATCTCTTGTATTTCTTTGACCTTTGCAGGATTAACCTCAATACCTCTCTCGCTGACAACAAAACCCAATAACTTGCCAGAACGGACTCCAAATGTACATTTGTTCGGATTCAGACGCAGTCTAAACTTCCTCAGACACTGAAAAAGCTTCAACAAATGCTCAATATGCTCAACTTCCGTTCGAGACTTAGCAATCATATCATCAACATAGACCTCTATCTCCTTGTGCATCATATCATGAAACAAGGTAGTCATGGCTCGTTGATACGTGGCTCCGGCGTTCTTCAAATCGAAGGGCATCACTCGATAACAGAATGTTCCCCAAGGTGTGATGAATGTTATCTTCTCCATGTCTTCGGGTGCCATCTTGATTTGATTATATCTGGAAAATCCGTCCATAAATGAAAAGACTTTGAATTTAGGTGTATTGTCTACCAACATATCAATATGTGGTAGAGGAAAATCATCTTTCAGACTAGCCTTGTTCAAATCTCTGTAATCAACACACATACGGACTTTTCCGTCTTTCTTAGGCACAGGCACAATATTGGCCACCCATTAAGGATACGTAGAAGTCACCAGAAACCCCACATCAATTTGCTTCTGAACTTCCTCTTTGATATTCACTGCCATATCTGGATGAGTTCTTATGAGCTTCTGCTTCACAGGCACGCACTCAGGCTTCAAAGGCAAGAAATGTTGCACAATATCTGTATCTAGACCTGGCATGTCTTCATACGACCAAGCGAAGATATCTGAATATTCTCGTAGCAAACTGATCAAATCTCTCTTGACAGACTCTTCAAGAAGTGCCCCAATCTTCACCATACGAACACAATCTTCAGACCCCAAGTTGACTGTTTCCAGATCCTCAAGATGCGGCTGAATGATCTTCTTCTCATGCTCAAGGAGACGGGTAATTTCATCAGGAATCTCTTCAACATCATCCTCCTCTGCCTCGAATACAGGGAATTCAAAATTGAGAGATGGCGTTGGGTCATTATGTTCAATGGGTTTTAGAACCAACCTGCATAATGATTTTGGTTAATGAAAAACTTTAGAATTTAAACAAGCAAACCATTATGCAGATGAAAAAGATTGCTTTTATTCTTGTTTTTATGGTTTTTTGTGATCACTGATTTCATGCAAAAAGCAAAAAGTGAAAACAAATGGAAAAACAAATGTTTAACAATGCATTAATTGAATGAAATATCATTGTATAAATGCTGCCAACAATGTCATCACTTCTCCTTTTGGCATGGGAGAAGGGTTTTGAACAAAGTGAACCATTACTCTGATCTATGAATGACTGTAGGAACATCTACAGCGACCCAATTATGGAAGACACCACCAGGTATGATGAAGTTGCTCAAGTCCTCTGCATCCTCTTCCAAGATAGCAGCAGCTTCTTCAGATTGATCAGCATATATGAAACCTCCACTCTTGAACAAACCTTGCTCGTTGAATGCCCTAGAAAAATAGCCAATGCCAGCCCGGGATTTATTGTCTTCAAGCTCGATCATCTTCCCCAAACCAGCAACTGCACCACATTCAATGTCCAGTTTCACATCACGGTAGGAAGCAAATGAAGGAGACTTCTTCTCAATTGGCTCAGCAATAGATAAAGCTTGGAACGGAGTTCCAACTTCATCCTCAGCATAAATATACGAGAAAGAAGACAAGTGGTTAACCAGGAGAGCCTTTTCTCCCCCTACCACTACCAGTTTCTTGTTCTTGACGAATTTCAGCTTCTGGTGTAGGGTGGATGTCACGGCGCCAGCCTCGTGAATCCATGGTCTACCAATGAGACAGCTATAAGATGGGTGGATATCCATAACCTGGAAGGTAACTTGGAAATCACTTGGTCCAATATTGATTGGGAGATCAACTTCCCCAATCACGGTCTTACGTGACCCATCAAAAGCCTTCACAACAACACCACTTTGTCTTATGGGAGGCCCCTGATATGACAATCTCGAGAGTGTGGTCTTTGGCAATACATTTAAAGATGAACCAGTGTCCACTAGAACGTTGGACATGGCATCAGTCTTGCAGTTCATAGAAATATGTAAAGCCATGTTGTGGTCTCTTCCCTCCTCAGGGAGATCAGCATCACTGAAACTCAAAGTGTTACAAGCAGTAATGTTTGCAACGATACTGTCAAACTGTTCAATTGTGACGTCGTGATCAACATACGCCAGGTCCAATACTTTCTGCAGAGCCTCCCTATGGGGTTCTGAATTCAGCAGCAAAGATAATACGGAGATTTTGGGCGGCGTTTGTAGAAGCTGGTCTACAACATTGTACTCACTCTTCTTGATGAGCCTCAGTATCTCATCACATTCTTCATTCACAGTGCCACTCGGGCCAACGGAAGAAACAGGAGTCTTTTGTACAAAGGAGGGTTTGGCAACAGCAAGTGCCGGGTTCTGAACATTCACAGCAGTCCCAACCGGATGCTCAACAGAATCAGAAGCAACATGAGCCTTCAGGGGTGCAGAAAACACACGACCACTACGGGTCAACCCACTCACATCAGCAATATTAACGACGGAGGTGGAAGGCAACGACACTTCTTTCCCATCTTCCACAGCGACTGGATTATACCTGAACGGAATTGCTTTATCTGAAGAATAAGGCACAGGGCCTGCAGGCTTGATTATCAGAGAAGGAGAGACCTTCGGCTTGCTACCATCA